>NC_138871.1:41582559-42040059 GCF_965194805.1 Balaenoptera borealis | reverse complement strand
TTTCCAGGTTAAGAAGTAACCCAGAGAAGGCCTGAACCAAAGGCCTCTTTATGTTACAAGGTTACTGTTAGAGCAACTCTGATCATTTCTGGTTTGCTTTTTGTTTCTTTATTTCTGCTGTATCCTTCAGCAGAGGTTTATTTCAAAAACTTGGTTACTAAATGAGGCTTTATTAATTAGAGATGGGCAGAAAACCAGCTGTGACATAGTGACCCTGGGTGGGAAGCCAAACCAGAGTAATTAAGACATAACATGGTAATGGGAACAAATAATGAATACACTCAGTGACCTGATGTGGAGCGGTGCCCCCTCTCCAGGCCTGGCTTTTTTTTTTTTTCTTTTACTTTTTTTTTCCTTTTAAACTGTTAGTCTTCTGGAATTGCTTTCTTATTGTACTTTGATACAGATGGTGTCCAAAGAAGTGACAATTGAGGAACATATAGAGAAACCGTGAGGTTTAAAGGCTACTTCTGTTTATGTGATACTATTTTTATTGTTAGTGACCAGAGATTGGTATTCCTTTACTGCTTGTCACACAGAATTTCTCGTGCACGGAGAAAAGCCAGTTGAATGATATCCTGGACCAAGTATGCATCTCTCCTCACCCAGTCATGCATGATCTACTGTATCAGCTGGGTTTATTCCTAGGATACTCACTCCTCTCTGATGCTGAGAAAAAAAAAAAAGAATTTGGAAAAAGCCAACATGGTCCCCAAGCTCTCAGAAGATGAGACAGTCTCTTGTGGTCCCCTTTGCCAGATTCTGGCTACCCAGGAAGGAGACTTTTATCATGGAGTCCACATCAGAAGTTTGTAGACACAGAAGGACAAAGCAGTTATCAAGGAACATGCTCACTGTTTTGAAATGGTTCACAAAGTTTCCAGGTGGATAAAAACCTGACCCACTCAACCCACACTTTTTAATGCACTTTGGGTTTGGAACAAGGCTGATTGTGCCATGAGAAAAGACTTTTGTTTTCAACATTTCAGAAAGTGCTATGACTGTCAAGTCTTTTTAGAAATACTTGCTGTCTTCCTGTTAAAATTTAGTTGTTTGGCACCTTTGCAGATCTTGAAGTTAAATAGGATCCTTACTCATATCATTCCAAATCTGACACAGAGTAGGTGCTTAATATAAGCTTATTAACTAATTATCTGTCTAGGCATGTAAAATGGTGAATCAAGGCAATTATCCAAATAAAGGAGTCCAATAAAATACAAAACAAGTATACCAACAAAATCAAACAAACCATTAAAATTCCTGTAATGGATGTTAAAACCTCTTGCTTTTTATTTTCCTGACTTCTAAGGCTAATTACTTCAGTTTACCATTTGTTTATGTGTATCAGCATAGCCAAGATATTCATGATACCTTATCCAACCTAAGAGATTTTCTTGTACCAACGTAAAATCATTTGTACCTCAGTTCATTCTTTAGTTGAAACAAATCTTCACCCAGTTTCTCAAAGAGTAAAGGATTACTAAATAATATCTAACCTAACATTAACAGGAAAAAGAGTTATGAATATGTCAATTACAGCTCTCCTAAGTTTATGCATTAGCACCACTTCGGGTGTAAAGGCTTCTCTTTTTTTTCTGTAAAAATTGCCCACCAGTTGTGAGAGAGCCAAAGACAGTATTCTCGATAATGTGTCTTTGTGTCATGAAAGCATTGGCATTTCTTTTGCCTTCTGTGAATCATATCATAGCTGGCACACTGAATTAATCAATAGAAACATTCTACATCTATTAACAGTTTACTCTGGAGGCATAAATGTCCTGGGAAAAATAAAAGAAAGAATTGCCCCCGTTTGATTTTAAAGCAGCTCTGTTCGGTTCTTATCACCTTGAGCAAAGAAGATATATTGCAGGATCATTGCTTTAAATGCTTTAAAAAAATTTTCAATGAGGTGAGTTTGAATAAACAGATAAATAAGATAATGGTAATAGAACCTAATGTTTTCTTCTGCTAGACCTACATTATTTTTGTTTTAACATGATATTCAGGTGAATGATTTCAGGACAGTCCTAAGAGTGTTCTCTGTATTGGTAGCCCTGACTTGTGCATATTATTAACATAATGTACAAAAGAAGGACCTACCTCTTATAGCAAAAGTATTTGCATCTATCTTCTTTAATGGTCAGGGCAAACATGCATGCTTCCAGAAAGAAAGGGCTATGGGTTTGGGTGGTAGGGAATGGCTATGAGAAGTTTACTTCTGTTTAAACAAACAGAATTTCTTAGCCAACCTGAAAATAAATGCTTTATGATTTTTTCCCCTAAATCTTTCAATTCCTTCTGTTTGGGTGGGTTTTATTTAAAAGTCAAGCTCGGTAAATTCAGAACTTTGAAGACATATTTTCCATATCCTTTGAGTAAGTTTAGAAAGTTTTTCTCTTCCTGGTTTTAAAGTGAAGGTAAAAAAAAAATCCCCGCAAACAGGAAAGAGGTCCTTGGGCTAAGTCAGACTCCATCCATTGCTTAGCTGAAAACATAATGAAATATAGAAATTTATAAAGATAAAAGTACAATTTCCCCATCAGCCCACTGTTAACACTGCAAAGGACCTGTGCATTAAGCACGTAGAGATAGTACCCTAGGGCATGTCACAGGTAACTTGGAATAAAGGCAGTTGCTTCTGTGGTCTCAGAAGACAGGCAAGTGCTCTTTTCTTTGGAAGATATTAATACTGATGCAGTAAACATTTCCAGAGATGCTTTCCCAGAGTGGAGTCCTTTGCTTTTCCCCCATTCATTCTCCTGCCTGTTCTTTGTGCTTGAAAAGAAGAGAACCGGCAGCATATAAAAAATAGTGGATGGAAGGTGGACAGAGTCAGAAAAAAAGAAAGTGATTAGAGATGGACCCAGAAAACCATCCTATTTCCTGACAAGTGCCTTGTGGAGGCTGAGGAGAGAATAATTCCTGGAAGCATCGCTTATGCACTTGTGTACTTCTCATTTACCCTTTTCTGTATTTTCCAGCTTCTCTAAAATATGTTTTACATTTTTAATTAAATAAAAGTTTTCATTTTTTAAAAGTAAATGGTCTCTCAAGGCATTCACGTTAGCCCATGTCGATGAATAATATAGTTGGAAAGAAACTTAAAGTTTATTTGACACAACATCTTCAAGGGATGTGGGAAGGAATCAATTATCTTGACTTCAGGTGTTGAGCATTTTCATCTATCATCTATCCATCTATCTATCGATCGATCTATCTATTGACCTATACATACAGCTGAATATACACACATTATGTAATTTTCATGTGTGTTATGTGTGAAAATTGTAAGAATTATAATGTATGCAAAACTCTTTATCCTCAGTAATTGCACACTAGGACAGTAGTGTGCAGATAGTGAATATTATATTTTTGCCTCACTCTAGATCCACAGCCTATTCTTCTCCACCCAGCTCTGTTCTCGACAGACTCCCTCAACTTCTTGTTTGCGATGGGGTTTCAGCAACAGCTGCACGGGTAATACATTTGTAGGATAGGAGGGGAATGAGTTAAAGCCCTTATTCCCCCACTTCCTTCTTACCAGGCCACAGGTTGTCAATGGCTACCACCATGGTGTGCTCCAATTCATCTAATCATTCATTTAATAAATAGATATCGAAGCCCAATCTGTTCTAGATGCAGGGAGGCACAACAGAGACCAAAGGCATGAGATGTCTGCTCACACAGAATTCATTTTGAAAGTGGCTTTTTTTCATTGTTTTTATTTTTAATCATGAAATACTTGAAGGATTTTGTGATCTACCTTTTAGTGAAAGAGGCATTTTTTTAAAAAATTAGAAAAAGATGTCAAAAGCAGTCATTGTAAATGGAGGTAGTCCTTTGATATATTCATGGCAAATACGTTGTATATACCAGGGAAATTGCTGAGTAAAGGAAGAAAGTGAATTTTAGTTACCATTCGATGGGTATTTGAGTTGCAGTGCTTCCAAGTAAATTAATGAAATATTAAAGATAGGCATGTAAGTGAAGAGACCCTATTTGTCAGTCATACTCTAAACTGTGCAGAGCACATGCATTAATCTAGGCTGTAAAATTATTAAAAACTGCAGATGATCTTTGTTTACCACTTTCACGTTGTTTTGATGTAGGAAAGAAATTCATCATTTGTCAGGAAACTTACTTGAGTTATAGATTTGATAACTAAGACTGACTATACATAGTGATAAAACATCTGCTTCAGTCCAGTCAGAAGCTCAGTTAATTTTGGGAAGAAGTCAGTCAAGCCTGTTGCTTGGTGGCATGTAGACAAAACTACCAAGTGATCGACTGAGTTTTTCACTTTTGAATGGGTTGTTTGGCACTGTGTAGACCCAGCCTATGATTATACTGCCATCTGTATTCTTTCTTACATCAGGCTTATTTCAGCCACAACTTATACATGCTGTTTTGAGAAGAACTAGTCAATATTTTGGTTTGTCTTTAGCTATAAGAGTGCCGTAGACAGTCTTGCATGAACTTGGCTCTGCCTTGCTAATTCTCTGTCAGTTCTGGCAGCTATAGGAATCTAAGTTCATGGTGTAGATATTTGGATTCCCCTCAAAATAAAAATAAAATATGTAAAATAAAATCTTAAAATAGGCTTCTTTTCTTTGACAAAAATACCCAAATTCCTAGAAATGGCCAGCCATAGTACACAGTGTATATGTATATATATATATATATATATATATATATGTTTGTGTGTGAGAGAGTATAATTTTAATGTAAAAACAATACAAACAGAATAGACTATTTTGAAGTTAACAATTACTCATGTTATCATAGTTTCCAAACTACATGAAGCAATTGAATAAATCATCCCTTTCCAAATGCAACTGTACATAAATGCTTTTGAAATTATAAGATACTAGTGATGGTGGTAGGAATGTTCACTCAAAATTGGGAAATGAATTAAAATATTACATGTATTTTTCTTCAGTAGAACTATCACATCTTATAATGTTACAGCCACTATAAGGACCAGTTATTTCTTCTAAGGACATAGGCTTACAAAAAGAGAAAGTTTGAGCTTTGGAGGGAAATGAATCATCAAAGAGTTTTTGCATAATGATAAAATTATTCTCTGGTTTTAACAGGTCAGAGCCATATTGAAACATGTTCCTCTATAAATACACCTGAATCAAAATCCCTTTGTTTGTCTGTTTCTTTCTTTCTTTAATGAAAGTTAGGGGAAGTGATAAGTCAAAGAAATTGAGGAGGAAATATGTATTCTTTATTCAACCAAGGGGATAAAATGGGCAGATTCAGGTTTTGTGGGCCCTGAAATTTATACAATTTGGGTGACCCACTTTTGAAAAATATATAAAATTACAAATAAAAAATTAAGTACAAAAGTTGATGTTATTTAATTGAGAGGAATGTTATTTAATGTAATTTAGTTTAATTAATGTTATTTAAAATGAGAGGAAAATGATCTTTGGAAGAGTCACATACAAATCAGGGACCCTAAACCCTGAGCTTCATTAGCTTCACAACATAGCCAATGGGCTAACAGAATATACTAGAACAACAACAATAAGAAAATCACCTGGAATTTGAGCAAAGGAAAACAATTCATCATAAAAAATATGATTTATGATATATCTTACATTTAAATCTCTTTTGGCTACCTAGTATTCATAAATAACTCTTGTGCAGGGTAATCTGGGTTTCTTCTTTCCTTTATTCCAGTAAAATCTGAGTCAGCTGATTCTTAATTTCATTATCTTTTGAAACATTTTAGAATCACTAAGTAAAAACCCTTCGAACATTAGGAGTAGTGGGCATATTACGAGAAGAAATATGGTGACCCTAGAGGAGATATAAAGTAGTAACTGAGGGTTGAGAGACCACAGATTTTGTCTCACATGCCTTCAGCATCTTCACATTACAGATAAGTAAACTAAAGCCCAGAGAAGAGAGGCCACTTGCCTAGCTTCACAGAAACCATTAATGGCAGAGGTGAGTTTAGAAGACACACCTGTGGGCAGACAATCCAGAACCATATTAACTACTTTTAACTCCAAACCCAAATCTCCAGTTGCCTTCACTGAGTTAGCCAAACGACTTTATTATTGTAGTCACCACTATTGCCATCTAGATTAAGATTCTAAGTTCTGAAGAACTACCTAGTGAATTGCAGTGTCTTCTCTTAGGTTAATGTGGTATCATATGAGCCTTCTGAGGATGTTATGGTATTTACACTTACTTACTTTGACCATTGGAACCACTTGTAGCTGCATTGCATCTTGCCAGTTGTGAGTAATGTGGTTAGCACAAACCCAGGTACATGATTCTCTACTTTTAAGATAGTTCTTCCAGTCATTTAAGTAATTCACTCAGACAAAGGTGGTGTGGGAGTTCTTGAAACTGTTTTTTCCAGTAGTTTAACAGAGATTAATCCTCCCACATAAACAACTAAAAGTATTGATTTAAATATAAAAATACATATTTTAGGTATATCAGTAACATGGGAAGAAAGTTAGTAGTTCTCAGAGGTCAAAAATGAAGTGAAAGTAAGAACCCAAGAGGCAAGTAAAACAGTTAGTATAATTTGTGTCCTCAGGGCAATGATCAAACCTAGTTAAACTTGTTTCCTTTTGACATTTTCAAAGGTTGCAGTGCTCACAAGTGAAGAATATGGCGTCTAAAGGTGACCCTCCCCATAAAGCTGGGACCCTAAAGAGCCACACTCTCAGTAAGTAGAAATATTACCTTTTCCCAAGGGATCAGCTAGATAAACTGCTAATCTTGAACCTTGACTAAAGGAAGGACCTGTTCTTTGGGAATTCATACCACAAGCCAATCTTTACTGGCTGGGTTTGCAGATGGAATCCACAGTGCCTGGATATGTTCAAATAAAATTCAAGCCATGCATCAATTAAAGTGATGCTGAATTACTAGTGTCCCCAGGCACCTAGCCAGAGTAAATGCAAATTCTATCTAAAGGAGCCTGTTTCCATCCAAGCCACAACAAATTGGCATAAGTAAAGTTTCAAAGAATGTGAACTCAATTTCAAAAATTACAAAACACAAAAAGCAACAGGAAACATGAGCAGAATGAATGTTACCCAAAATCTTCCTATATTGGAAATATCAAAAAAGACTAGGTTTAGTATATTTAATAAATTAAAATAGAGGATAAAAATGAGTAAGAGAGAGGAGTTTATTTAAAACAATGACCAAGCAAGTATAAAATTAACCAAAGAGATCAATGAAATAAAAATATAATAATTGAAATTAAAAACTCAGTACTTACTTCTAAAATCAAATTAGACACAGATAAAAAGAGAGTTAATAATCTGGAAAATATATCTGAAGAAATTATCTGGAATGTAGTACAGCAAAAACAAAAAGAACACATGACTGAGTTATCCCAAGTAGGATAAATTTAAAAATCCACATTTAAATATATAATGCTAAAGCTGGATATCACCAAAGACAAAGAGATGATCTCAAAATCAGACAGAAAAATAAATTGTCTAAATAAATGTGGTGATTAAATTAATAGTTGACTTCTTATCAGTAACAGTGGAAGCCAGAAACAATAGAATACCTTCAGTGCCCTAAAAGAAAATAACTGTGAACCTAGAATTCTATATTCAACAAGTATTTTTCAAGAGTAAGTGTAAAATAAGAGCAGTTCCATGTGAAAGGTCTGAGATGCAAGGAAGACTAAGGATCAAAAAAAGTAATTAATAAGTTGGGAAGTCTAAACAAACATTGACTATATAAAACAATACTTAAACTTTTGTGTTTGTAAAAGAAAAAAATAAGATGACATAAAAATCCATAAAGCAACAATGCGTGAAAAGGGAAGGAGTTATCAGAGTTATAGTTTTCTAACATTTGTTCAGAAGGAGAGTAAAGAAAATGATTAGCTTTAGAATTTGATAAATTAGTATGCATGTTAAGATTCCTAAAGTAATCACTAAAAGAAATAGAGTATTAAGTAAAAAGAAAAAATATATAATCGGAGACCATATTCAATTCATTCAAAAGAAGAAAATAAAGACAGCAGAAACATATAGAAAAGGTGTGATCAATCTGTACTTCAGAATAAGGTAGAAATAAACCTGAATCCATCAATAATTATAATAAATCTAAATGGAGTAAATGACGCAATGAAAGACAAATAGACATATATAGTACATTAAAATGCAAATAGGTTGAATGTATAAGAATGCAAAAGGTATACCACTAATACTATACTCCTCCCCCAAAAAAAAGAAAAGAAAAAAAAATTAGTGCAGTTGATTAGTATCAGACAGTGTAGACACTGAGCTAAAAAGGATTACTTAGATTAAAGGAGATAACTAGGTAATGACGAATGACTCAGTACAATGGAAAATAAAAAATTTTTAAATATTATGCACCTAAAGTATATAAAGCAAGATTTTATCCTCAAAAATATATAAAACAAAAATTAAGACAAATACAAGTATAAGTGAACATTTAACTATACCTATAATTAATTGAGAAAAATAAATCAGGATATTTATTTGAAAAAATTTATACAAGCTTGATCTAATGAACATATATAGAACATATATAGAATATGTTTCATATTCTTCTTTTCTTTTGTTCCTTCAAAACTTAAAGCAAATTTCAACTGTGTTATTATACCATCTCTTCATAATTCTGCAAGAATTTCTAAAAAACATGAACTTGTTTTTACATAATCATAACATAAATATTTCTGATAAAATTATCAATAATTTATTGATATCATCCAAAATCCAGTCCACACTATATTAAAATTATCCTGATTGTCTAAGAATGTGTCTTATACTTGGTTTATTGGAAATAAGGTCAAAGAAGCTGTTCTCCTTTATTCCCCCCTGTTTTTCTTTTTTTTTTTAAATTAATTAATTATTTATTTATTTACTTTTCAAATTTTTGGCTGTGTTGGGTCTTCATTGCTGCGCATGGGCTTTCTCTCTAGGTGTGGTGAGCAGGAGCTACTCTTTGTTGCAGTGTGCGTGCCTCTCATTGCAGTGGCTTCTCTTGTTGCAGAGCATGGGCTTCAGTAGTTGTGGCATGTGGGCTCAGTAGTTGTGGTTCGCGGGGTCTAGAGCGCAGGCTCTGTAGTTGTGGTGCATGGGCTCAGTTGCTTTGCGGCATGTGGGATCTTCCGGGACCAGGGCTTGTACCCATGTTCCCTGCATTGGCAGGCAGATTCTTAACCACTGTGCCACCAGGGAAGTACACCCCCCCACCCCCCCACCGCCCCCCCCAACCCCCTGCCTCCGTTTTTCTTTAGGCCATTGACTGATTAAAGAAACTGGGTCATTTCTAAAAAGATCTCACATTCTGGATTTATCTGATTGCTTCACTGTGGTGTTAATTAACTTGTTCCTCATTCTTCTTTAGTCTCTATAAATGGAATTTAACTCTAAAGGCTTGAATAGATTTTGTCTCAATTTGGGAGTGGGAAGGGTGGAATTACTTAACATTCTTGCATTACAATGAGATAGCACCAATTCTGTTTGTCCTTCCTTTAGTAATGCAAAAATCAGTTGGTTCCTTTGGTGACTGCCTGATTCCTCCAGGCTTCATTCTCCATCAACCTTTCTCCTAATGGTTTTATCCATGATGACCATTGTCTGAATCTACTATTTCAGTAGGTTTTGCAAAATGATATCTATTATTTTCAAGTACACAGAATACTTGTGAAAATTCAACACATTTTGCCATAAAGGAAGTATCAAAACATAAATGTTTATTAAAAATTGCTATCATACCAACTACCTCTATTATCACTAGGAAATTCAAATGGAATTTATAAAAAGACAACTTGAAAAATATCAATACATTTCAATTCTTTTTCAGTCAACCTTAAACGTGATATGAGGTATGAGACAAAAAATTGTCAATTTCATTTTTTAACTAAAATTCAAAATTCCTTAACAAAATATTAGAACACTGACATCTAGCAATGTGTAATAATACGAAATTCTTTCCAGAGGGAAGATTGATTAAACATTAGAAATATCACATAATGTAATTTACCAAACTAAGAGATGAATGAGCAAAAATATCATGATTATCCTAATAGATGTAGCAAAATCCTTCAATAAGTTAAGCATACATTGATAGTTTTTATTTTTTAAAAAATGATGAAAGAAAAGAGAAGGAAGGAAAAGAACTTAGCAAAGTAAAAATAGAAAGGAATTACATTAATCTGATGAACAGTAATCTACAAAACATAGTACTTACCTATAAAATAGTGAAAACATTGGCTTTAAGATCATAAAAAACAAAAGGGTACCTACTATTTCCAATTCTGTTTGACATTATATTATAAACTTTAGCTAGTACAGTAAAGGAAGAAAAAGGAAGAAAATGTATACAGAGGCCACATGATTTAATGTTTAAGAGTATAGACTTTGGATCAGACTGCCTAGGTTTAAATAATTTCTGTATTGCTTATGAACTAAGTAATGAATAAGCTCAGTAACTAAACTTATTAGCTAAGTATTTTATCCTCTATATGCTTCACTTTTTAGTCTATACAGTGGAGGTAATAATACCTACCTCGGTGGAGGAAAGTTAAATTAGTTATTATTTAAAAGTGCTTAAAACAGTGCTTGGAATGTGGTAAGTACTGTATAAGTATGTGTTAAAATGAATTGGAAAAAAATCCTATCATCATTAGTCAGAGATGACAAGATTGTCTATGTAGAAAATTCAACAGAATATAGATGTAATTTATTATAACTAATCAGATAGTAAAGCAGTTTTGTTAAATACAAAATTAGCATATAAAAATGAGCAATACTACTACATACCAATAACTAATGCTAGAAAACATATTCTAAAAACGATAACCTTTACAATGACATAAAAGGTAAATAAGGTGCCTAGTGAAAATTCTAACAAAATGTGTATATGATATTTGTGGAAAAATAAAAGTTTATTTAAATACAATAAAAAAATCTAAATAAAGAGAGTTTTACCATGTTAATGGATAGGAAAATTCAATAGTGTTGAAGATGTTAGTTTTTCCTAAATTGATCTATAGAATTGTGGCAGGTCATTTTTTTCCAGTATGGCCACAGTAAGATTTCCTTTCTCGTCTATTCTCCTTACAATGCCTTATTGACATTTCTACCACAGAGAGGTGAGGGCGGGAGTCTATGTTCATCTCCCTTAATTGGTTAAGCTGTGGCAGAAGTGATGGTATGTGATACTGAGGCTAAGTTGTAAATGTTGATGCGACTTCTGCCTGGACCTCTTGTGACACTAGCTTGTTCTAGAAATCTAGTCCCTGTGTCATGGGGAAGTAGAGAAACAACAGGGAGAAGAGGTGTGGAGTAGTTCCAGCCAATATCCCAGCTGAGGTCCCAGCTGACATCCACCTTCAACTTCCAGACATGTGAATGACTGGCTGTAAGATGTGTCCAGCCTCCATCATCATCAGACTGAAACCACATGACAGATCCCAAGAAATAACTGCCCAGCTGATCCCAGCTGAACCCCAGAACTGTGATACATGAAAACCAAAATGATTATTCTTTTATGTCACTAAGTTTAGGGTGATTTATAACAAAATAATAGATACCTGTTAATAACAAGAGTCAATTTTTGCTATTTAAAATTCCTATAAATTTTTAACCTGTAAGCTAATTCTAAAATAACAGGTACTCCTGAATTAAAAAAAAACAAACTCAAAGTGAGGAGACTTCCCTTTTCAGATATCAAAAATTTAATAATTAATAAAGCTATAGAAACTAAACTAGGTGACATTGCCATAGGGTTAGACAAATAGATTAATGGAACAGAAGAGAAAATTCACCTATACAGGAAGCCCACAAAAATAAGGCCTACCTTTGTAAGCAAACTTCATTTATAACAGAGTTAGCATTGAAATTAGCAGGGAAAGGACAGACTTTGGTAACTGATTCTGGGTGTAAAAGCAGTTATCCAATAAGAGTGCTTTATAAAATTTAGAAGATAATAAGAAAAATTTGACCCATTTTTCCTTGTAGCATAACTTTTTTAAACTTTTGGAAGTATGTAAATATTGCAATGTTTTAAGCTGAAGGGTACAGACTTCCTAACACTCAAAAAAAAAGGTGTCTAATAACTTAGCATGGCAAGTCACAATAATTAGCTTATAATCCCTGAGTGTCATTCTTCAGAAGTAAACCATATGATCATCTCAATAGATGCAGAAAAAGCTTTCAACAAAATTCAACACCCATTTATGATAAAAACCCTCCAGAAAGTAGGCATAGAGGGAACTTACCTCAACATAATAAAGGCCATATGTGGCAAACCCACAGCCAACATCGTTCTCAATGGTGAAAAACTGAAACCATTTCCTCTAAGATCAGGAACAAGGCAAGGTTGTCCACTCTCACCACTATTATTCAACAGAGTTTTGGAAGTTTTAGCCACAGCAATCAGAGAAGAAAGAGAAATAAAAGGAATCCAACTCAGAAAAGAAGAAGTAATTCTGTCACTGTTTGCAGATGACATGATACTATACATAGAGAATCCTAAAGATGCTACCAGAAAACTACTAGAGCTAATCAATGAATTTGGTAAAGTAGCAGGATACAAAATTAATGCACAGAAATCTATTGCATTCCTATACACTAATGATGAAAAATCTGAAAGAGAAATTAAGGAATCACTCCCATTTACCATTGCAATAAAAAGAATAAAATACCTAGGGATAAACCTACCTAAGGAGACAAAAGACCTGTATGCAGAAAACTATAAGACACTGATGAAAGAAATTAAAAATGGTACAAACAGATGGAGAGATATACCATATTCTTGGATTGGAAGAATCAACATTGTGAAAATGACTCTACTACCCAAAGCAATCTACAGATTCAATGAAATCCGTATCAAACTACCACTGGCATTTTTCACAGAACTAGAACAAAAAATTTCACAATTTGTATGGAAACACAAAAGACCCCGAATAGCCAAAGAAATCTTGAGAAAGAAAAACGGAGCTGGAGGAATCAGGCTCCCTGACTTCAGACTATACTACAAAGCTATAGTAATCAATATGGTACTGGCACAAAAATAGAAATATAGATCAATGGAACAGGAAAGAAATCCCAGAGATAAACCCACACACCTATGGTCACCTTATTTTTGATAAAGGAGGAAAGAATATACAATGGAGAAAAGACAGCCTCTTCAATAAGTGGTGCTGGAAAACTGGACAGCTACATGTAAAGGAATGAAATTAGAACACTCCCTAACACCATACACAAAAATAAACTCAAAGTGGTTTAAAGACCTACATGTAAGGCCAGACACTATAAAACTCTTAGAGGAAAACATAGGCAGAACACTCTATGACATAAATCACAGAAAGATCCTTTTGACCCACCTCCTAGAGTAATGGAAATAAAAACAAAAATATACAAATGGGACCTAATGAAACTTAAAAGCTTTTGCATAGCAAAGGAAAACATAAACAAGACAAAAAGACAACCCTCAGAATGGGAGAAAATATTTGCAAATGAAGCAACTGACAAAGGATTAATCTCTAAAATTTACAAGCAGCTCATGCAGCTCAATATCAAAAAAACAAACAACCCAATCCAAAAATGGCCAGAAGACCTAAATAGACATTTCTCCAAAGAAGATATACAGATTGCCAACAAACACAGGAAAGGATGCTCAACATCACTAATCATTAGAGAAATGCAAATCAGCAAATCAAAACTACAATGAAGTATCACCTCATACCGGTCAGAATGGCCATCATCAAAAAATCTAGAAACAATAAATGCTGGAGAGGGTGTGGAGAAAAGGGAACCCTCTTGCACTGTTGGTGGGAATGTAAATTGATACAGCCACTATGGAGAACAGTATGGAGGTTCCTTAAAAAACTAAAAATAGAACTACCATACGACCCAGCAATCCCACTACTGTGCATATACCCTGAGAAGACCGTAATTCAAACAGAGTCATGTACCACAATATTCACTGCAGCTCTATTTAGATACAATAGCCAGGACATGGAAGCAACCTATGTGTCCATCAACAGATGAATGGATAAAGAAGATGTGGCACATATATACAATGGAATATTACTCAGCCAAAAAAACCCAAAATTGAGTTATTTGTAGTGAGGTGGATGGACCTAGAGTCTGTCATACAGAGTGAAGTAAGTCAGAAAGAGAAAAACAAATACCGTATGCTAACACATATATATGGAATCTAAAAGAAAAACAAAATGGCTCTGAAAAACCTAGGGGCATGACAGGAATAAAGATGCAGACATAGAGAATGGACTTGAGGACACGGGGAGGGGGAAGGGTAAGCTGGGACGAAGTGAGAGAGTGTCATGGACATATATACACTACCAAATGTAAGATAGATAGCTAGCGGGAAGCAGCCACATAGCACAGGGAGATCAGCTCGGTGCTTTGTGACCACTTAGAAGGGTGGGATAGGGAGGATGGGAGGGAGATGCAAGAGGGAGGGGATATGGGGATGTATGTATATGTACAGCTGATTCACTTTGTTATACAGCAGAAACTAACACACCGCTGTAAAGCAATTATACTCCAATAAGGACGTTAAAAAAAAAAAAAGTTAAGTGGCCAAAGGCTGCTGATCTTTTAGGTGTATATTCAACTATGTGGAAATGGTTTATCATCATCCTACCTAGACCTGCTAAGCCTGTAAAGCAATGAGAGATGGAAAAATTTGCTGTCCCTTTTTCTCTGACCACCCCCTAAGTGATGTTGCATGATGGTATTCCTAGTGTGCCCCTCATTCTACAGAAACTGAAAAACATTCCAGTTGTAGAAAATGGGAAGACAGTGTGCGGTACTTATCTACTGAACTCTGTTACCATTTACAACTACTTGAATAATTGACCCCACATTTTTTTTCTTTTCGCCAGAATTAGTTGAATAAATGCCTTAGTTTTCCATTTTACTTAATCATTGTAGACAGAGCCAAAGGTTCCCTCCTCCTCGGAACACAAGCTTTTCCACTGCGCAAACGATGCTAATGCTCTTGATTGGCATGACACAGCCCTCTAAACCATTTGACTCCAGTGAATTAGTCAGGCAAGAATGTCTGAAAGCAGAGTGACCGTTTAAGTACTCAAATGCACAGCAAATAACTGCTTGCCTGTTTTTCTTCACTAGTGCTGTCTCATGAAGCAGTGTATTATTACAGATAATCTACAATGAATCAAAGACAAAGCATTCCGTATTCAAAATATACACACATTTGCCAAGCTGACTGAACCTGTGATTTTTCAAAATAAAAGATACAAATATTTATTTGAAAAATGATATAATTAAGAGGGACTCACTACAGAGCAGTAACTACACATGCTGTATAACCAATAAACAGGTTTTGCCAACAGGCACCTATTATCAATAGGATTAGTTAAACTAGTGCCAAGAAACCTCTTTCATGCTTCAACAGAACATAATTTGTTTAAAGTAATGATGACTAGTTATGTGTAATTATCTGATTATCAAAAAAAAAAAAAAAAAAAAAAGAACTTGCCTAAACAACTTTGGTGTGCTCCATTATAAGGTTTCATTTAGACTCTGAATTATTTAATGTTTCTATAATCCTGAGACAAACTGCACAATTCAAAACCAATTAAGAGATTTGCCCAGATCACCCATAACTTGTAAATTGTCACAACATGGTAGGATACTTATTGAATTGGGATTTTTTTTTTGGAAACTAGTAGAGGCTTCAAAAAATAATGAAGTTTTCCAGAAGGGGAATAGTTTATAAATCATCAGTCAATGAAAATGATTCATGAAATTATATCAATTTTAATATAAAAAAACATAATTCTTATCTCTTGTGTAGGTAGACTTTTAAGATGTATGAGAAAGTGAATTGCTTATACTATGTAAATGAAAATAATCATTCAGTGTCTAGCATAGTCTTGCAAATCAGGAAACATATTTAGATTCATACACAGAGAATTTTTAGTCATTCATATTCTTCTGGTTTACTTGGAAACACAATGAATTAAACTAATATTATTTTCTGTTCAACTGGCATAAATTAACTTTCCTTCCTGGAAAAATTTATTTTGAATGCTTGCCCAATGAGTTAAAATGCTAAAATTCTTCTTCCCAGGTGAGGTCTCTGTCCCTTATGGGAGGTAACTTAATCTTGTTAATAACAGGGAAAAAAATGATTATAACTTTTAAACTATTTCTTTATTATTCAAATTTAAGATACATTTATACATGATACTGAGCTTAAATCATCTTGCATTTACAACATTATCAGTTGATAGTATTAGGAATGCTTTGGCCACAAGTAATATAAAATATTACTAATATGGGTTAGACAAAGAGAGACTTATTTTTCTCCCGTAATAAGGGGTTTAGAGATAGGCAGGGAGCTGATGACATTGGTTCCATGACTCAACCTTGTTGAAGCTGATGTCAACTGAATTGCTCCTGGCCTTTTCCTCATGGGTCCACAATGACTGCCCCGAATCTTGGCACTGTGTTCACATCAAGCTAAGATGGAATGGGGGAGACAGATATCAGCACTGCCCACTGCTTTATCAGAAAAGCAAAAGCTTTCCCCCAATCCACCCCTGCAGCAGAATTTCTTCCATCTCATCAGTCAGAAATATGTCACATGGCCACCTCCAGCTGCAAGGATAGCTGGGAAAATGAGTATTTTCCTTTGTAGTGGAGATAGGCAAGGAAGAAAAAGACTGAGTCAGCTAAACAGCAATGGGTTTTATATTAACATTATCTAATATTCTCATTATAGGCAAGTGATTTAGTTGACTGCTTACACACATCTGAAAAGTGGGAATAATATTTCCCTGTCTGTGTCAGAACTGTGTGAATATTAGATGATATACATGAAATTGCTCTATAAGCTATAAAGAACTAAACATAGCTTGGATTGTCAATGTTGATATGGGAACACAGCTTCACAGGTACTATGCCATGACTCCCTTAGTTAGGTTGCCACAATTTAACCTCTCTATTTCCAGAAACCCATCCTGCAGACCTGTAAACACAGTTGTTCTACAAGTACTGACATAGAGGAGTCTTAAGACATTCACAATAAGTGCAGAGGGAAAAGACAAAGAAAGAAAAGTAATTAGAAATAAGATATTACAAAGGAATGAAGATTAAGATGATTTAATGCAATTTATAATGTGCATCCTAGCATTGAAAGTCTATAAAAGGAACATACAATTCCACCATGTAATAGTAGAAATTTTCTCTGAAATTAAGGGAAAAACTGATTAAGTACATTTAAAGATATTACGTTCCAGAAAAAAAAAAATTGATAAAATTTAGCCTGGTTAAAATATTAAATTTCAAGTAATTAAAAAAATGTTTATTCATTGAGGCAAAAAAAAACAAAACAAAACAAGTATACTGTCATATAAAAAAATCATGCTGGCCTCTGACTTCTCCAAGCAACGTTTAGTTCCAGAAGACCATAGAAAAATTCCTGCAAAGTCCTACTGTTAAGGAAGTGTGACTCAAGATGTTTATCATCCAGGTATCAAAACCAAAACCACATATTCTTAAGCATGGAAGGTCTAGGGAAGTACAACATCTGTGAACCTATCTTGAAATTAAGAACTATATGAAGGTGAATACCAGGCAACAGAGAGAAGAATTAAAATAAATAAGTCAGGAATGGAGAAATGATTGATAGTGACTGTTGACTATATTTGAATATAAACCTCAGATAACCAATTGTGAAATTCAGTTTTGGGAACTGAGTTTAAGTATTATATACCTTGATGATGCAAAACTTATACCAAAAGCAGAAAACACCAAGAGATAGACAAAAGGAGAAGGAGAAAGGGTTTGTTTTTTTTTTTTTGCATATTTCTAAAAGAAAGTCAAACCTTTCTAAACTTGAAGCTTGTTCTAAAAACATAACTTCAAACATCTAGTATTTTTATAACATTTTATTTTAAAATTTAGAAGCATATTTTTTTAAAAGTAACACAACTTAAAAATATCTATTTAAGAACAGACTTGCGGTTGCCAAGGGGGAATGGGGCTGGTGGAGGGATGGATTGGGAGTTTGGGATTAGCAGATGCAAACTATTATATATAGAATGGATAAACAACAAGGTCCTACTGTATAGCACAGGGAAGTATATTCAATATCCTGTGGTAAACCATAATAGAAAAGAATATGAAAAAGAATGTATATATATATATATATATATATATATATATATATATATATATATGTATAACTGAATCACTTTGCTGTAAAGTAGAAATTAACACAACATTGTAAATCAACTATACGTCAAAAAAATAAAGGAAAAAAACATAAAATAAAACAATTAAAACACCAAGTTAAAAAATAAAAATGTCTATTTAGAGTTCAGTATTTATCTCATATATATATAAGATATACATATATAAGTTTATATATATGTATAAATTTTTTTGCAAGCAAGATGCCCAAAGAAGTCCATGTCCTTATCCCCAGAACCTGTAAATATGTTACTGTACATGGCAAAGTAGAATCAGGTTGTAGATAGAATTAAGGTTGCTGCTAATCAATCGACTTTAAATTAGAGAGATTATCCTGGACAATCTGGTCAAGCCCAAGGTAATCAATAAGGTCTTTAAAAAGGAAAGAGGAAGGCAGAAGGTCAAAAATGATACAATTTGAGGTCTCAACTAGTCATTGCTGGCTTTAAAGATGGAGAAAGGGGGCCACAAACCGAGGAAAGTAAGCAGCATCTGGAAACAGAAAAAGGCAAGAAAACAGATTCTTCTCTGTAACTGTCAGGAAGAGGCTGACACCTTGATTTTAGCCTCATGAGACTTCTACAGAACTGTCAGGTAATGAAGTTATGTTGCTTAAGGCACTAAATCTGTGGCAGTTTGTTATAGCAACAATAGGAAGCTAATATGCATTTCAATCTGTTTATATGCAAATAGATATATAAAAATGTTGTTCAATTAAAGTTAAGGATGCTTCTAAAGGGGAAGATAAGTAGTTTTACTTTAGGGGTGAGGGTGGAGGTTAGCTCCACCATCTAATATTTGACATGACAATATTTTTGCATTCTTATTTAAGAAATGCTGTCAACAGTAAGTAAAAATTGGCATTAATTCCTCAATATCACTTACTTCATGCTTTGGAAATCCATTTAAAAACCATAGATACACTAATGGTGGAAAATAATAGGTTTGCCAATAATGTATCCTGCTGTGACTAGCAGGGCAGGGGAGTGGGAGAGGATAATAACAATTATCTAAAGCCAAAATGTTTATCCCATAGCACTTGTACCTAAGAAAGGAAGATATTGAATTGGTTGAATTTAGAGAATTTTGTGATCTGCCAGACAAGTACTTACTGAAAATTTCAAGGTCAGGCTCCCCTCTTCCCTTGATGCCAGAAAAATTATTTACATTCTCTCCTTCTCCTGTTTCTACTCTCTTTCCTTTTCTCTCATTTAAACATTTTAACTGTAAGACATTATATTACTAGTGTTGTTGAGGTTATGTGGAAAGTGAACATGGGATATTTATTTTTGTGAAGATATTTATTTTTGTGATATTATTTTTTGAAAAGAGTAAAAATAATAAGTGCTTACAGAAAAAAATTTCCCTTGCTGAAATTGTATCTCTTTTTTTCTTTGCTTTGGTTCTTCTGATTTGATCTCAGTATGGACTGCAATTTCCCAGCCCAGGCTCTGACCCTTACAAGTGAATAACATTTTTGCATGCTCTTTTGGCAAAGCAAGTATTCAAAGAAGGATATTCCCACTTTTCTTGGGTGCTAGAATGGATAGTTGACTCTACATCACAGTTTTCAAAGTCTAAGAGGATATACTAACTTGGATGAAAAACATATATACAGGGTCAGGAAAAAATATATAATGTGTAGGAGCTAAAGGGCTTGATTTTCTTGGCTGGCAGAATGTATTTTATGCAATTCCAGAGTTGAAGTAAAGACAAATGAATGTCCCCATGGTGTAATCACTGGGTTGAAAAATCAGGTGACTTCAGTCTTCACATTCCCTTTTAGCACAGTAAGTTTTTATGTTTTTTTATATCTTGGTTGGTGGATGAGTCAATGTTTAAATGGTCATTTATCATTTACTATATAAAAGAAAAGCTATTGCCTGAAACTCAGTTTTGCAGTTGCAGGCAAACAGAAATAATCATTTTCAAGGACCTAAAGCTGTTTCTTGAAGAATGTCATCATTTTATCCTTATTTTACTTACTATTTACTTATAGATGAACCAGGTTTTGAGAGCTGCACCCTGCAAGTCCTGGCTGTAAACAGTTTCTACCAACTTCCTGCTGCAGCAAGTGAGGACAGGAAATAGACTTTCCAGAAATCAAAGTTATCTTTCAGACAGATCAGAGAACCAGACGAAAGGCATCATGCCAGCCATAAGTGGTTGTGGCTTCCATCAGAGCCAAGTTGCATTAATTCTGGGTAGTTA
Source organism: Balaenoptera borealis (assembly GCF_965194805.1). Classification (NCBI taxonomy): domain Eukaryota; kingdom Metazoa; phylum Chordata; class Mammalia; order Artiodactyla; family Balaenopteridae; genus Balaenoptera; species Balaenoptera borealis. Next base: position 42,019,624 of record NC_138871.1, on the reverse strand, counting down.
GGTGATGACCAACTCCCTGTCTCACAGGGAGTGATTGCGCTTATTCTCAGGGTAGTCCTGCTTTTTTCAGACATTTCAATAATCATTATTTCAAATACATAGACTTGAGTGTTGTAAACACTTGCTGCCTTTTCTATTCATGAAATGAAATAATCTATTGGATGTAGAAAGGGATGATGATATACAAGGAAGTTGAACAGTGGCCATGAACATTGATAAGGGTGACTTCATGAAGAGTCTATAGGAGAGATAGGTTGGTGATTTAGAAGGAGCAGAAGTGCTCTAGAATCACCTAGACCTGGTTGCAAGTCCTTCCTCTGCTGTTTAATAACTGAGTGGATACAAGGAATTTACTGAACCTCTCTGGCCTTATTTTTCTTAAGGTCATAAACGGGAGAAATAATCCTATCTATATCAGAGAATAGTTGTGAGTATGAAATAAAACATACATAAAAGACCTGCTAAACTGGCTGATGTGCCCTAGGAACTCAGTAAATATTAATTCACTCCTGGTTAATCACTCTCAGATCCAAGAATTCCCTTTGACTGGATCAGAGCAACTTGCCCCTGCAGATATCCTTGGAATGTAATCCTAGGCTAAACATAATTCAGACCTACACTAAAGCAGGTAGAATATGGAAAGGGCCTTGTTTTAGTCCCAAATCCCCATCTATCCCTCCCTCTTCTTGAAACGCCTGTTGGGTGCCAGCTATGTATCAGTACCATGCTGGACCCTTACATACTTCATTTCCTGTAGTCATTATAACTGAAATGAGGTCACAGTGGTTATTCCAAGTTACCACAGAGGGGACTGAATTTTTGAGAAATCAACTAACTCAAAGTTTCACACCTGATAGATATAATTCTTCCCCCAAATCTTGTCCCACTTTCCCATTCTACCTGCCTCTAAGTTCTGTGATGCTGGAGAGAATTCTGAGATATGGTTTCTGTAAATCAGCCTGAGTGTTTACCATAACAAACTAATCAACACAAGAACAAAAAGTAGAGCTTTAGGATCACTCTGCAGCCAGGGGATATTGGCAACACAAACAATTTTGTGCTTCTCTCTGCTTGCTGGTTGATAGCACTGCACTGGGTGCCAGAGATACAGTGACATAACATGCCAGGCAGAGAGGAGAATCACCACCACATATCAGACAGACCATAGGGAGGTGGTGGCAGATAAAGCTGGGACCTGGCACAAGGGCTAAGCTGAAAGCAGTTGATCCCCCAAGGCTAAAAATGTGGACTTAGAGGCCCCTGCGTTACATCTGTACACATGTTCACTTTTCCACCACCTTTTTTAGGTTTCTAAAAAATATGACTGAGAGGACAAAGCTGCCAAATGCATATCATTCATTGAAGCTTCTGTCCTGAATCCTGATCTGCTTACCCTCTCTGATCACCAGAGCTGGACAGTGTAGAAACATCAGGATACATGTATTCCTTTCTTTTCGAGTCTAGAACTGAGTTAGACCTGAGCAGTCTTTTTTTTTTTCCCCCAAGGCCTTTCTGTACCCCACAAAGTCCTCTAAGTCTGTAGTTCTTATCCAAGGAGACAGGAAAGGAAGAGAGTTGCATTTAGACTATTTTACCCTTTCACTTTTCCCTCCAGAAGCTGAGGTCCTAGCCTCGCATAGTTCCACTGTGAATTGATAATAGACCCTCTCTGAAGATAGAGTAGGCATTTAATAGCCAGTGAGGACCCTTTCATTATGCAATACAGAAAACAAGTAGCTGCACCTTTAGAATCAATTGCTTGGGAAAACAGAGAGTGGGAAAAAGTTATGATGAAATGTAATTTTAAGAAGCAAATTTGTATTTTAATTATCAGAAAAACATCTATGTACATTTGAAAAATAGAGATAGTAATGCATCTACTCGGGATCCTCAGCGTCAGACAACTCTTAGTGTGCTCAGTGGGGCTTGGGGGCCCCTTGAAGTCATTCTGCAGCATCCTCACATGGGACAGTCTCAGCCACAGTTTGACAGCCCTGCTCTTGGTAATGGGGAGCTGCTGAGGAGGATTGTGATATACAAAGTGGTGTATAGATAGATCACTGACCGATAGATCCCTGGAGACGTAAGAGACTGAGTACAGGGAGACTGTTTGGTGATGACATTATTCTAAGGCTGAGGCTTTGGGGTTTAAGCCTATAGGGGTGGTGGCAATAGAAACAGAAACTATTTGACAGACATAAAGAATATGTGAGTTTGTTTTTGTCTTATTTTTTGCTACTTGGATGTTGGAAGGAAATGATGTAGTAAACAGTTGGCCTTAGGGAAAAGATGAAGTCAATCTTAGCTACCTTGAAGTAATGGTGATTGATTCTTTTGGTGGGTGGGCAGGTGGGGATGCTGAGTAGGCAGTTAGAAATCTATGACTGAAGTTCAAAAGAGAGGTCATGACTGTGAATAGCGGTCGTGGAGTCATTTCTATAGAAGAAGGAATTGAAACCATAAGTAATGAAAAATACGCTCTCTGAGAGAAAGTATGCAGAGCTAGAACAGTTGAAGATGGTCTGGAGGCTACCAGGGTCAGCCAACTTTTTTTGTAAAGAAACAGAGAGTAGATATCTTAAGCTTTGTGGGCCAAAGTTCTCTGTTGCAACTACTTAACTGTGCCTCATAGACCAAAAGCGACACAGACAATAAGCAAATAAATTGGCATGACTGTGTTCCAGTAAAAATCTATTACAAAAATAGGTGACTGGCTGGATTTGGCCTGAGGGCTTTAGTTTGCTGACCTCTGGTGTGGAAAGTTAAGTTCCATAAGGGCAAGGACCACATCGGCTTGGCTCACTACTGTGTCCCTAGCACCTGGCACGGCACCTGGCTTATAGTAGTTTCTTAGCAGACATTTGTTGAATTGATGAATGCTGTGGTAGAATGACTATGTCCATTCTTAGCTTTATTGGAGCAAAAAAAAAAAAAGAAAAAGCAAGAGCATTCTAAGAGTTACGAGGAAAGTAAGGATTGTATGACATAGACAAAAATCAAGAAAAGGGTGTGTCAATAAAGAAAAGTCTAGCAACAATGATGACTCTAGTAGATTATGAAGAATGAGGAGTTACAACATGTTTGGCAATTAGTAACAAGTATAAAGATAAGAATAAAAGATCTCAGGAATGTTATCAAAGAAAGGATATATACACACAAAATAACCTGGGTGTTAGGATAGAAGTATCTTTATGAAGGAGTTTGCATGGTGGAACTTCAATAGTTACTGCTATTAATATTTAAAAATTTTCAGTCAAAAAGATATGATTTTAATTATAATCCAAATCTGTGGATTAGGTTCGTATAATTCTAACATTGATGATTTTGTGAACTATTTAAGGAGAATCAAACTTGTTTTTTGACATTATGTAGATAAAATAACCAGCTTGACTAATTTTTTTGAGTAGTTGTGTTGGAATTTGTCAAGCTTTTTCTTTTAGATATTTTTTCCTAAATTTATGAGCTTTTAACTTTTGTGGATTTCCAACCTCACTTTATGAAGTCAATATTAAACATACGATTTAAACATTTTCTTCTTATTATAAGAGTCCAATGTTTACTTATTCCTTCCAGATTATCCCACACGGAGCTGTTGGAATTACCTTATGATGATTTCAAAGAACATTTTCTTCTCTACACACTCTTATCCCAAGGTAAATTGATGGATTTCTAATGAATAAATTTCAGGAGGAAAACATCAGCATTTTTATACTTCAATTCAGAGTATTTAATTCCCTCCCCCTTAACTGTAGCCACGTGTCATTCTAAGTTTACGCAGCCCTTTTTAACAATGGAAAATTATTATTTTTTGGTACAATGTCGATCACCTCTGTATCATTTGTTACCTAGTGTGTTTAGTTTGTTATGCCTATGCAAGTGGGAGAAAAACAATACCATAAACATGTCTAATCATGTCATTGAAGCTTTTCTTGGAATAATTGGAGTGTGATGATGGAGCAGGGAGAAAAGGGGGGCTGGAAATTGAGGAAAAGGGTCTCAGCCTGAATTTTCCAAATTGGCTATTTATCTGGTTAATTCTTCATCTTTCCTCATCACCATGTCTGAATTGAGAAAATCTTCCTAATGATAATAAACTATGTCAAGAACAGATGGCTGATTTGATGTGATGAAAATAGCTGTGTCAATTGAGGGTATTTTTTTCCTTACCCATTTTGCTTTTCATCACTCTGGGGTTGGTGGTTCATATGTTTTTTTCTTTTCTTTTTTTTTTTTTTTCCTGAATTTACCCTCAGCCCAATAGAATGTGGTGAATTTCTCCCCAAAAGCAGTTTGGACCTTTTTTTCCTGAAAGAAAGAAAGGAGAAATGGCTTAAAAAAAACACAATTATCACCTTTCCTGCCTTTTCTGATTTAGCTAAGTTACTTTTGGAAGGATCAGTTTACAACAAATGTTTAGTGTCAGGAATTTTGCAGTTTCATAGGCCCTGACAGCTTGGCATGAAAAAGAGGTGGCATTATGTCAATTGTAAATGAGTATGCTATTTACATACTAATTAAACTTTGCACTAGTGGGGTGAAAGAATGTCATTTGGAGCACCCCACTTATTCTGTTTATATCATTGTTGTCTATTTAAACAGTCTATTGTTTGGCATGTCACAGTCTCATCCCCTAAATGCCATTTTTGTAACCTTGCACTGCTTTAAAAGTACTACCCCACTGCTTGGTAAATCAAACAAAAATCAGTATATCTAAAAGCAAAGTGAATTCCCAGACTCACCTTGCTTCATAATAGCACTGAGTTTGATGATGATGGTGATGATAATGATGCTGATGATAGTAACAGCTTTTATCAGTTGCTTCCTGTATGCATGTCTATGGCGTTTTGCTCAACAAATTTTAAATATTAACTCAATCTTCAAAGTAAGGTGGTTTTTGGTTATTACACCCCTTTTACACATGAGGAGGTTGCGGTTGCACAGTCTATGAGGACATCAGGTCTTCAATGTCTGTGTTGTCATCCACTATACAATACTGCTTTCTTCTCTGCTCTGTCATTGATCCACAAGGTGTCCCACTGCTATTAGATGTTTCCAGGGTTACTGAAAATATGCCAATGGCAGGAATTTCACTTATCATCTCAGTCCATTCACTTAAGGAAAAAAGTGATCAACAATAAAGAACATACGTGTTCTCCAGTATATTATATTTCTCTGGTATATTTCTTATTTACATGAGAAATCTAACACTATTCCAGGCTCACATTACATACATACTGCCCTCCAGTTGCATTTTTATCCTGTCTTGTACCAAGGCAGGCTGCCCCAGTCTGTTGGTATATGCTGTAACATAGCATCCGCATGTGCTCTAGGAACCTGATTCAGGAATACCGGTAGTGTCTGTTAGTTTATAAAATAGCAAGTGATTAATAGCTATTTTATGCTACTGCTTCACGTCTGCAGAAGGTGGTTTATTGGATTTGGCTAAAGACATTTTTTTCTCACTGGATAAGGAGCAGAATCAACATTATAGCATACCTGTGTGGGAGGTGGCTTAACAAGATTTGCAGCGATAAAGAACAAGATCAGAACTTTTGCTGGCTGGCTCTGCTCAAATGAGCTCACCATCCGTGTGGATATTTATACCCCAGTGTTGAGAGTGCAGAGTTGGCATTCCTTGGCATTGTCAACAGAGTGCTGGTTTGTACTTCCTTTTTCTTTGAAAATGACAGGAACAGAAAGCCTAGGTAGTTGACATTAAAATAACTTGCCAAGAGAGGGTTGAACATGTGATCCTTTATAGCTTTTTCCTCACTATTTTCAACAATCTTCAAGGTTGAAATAATTCCGTAATAAAGTCAAAAATCCTGCAGAAGAAAAGAAAGAAAATATACTTTAGCTCTCCATCATTCCAACCACTGTACCATATTTCATGCAAGGTGACAGAGTTTTGCTCCACGACCTTGCCAAAGGAAAAAAATTCTAAATTTTAAGCTGATAACTTGAATGGTTCCAGAGATATCAACTTGTGAAAAGTCACAATTTTGTATTGTGCTGAAAAGCCACCTTACAACACAGGGACTACCATCACTCTTTAATATCCAGCAGAGCCCCCTGCTGTGCTTTGTCAGTCACTAGCAACATCCAAGTCTTCCCGTAAAAGTAATTCACACTTTTTTCACAACACTGTTGCTTTAATTACCACTGAACTCTGCTGATGCTGAGGCAGGCCTGGCAGGACCAAGGGAGGGTCAGAGCCACAAAAGAAGCAAATAGCTTTTTTCCCTCCTTACTTTATTATTAACAAACCATCTTTGATGGAAACGTTCCTAGTTATGAGGCCTAGACTTAACTCTGGGTCCCTTGGCGTATTCATTATCAAAAGAGACCCACAGATGCCATTCAGAGAGAGAGAGAGAGAGAAATATTACCTCCAATCCCAATTAGAAATTAGAAATTTTGGTAAAGAACAGACTTAGCTATTCAAAACTGGCAAACAATGAATGCATTTCTCCTATAGCTGTCATTTTCTGCAAATGAACATAAATTTCATACCAAACTGTCTTGCTGGACCAATGTCAATTTATCCACTTATTTACTGCAGATTTTTTTTTTCACAATTAGTTGACACAATAAATCATGTACCAAAGGAAACCGCAGAACTGCCAAAATCTACCAGTGCACAAAAGTGATACAAGGGCTTTCCTGGTGGCACAGTGGTTGAGAATCCGCCTGCCAATGCAGGGGATTTGGGTTCAAGCCCTGGTCCGGGAAGATCCCACATGCCACGGAGCAACTAAGCCCGTGTGCCACAACTACTGAGCCTGCACTCTAGAGCCCGCGAGCCACAGCTACTGAGCCCGCACGCTGCAACTACTGAAGCTCACGTGCCTAGAGCCCGTGCTCCGCAACAAGAGAAGCCACCGCAATGAGAAGCCCGTGCACCGCAACGAAGAGTAGCCCCCGCTCGCCACAATTAGAGAAAGCCCGTGTGCAGCAACGAAGACCCAACACAGCCAAAAATAAATAAATAAATAAATAAATAAATGTATTTTTTAAAAAAGTGATACAAAAAGCCTCTGCTTTATAAATAATATAACAGCAATATGATAGGCATAACATCTTATGTGTCTAAGGCACCTTTCATTCCATATCACAAAGTATTTCTCCAATAAAACTATCCCTGTGAAACCAGCTTTCACTGTCTCCTCCACATAGAATATAAGGGTGCCTATCAGTAAACTTCATACATACTTTTAGGGAAGAAATAAATAGGTCTGTGACCTTAAGAAAATGACTTAAAAGCCTGCTAAGCTTTCTCCTGGCTCTAAAATTCCATGTTTAAAACACTAAAATTTAAAGTCACACTGTAGGCTTGTCTAAGTATCCTCAAGTATTTAATGCTGCTATTGTTTATCATTTTTCATTTGCTGATTTATAATCTGATTTGTCAACCCTGTGCAAGGTTAGATTTAGCTGAAAGTGTGGTCTTGTGATAAATTAATTAATATAGGTGAAATAATCATTGGCTCCTATTGCAGACCAATTGACTCATATCCCAAGTCTTCTATAATTTGGGCCCAAGCTTTTTATATAGATATCTTTACTCCCATCTATGTAAACCCTATGGTTCAGTGGTTCTAAAATCTGATTGATCATCCAGATTTTCTGGCAGGGAGGAGCATTTAATAAATTAAAGCACCTTGGAAGTGGGGTGTAGAATCTGTTGCTCCAAAGTGTTCTTGGAGTTTCAGATAATGTGCTAGGCTTGGAGAGCTTCTTCACCAAACTCTTCTGCTGATTTCCTTACTTTCAACACCTGTCTTCCAGCATCTTCTGCTTAGTAATCTCGCAAGTCCTAGTACTGGTAGCACACGTTTCATGCAGCATTTACTGGCTTCTTCAGCTGATAATAGTCCTTGCCTTCTCAAAACCCTGAAAGTACTAAATACCTTCCCCCAAGACTTAAACCTTCTATGACAACTTGCCATTACCTATGTTTTTCTCTTTATCTTTTCTCATATATTTATCTTATTAAAATATAAGCTTTTTCATCCAAGGTGTAGGTTATAACATGTTTCTCTGAATCCACATTATACAAAAAGATGCATTCCAACTGTCTATGGAATGGATGCCTGAATTTAATTTTATGTAGCACCTAAGACTGCAAACCAAGTTGAAATGACTAACTCCTGTTCATATATTCATTTATATGACACAAACACCGTGTAGCATACTGAATTGTTCAAAGATGGCTGAACCAATATATATGCCTTCCCACATGCTCCTCTTGAAATGTTGACAAACATGTTGCGAGTTCCCCTACTGAGAGGTGGGGTCTATGTTCTCTTACCTTAAACCTGGGCAGATCTTTATAACGGCTTCAACTAAAAATAATGTGATGACAGAGACCCTTTGTGACTTCTGGAGCTAAGTCACTAAAAGGTGACACAGCTTCTTCCTGGATCTCTCTTTTGGGAGCCAGATCTTGAGAGCCCAGACGTGACAGGGAAGGAGTCTGGTTACCCTGGAGCCTCCATGCAGGAGAGACCACATGACTGACTACGTGGTGATTAAAAGGAGCCCCGATGCTTTCAGTTCCCAGCAATTTTGTTGGGACCCCAAATACCATGGAGCAGAGAGGTGCCATCCCAACTCTGCCCTAATTCCTGATGCCCAGAATCCCATGAGCATGACATATGGCCATTTTATGCCACTGTATTTTGGGATAGTTGTTACTCAGAAGTAATCATTGCAACACCCTAATCCCAGCGATCCAAAATGAGCAAAATAAACTATATCTCTGCTCTTATGAAGCTTGTATTCAGTGATAAGAAAACAAAAGGAATATATAAACAAGATAGAAACCTTTCATCTTGTTAAACTATTCTTTTCTTGAATGGCTTTATTGAGGCATACTTGACATAAAATAAACTGCACATATTTAAAGTGTAAAATTTGGTAAGTTTTGACATAATATATACACCTATGAAACCATCACCATAGTCAAGATAATGAATATATCCTTCATCCCCCAAAGTTCCTTGTGTCACTTGGTAATCCTTCTTTCCTGCACTCAAGCAACCACTGATCTGCTTTCTGTCCCTTTAGGTTCATTTGCATTTTCTAGAATTTTATATAAATTGAAATCATATAGTATGCTCTCTTTTTGTCTAAAAAGAGACAATAAAGTATTCTTTTTTTCTTTACTGAGTACTATTCCATTGTATAGCTATACCACATTGTACTTACCCATCTGTGTTGTTTCTTGTTTTTAGCTGTTACAAATACAGCTGTTGCTCTAAACATCATGTGCAACTCTTTGTATGGACATCCACTTTTATTTTTCTTGAGTAAATATCTAGGAGTAAAATGGTTTCTCCTCTGTACCATAGCCCATGAACTCTCTCAAGGCAGTAAGTTGAGGCAATCTTAGGGCTTATCTCATTGATTTTCTATCTCTCAGATATCACTCACTTTAGATACTTAATGTCTAATGTCTTAAAAACTGCATATATATATTTAAAAATAAAGAAGAATTTACACATATACGTAAATTTACATATATTTATACATATTTTGTGGAAAATACAAATATATGTAAAATACATATATTTTACAAACATATATATATGTATGTATATATATATATATATATAAATTCTTCTTTATTTTTAGTTGTTTCAGGTGGGACGGGAAATTATATGGTTCTTGTTACTCCACCTTGGTACTGTCTCCTTTAATTTCCTTCCAGGTTAAGGACTGAAGAGGTAGAAGAATGTTTGCCTCTCTTTGTGTCTCCTAGAAATTTGCTTTATGAATGCAGTTGGGTATTTGTGTCATGAAGTAGAAAGCCTCTGGAGTCTGTTATAATGTCTGGTTTTGACTCAGGGTCCTGCCACTTATTAGCTATGTGACTTTAGACAACTTACTTAGCTTCTCCAAGCCTCAGTTTTCTCATCTTTATAATAATAATATCAATAATAATAATAACAGGAGCAATGATAATAGTAAAAAATAATAACCGTAACCATTTCATAAGGTTGGCATAAGGTTAGAAGAGAACTTATTATGAAAAATACCAAGCACAATGTCTGGAACATCATAGGCTCTCAATAAATGTTATTGATTATCATTGATATAATTTTTGGAGCAGGTCTCAGAATGGTGAGAAATTGTGTCAAACCTTTGGATAAAAGGAAAATGGCGAATAGCTATAATATCATTGTATGGAATACTTAGTAATAAAGGTGGTTCCTCACACACTCTGAATAAAGGCTCTGGGTTTCGTTCCCTTTTCCAAATCCCATCACTAGAGAATTGACATTCTGCAACCTTTACACACAAAAGCTTCAAGAAATTCAGTCAAATCATGTTAGGGATCTGGGAAAAGAACTTAAAGTTCGGTTAACAGAAATGATCCTCTGAGAGAAACTTTTTCTATCCACTAGGGCTGCAGGAGGGTAGATGTGATGTGGGGCCTAACGCAATTTGTAGAGTGAGTTTGTAGAGGAAAGCTCTCCAGTTTGAACTGATTGAGAGTTTTCTGATTGAGTGAACTGTATGGCCAGATGAGTAAGCTAAGGCAGAGGACCAGCTTCTTAGGTTCAAATCTCTGGTGAATTTCAACCTTTACGTAGGACAGTATTGAATAGCTAATTAAACTGTGTGTGTGTGTGTGTGTTGTTAATGGAGAAATTAAGGGGCATCTCAAAAATTTTCCATTGTTTTATGGCAATTTGAATCTTTGTGTATGAGCTGGTAGGTACGGATAATGTGGACTGCTGCATGAGAGTTTGAAAGATTTTGAGCTGCTTGAAATTTAAAAAGATTAGCATTAAAAATCATGACAACTTTTCAAGGACTCTTATCGAAAACTTGACTATGCCTAATGCAGGGCTGCCATGTGCTGTGATATGACTGGGGCCACCTGAAACTGTGCCAGGCTATGAGTCTAGTGAAGCACCAAAGAGAAGCTTCGGTGCCAAAACAGTACATACGGGTTGTAGGAAGGTATTATTTTTACTTCTTTGTGCAATACTGTTTTCAGACCCAGGCAAAAGCTGCCCCTGCCTTGTGCCCTGTGCTTTACTGAGCCCACTTTGTTCCTCCTCCTTAAGGGGTCAAGTATCCAAAGTACCAAAGGATTTTCCCAACCAGGTCCTGAACACCTGCCCCCTTCTAGGCCAAGCTCTGAATATACCAGACCCCTAAATTCCTGCCCAAATGGCCCCAAGTCCACTTCTAGGGCCTGTGCAGGCCTTTTCCCTTAGTCCATTCTCTTAGAAGTTGACCTTACCTGTGGCCTTTGCACCCTTGAGAGCTGGGTATGCCCTGAGCATGGAAATGTAGGAAGACGTGTCCACACACACGTGAACACCCTCCCCATGCAGGGATGGGGACAAAGGAGGCGGGTCAGGGGCTGGTATAAGTTTTCCCTCTTCTGTCAATTCCAGCACAGAACTCCAAGAAGCCCAAAGCTTCTAAATTGACACCTGGACTTCTTCATTGTTATTACAGTATATTAATCAAGATAGGAGGATAGAATCTATTTTTGTCAACAGTTTACTAGATTGATTTGTAATGTTAAAATATTTTCATATATAGTATATGGGCCTTGTTGTCTTCCAACCCTTCAAATGTGAGGGGTAATCCTTGCTTTGTGACTTTCTTCCAAAAAAGTGTGTCCTTCTCGCTCTTGCTTATCTCCTTCATGTACAAAGTAAAGGTAAAACAGAGGTCAGAGGGACAAAACACTGATGAGTCAGCCAAATCCTTTTGTCCTAAGGTGTCTACTTTATGATCTGATGTGTAATTACCACTTCTGCCGCCTGTAGAGACAATGTAATGAAATGCTTTCCTCTTTGGCATCTTCAGAGGAGAGAGTCAGCAGTATGGTCATTAAGTCCTAGAATCCCTGGATCCCTAGTCAGTCTTAGTATCTCCTTTATCCTCTCCGCAGACTGCTTGAAATTCTCCAGCTGGTGCGTGGGTGCCAGTTTTTGATTTGCCCCTCAGAGAGGTCACGTGATCTGAGCAATTTCTATCACTATTTTCCCTCATCTTCCTCTGTCAACTGCCCAGTGCTCTTGTGACCCACCACCTACATCTGGTGAGACAGGAAGCTTTCCTCTCTACAAATATTGACTTCCTTCTTTTCTGCCTTGTGTGCACTTACACCTTCTTCAAGTTGCAATGCAGGATTTCCCTCTTCTTACAGAGCACCTCCCTGATGGAGTCAGAAAAAGTAAGTTTGGAGTCGCACAGAACCGGACTTCAGTTCAATGCTTTGTTCATGACTGTGTCACCTTGCATAGGTCACTCAACCTTTCAGAGCCTCAGTCTGCCAGTAAACAGGTATGACAGCCTTTCTGCATGTCTGTTGGGGTGAGTCAGAGATTTAATTGCTGTAAAGCACCTGGTGTGTTTCTAGGTCATTTCTTACGTTGACTCTTCCAGTCAATATAAGCACTTCTTCCTATATGTGTTTAGAATTTTTATAACAAACCTCAGTTAACCCGGAACAACATAAAGACATCAGGCCATAAGAAAATCTAATACATTTGAGGAAGGGTTACCAGTTTTTAGTGCCCGGATTTTTGAGCATATATGCTGCAGAGGTAGACTGAAACCAAATTGGGACAGACATTTTAGATTAAATGAAGAAATGTGACCTACTGTGATTTCTTAGAATTCCTGGAGTGGTTAGGTAATCTTTCTATCTTCTTTAGATAAAATGTAATTAAACATCTTAAAACACCTCAGCTTAATGTATACACGGTGATAACATGTTACCAGGGGAAGCGTTGGGACTTGGTTGCCTACAACCGTGCACCTGCTTAGTTACCAAAGCGTGCTTGCCATCACATCAGTGATAGGTTCTGAATAAATTAGGTATGTTAAACGTGGCATTATACTTTGGATCCAGCGAGACTATTATATTCTTTTTTCTCCCTACCGTTATGTTACGGTTTATTATTATTTTTTTTATTTATTTTTATTATACAGCAGGTTCTTATTAGTTATCTATTTTGTGCATATTAGTGTATGTATGTCAATCTATTATATTCTTAATCCTCATTTTCTCCCAAACTAGACAAACAGTTTCATATGGATTTTCTTCGGTGCTTGTGTTTCAAAATGAAAATTCCTGCCAATTTGGGATACTAATGTTTTAGCCACATACCAAGTTGGAGTTTCTCCAGTGTGCGTGTGCTCCTTGTGAAAAGGAAGAAGGCGAACTGCCAATCAAAAGACTAGTTGCAGGTTGCAGGCAGAGACCAGATTGGTGACAATTGCTGGCATAGTGCCCGGCACAGTGCCCTGTACACACACATGCTCTAAAAATGCTGTTGGGTCCGGTCAAGCCTTCCATATTCCAGCTAAGAGCCCTCCTTTGAAGACATGACATTTGTTCAACCTAGAACTGGGAGGAAGGCAGCAGTATGGACAGTCTCCAATTAGTCAGAAGATTTTAATCTACTTTGCAGAACTAATCGAATGGTTGTGCTTCCCCAGCGTTCACGTGAATTGCACCCTAGCTGGAGGTTAAGAGACTAAACAATAGCAGCAGCAATTAAGTGGATGTAAATGAATGTGATAGGCTAATTCTCACAAGGAGAACATCAGTGTGTCAGTGTCAATGCACTGGTGCCTGCAATGAAAGAGGAATTGACTGGGATGAAGATAATATGTAGCAAGTTTGCTAGGATGTACAGACTTCAACTTCACTAGTTGGGAAATTCTCTGGATGTAGGCAAGAGGAATAAACATAAGTAATGACAACAGTCCTCTTCTATATATGCTCTTGTGGGAGGGTAAGAAAGAAAACACCATACATTCACATAAATGCATTTAAAGTATTATACCTCATGGTGTACCTTGACTATGAAATGAATTGTTGGATATGGAATTGAGTAAAGCATAAATCTACTTACAATAAGGAGAAGGACAGTTTCATGACCTGGGAGGCTGAGACTTCAAAAGAGGACAGACTTCTCTGGCCTTTTTCATATTTAGAAATGGGGACTGATGGACTGTAGAAGTTTATTGCTTCAGGGTTTCAGCAGAGTCTAGAAAGACAGAAGTTGTGGAGCAATAGGGAAATTTGAGATTTTGCTTAGGTTCTGTTCTTCAGCACTTTGATGCTTTTAGGAAATTTCCACAACTGTAGAATAGAGCTTGGGACTTGGAGGGAATATGAAATCTGTAAAGGTCAATTCTTTTTGATTAAAGCATCTGCAAACATCGTATGAGCTGTCTGAAAGAAAAATGTTGTATGAATGCAATGAATATAGACTGACGCCCGGCCTTCTGCTCCTGGGTCATCCCAAAGCACTTCTAGAATCCACGGAGTGAGGCAGAGTTCTGTGTCCACTCTTCTGGCAGGGGATGAGCCACCATCTACCTTTCCCCATAAATCTGCAGAGGACATCCCTAGGTGTGCTAGCTCCTTGGTTCTTCATGGACATATCATAGATGGTCCCTCTTACTGTCATAATGCATAGCCTATCAAAAATTAAAGGATGGAGGAGAAGAGTAGATCAGATGTGTAAATGAAGGAAGTCAATCACAATACAATACATGAGATAAAAAGTCTTCTGTTGAAGACTCATTTCTCAAAAAACAACTGAGTCATTACAATAAACCAAGGGAAATGGATCAAAATTACTAGATTGGTAGAATGAGAGAATGATTGAGAGAATGGAAAACAAAACAAAACATCTATCAATCACCTGGAAAAAGGAAAGTGGATATATATATATATGGTCTTTTTCAGAGTATGTTCAGAAGATTTTTCAAGAGCATGGTCTGAGAAATCGAAGTTTTGAGAGTTGGTGAAGCCCAATGAAGACCCATATTATTTATCATTATACAAATATGTTGTATAAACAATGAGATTGAGATAAAGCTGTACATGAATGAAGTGACTTACAGTTTTGGTTCTTAACTTTTTAAAATTGTTGAATAGAAAACTATAAGTCCTCATTTCTGCCAGGATCAAACCTATGACTTTATCTACTTATAGAAATAAATTTTATTGGAAAAAGTTTGAACTTGAACAATTGAAAGGTAAGGAGTTAATACAAATTCAAGTTCAGGGAAATTAGTAGCATAACTGATTTAGATCAGTCTCCCAGTCCCATCTTTTTGTAGGCAAAGCCTCAAAGAAAGGGGAAAGCAATTTTAATGAAAACTTATTTAGCAAATTAGATAAGTATATTATAAATATTACAAATTAGCAATTTCTTTCCAGTAAAGAAGAGATGAAACAATGAGTAACATAAGTTAGACTATCATGCCTCAGTGATTTAAGTAGAGTCAGTCATCTTAGAGATATGAGATCTTTGAGGTTGTAATGCATCTGCACTGTATGTTTACTAGGACCATTCTTATGAACAGAAAATGTGAAAACTACGAAGCATCGGTAATAAGATCCTGTAAAACAAACAGCATGCATTTAAAAGGAAGGAAAAAATAGAGGCATAAATTTGACTCCATTGAGACAGATGACTGGTTTCATCTCCAAGTGGAAGGCAATGACTTAGACATACCTGGTATTATGCAACAAATGTGGAATTTGAGGAAATATTGATCTATTTTGCTATTATTTACACAGGCATATTGTCACAGAAAGAATACATTCTCTCTCTGTATAAATTAGGTAAAAATGCATTTGTATTATGGGGAAAGTGAGTTAGGAGGTGAGTTAGAAGTAGAAAACTTTGTGCCTTTTTTTTTTAAGTCAAAGAAATAGCAGCCTAAATGATCAACTTGTAACTATGTTCTTGATGAAATTATGAAAAAACAAAGAGTGTAATAGAAGGTATTTAAATAAATTGCATTCTCTGACTCCTGATAAGCAATAAAGAATATAGTATTAAATGTACAGCATGATAACTATAATTAAAATAAGGTATTGAACACTGTAAATACGCTAAGAGAGTGGATTTCAGGTGCCCTCATCACACACACAAAAACTGGTAACTATATGAGGAGAAAATATGTTTATTAGCTTGACTGTAGTCATCAGTTCACTGTGTATATGCATATCAAATCATGATGTTGTATACCTTAAATCTATACAATTTTACTAAACAAAATCAAATAATAAAAAAGGAACATAGTATTCTCTTAATTTCTGAATTTTAGTAACATCTCCTGGGAGTCAGTAGGGACTGGAAAGGTAGTTAAAGATAGTTATCCTAATTTTATTGGAGAAGAAGGTAGTTCTCTTACCTGAGCTTATACAGTCATCATGGATGGAAATCCACAGATGGAAATCAGGTTTCATAGCACCTAATTTGATTCTTACAAAATGTGTGGACACTCTTATCTTTTGGCAAAAATGAAGTAAAATGTCTGTCTTGCATGGTCAATCAAACTTGCATGATCTGTTTCCATTGTGCCTGGAACTACTCCACATACTTGATGTACATCATCCTACTTCACAGTCATAATAAGTCAGTACATTAAATATTATTATTCCCTCTTTATAAATGAGCAAACTGTTCCTCAGAGAGGGTAAGAGACTTGCTAATGCTCTCCCAGCCCCTGAGCAGCTGGGGCCAGGAGTCTAACAGGTGAACTGCCCACTAAAAGGGCGCTATGAAGTCTATAATGGTAATACGCATACATTTTGGGACAGAAATCATTGCACCGAGTAATAGTGTTATCAGGAAATTTCTGCTGATTTTAAGATCCATCAATTCATAAATGGCTTCTTCACAGGGCTCTGGTCATTTGAAGTATTTTAGGTATTAAAGAGGACAATTTGGTCACGGCTGAAAATGGACCAGACACCTGAATATTTCCCTTTTTTGGGGCCAAATTCCAATTCCTATGTTAATACAAAGAAAAGGAAGGAAGGAAGAGAGAGAGGGAGGGAGGGAGGAAGGGAGGAAAGAAGAAAGAAAGAAGGAGAGAGAGAAAAGAAAACAAAAAAGAAAAGAAAAGACAGGGGCTTAGGGTAAAATCTGTGGCCATTGTAAATGTTTGAAAACTGTTTCTAGATGTGGAAGGGCATTGGTGCATTTTCCTAACAATAGTATAAGATATATACAATCTATGTATATTCAAGGGAGATGAACCAGAATTGACAGCAATATGTGGCCACTAATGACAAACACTAGTCTATGCAGTCTTTTATTTTTATCAAAGATAAAGTATTTAAACAAAGTATTAAAGATAAAATGACTAAAATGGATAATTGGCCATTTTGAAGTCCATTCATTCCAGTGGGTCTGTGCCATGTGCCTACATAAAATGTTTTTTTAAGGAACAAAATAGACTTGCAGGATTTGTTGTGAATTCAAATTATTTAACCCCAAGTTCCATGCACGTCTTTCTAATGGGTGAATGGTAGCATACTCTCTTTTTTTTTTTTTTAAAGATTTTTTTCTGCTGTATACCATTTTTAAAGTCTCTTTCTAAAATATATTTATTTATTTATTTGGTTGCGCCAGGTCTTAGTTGCTGCAGGCGGGTGGGCTCCTTAGTTGTGGCATGTGAACTCTTGGTTGCGGCATGCATGTGGGATCTAGTTCCCTGACCAGGGATTAAACCCACACCCCGTGCATTGGAAGGCAAAGTCTTAACCACTGGACCGGACTGCCAGGAGAATCCCCATAACAGTTAAGGCTTTTTTTGTTTGTTTTAGATTTTGGCTGCACCCCGTGGCATGTGGGATCTTAGTTCCCCAACCAGGGATCGAAGCATCCTCTCTTTATTTAGAGTTAAAATGATAACAGAGCTATGCCATTCAGAGTATGAATTCCCATGCCTGGACCAGGTGTGCTGGCCAGTGGAGAGGTAGTCAGTATGTATGCAGCAAGTATACACCATTCCTAGTCTACTGGAATCTGGCAGGTGACACCTTAGCCTCTTCTAGAACATATAACATTCTTTCTCAGATTCTCAGGATTCTGTGTCAACTGCTGTGTACCAATCACTAACTTCTCTGTGTGTGATGTGAGGTTAATGAGAAATGACAAGTTGCTTTTTTGCCTCAGTGTATAGAAGCCACCAGGCACACTTTCCCAGTTGCCATTACCGTGACACTCACTTAGGACACATGGATCATATTTCAACATACAAGAAGGCATGCACAGGTTTAATATGAAGTATGTATATCCCAGGTACATGGCAATGTATGCATACCCATTCAGGGTGAAATCTACAGAACTGGGTTTCTACAACATTCTCTCTAGGTCCATAAACTCTATTGAAGTGAACTCAGTGGAAGACAGAAGCTTTCTAAAGGAGCAACAAAATACTGCCAAGGAATATGAGTGACTTTTCAGTAGTCTTGTATGGAACGAAAAATGCAGTCACAGTGTTTAATAACTTACTAGAATAAGAGACAGTGAATACAATCATCCGCTCTTCTGAGCTGACCCCCCTACCCCCATGATCTTTATTAGCTTTGTCCTGACAATCTGACCTTCTTGAGCTCTACCCAGTCCTGACGGCCACATAAAACCCACAGACAGAGAGGGAACCGGTGCAGCTTTTTCAGATTTAGGATCGTGTTCAAGCTTATGAATCAGATTTTTCTATGTGTGGACATGACAACTACGGAAAAACTGTAATTTAGGACATATTTTCTTTATCCTTTTATGTTGAATTTCACTTTAATGTGATGCAAATGACAGTAAGAAATACATTCAGTGAATGTTAAAGCCTTCCCATTAAAAATTCTGTATGCATTTTACATTCTAATTCATGTACAGTCAAAAACCCTGATAAAATCACAGTGCTGATTTGACTGCTGCACTTATCGTATTAATGAGGATACTTTATGCCTTTTGAAAATTGGGATATGGTCCATTATGTGATTGTAAATGATGTGATTGTATCACATAAATTTGTTATTCAATCCCACCCCTCCCTCCAGTCAGCTTTGTATATAAGAAGATTCATTGGTGAGCCAGAACTGAGGCTGGAAAACTGAACTGCAAATTAGACTTTTCTTTTGTCTTTATTTCCATTTATAGAAAAGAATATGATAAACACGCAAATGTATGTGTATATAAGTATATATATGTATTTTGTTCTTATTTTTAAAAAAATTTTCCTAAAACACAGAGGGAAGAACATACCAAGGAAGTCAAAATGAGAAAAGGAAGCAGCCAGGCCTGAGGTTCCCTGAGGTACGTAGTGCTTTCCCCTCACAGGCACGGCAATTCCCTCTACTTCTTGGCCAATTCTGGATTGACTGTTGCCGGGAAATCTTCCCTTCTCTCCTCTTTCCTTCCCTTTCAACAAGTGAAAGGTTTGAGAACCGTGCTTGGCCAAGGTTTCCTGATTTTGAGTTGCATTTGCATTCCTATAAATACATGCTTCTCTTTCTATTGATTTATTTTTCTGTCTTGCCGGCCTAATTAGTCATCATTACCCCCAGGAGCACCCAGTGGGGGTGATCTGTGAACACAACTGCAGGAGTCCTTTGGCTTCTTTCTGTTCCTGGAGCTTCTGTTTCTGAATCTGAGGCATAGATGTCTACCTTGGTAAAGGTCAAAGAACTATTTTTGTCTTCTTCTGCCCATCACTAAAGACACTGACACCTAGCCTAACATCAACACTCCAAAGTCCCTGCAGGACAAATTAGAGCCCTGACCACAAAAGTGGCTTCAGAACTCTCAGATTAAAACAAAGGAGGGGACCCCCCAGCCTGTGGTGGAGTAGCTCTCATAGCCTCGAATTGTCCCTTTAATGATGGTCTCTCGCATTATCTTGTGATTATCCGAGAGAAGCCCACAGATCGAGGTCCCTTCTGCTTGCCCAAGCCATGACCATTGTCAGTTGTTGCCTGTACTTCTGTGTTTCTTAAACATTACCTTTGCTTTGGGATTCCTGAGCACTTGTAGGCTGGACCTTTCTTCTTCTTTAGCCCTTCAAAAAATTATCTTCTGCTGCCCGGAACTGGAGGAAGTGGTGATGCCCTTCACAATAGTGTGGAGTCTTTAGAGTTTGGAAATGCAGATGCCCAAGTTCTTGACACCCACATGGCAATCTTCCATTTCTGACTCTTGTTCTTGCTCATCCTGGAACCTGACCTTTAGGCTTTATCAAGCTCTGTGTTTTCCCAGATCTCAGCTATTGTGGATGAAATTGTTTCGTTTTGTTTTTAAGGTCTGTCTCTGTCATGCTATAACATCAAAAATACCATGTGATCCTTCCCCTTAACCCCATTCGAAGGGA
The DNA here is from genome assembly GCF_965194805.1 of Balaenoptera borealis. Lineage (NCBI taxonomy): Eukaryota > Metazoa > Chordata > Mammalia > Artiodactyla > Balaenopteridae > Balaenoptera > Balaenoptera borealis. The sequence continues at coordinate 41,999,464 of NC_138871.1, read as the reverse complement.
GAGGTGCCATAGAGAATGACTGGCATAGAAGAATACAAATATTATTCTAAACTTTATGTTTTAAATGGCTTGTGGGAAAAGATAAGTTGCTTGACGAAGATATACCAAAAGATCACAGGGGGGCTTTCAGGATGGGAGGTAGGTTTTTTACCTTCTTTTGGATTCAAGGCCAATAAGAACTTTATACAGTCTTCTGGACAAAGCCTGCTACATCCTAATCTCTGCAAATCCACTCTGTTCTGCTCAGTGCTCTCCTTATTAATCAGTTCTGCAGAGCTGTACCCTTCTCAGTACTGTTACACACACTGCATTTTTATGCTTCTGTTACTGAGTGGCCTTTTCTGTATTTTTGCTTTGTCTTGCATTCAATTACTCACAGCGTGGTCTATAGAATAGGATACCATCACTGCCTACATTTAGGCAACAGCACATTGTCATCTTGCTTCATATATTTTACTTCTGTCTCTTTTAGGAGGAAGCTTATTTGAGAAATCTTCACTCTGCCTTTGGGGAGGAATCATTTACCTGCTTTCATCTGGGCTGAAATTGGTCCCTTTGTTAATAAAAATTTTAAAAAAATTTATTTACATCTCCTCAGATACTATTAGCTCAATTGCCTAATTGTTGTAGTTTTAAGAAAGACCAAGTCATTTTCTTGCTTTCAATCATTGTCAGTCTATTTTATGGGTTCCACAGTACCACATTCACAAGGCTGCCTACTTTCTTTGGGAAGATTTTCCTGTTTCACTCTGATGCGCAACATTGTGTATGTGGTCCAGCTCCCCTTCAAGCGTAGGAAATATGGCTAAACAACGCCGCCCCACCCCCCGTCCCATAACAGAGCAGAGAGGAAGACATTAGGCCTGGCAGTATGGCTTGTCACCTTGGACTCTACGCCTGAGGCTCAGGGCAGCTTAGCATACTTGGTTCTATATGAATTCACCCTGATTTTTCTTCTCTCGTATTTTCTCCTGTCTTAAGAGTTCCTTAGAATAAATTTTCCTACTGAAGATGGATCTCCCCTTTTCTCTCTTGACAATGCTGAGTAAAGCAGGGTGTAGAATATTACGCATGCAAACCACTCTCTGAGAGGTATTGCTGGCGGAAGCCACGCTGTTCGTATGCTATTCTATACCCAACTGTGGATAATAACGGAATTGATTTTACCCAAGGAAAGACAAAGGAAACTCTGGGCTGCTTTCTGCATTATTTTGTTCTCAGGTTATTCTGTTCTGAATGGGAAGATCTCTCGCTAGAGTAGTGGGTCACATTTAGCGTCCTTTTTGGCAAAGCCCTTGTGGGGCAACTTCCAGCACTGGGCTGTGAAGTATTACTATTCTGTGTGTGTGTGTGTGTGTGTGTTTGTGTGTGTGTGCATGCATGCTATCAGGCTATAACATGAGTAAGCTTGTGTTTGCAAGTCTCCATAAATAATTTTTAAAGTTATTCTATTAGGAAAATAAATTTTAAGCTGGAGACTAAAACTTGCCTTTCAGATGCTCTGAAAGTTGGATTTGAAGAAGACTATTCTATAATAAATTGTAATATGATCACAAGTAAGTCAACCCCCATAAATTAAAAGGGCAATACTGATAACAGCTGGTGTAAATTGAGCGCTTAGTACTACTCATGCATTTCCAGTTGCTTCATGCTTATTAATTCACTAGCTCCTTACAATAACCGCTTTAGGTATGTATTATTATTATCCCTATTTTACAGCTGTGGAAACTGAGGCATAGAGAGAGGTTATTTTCCTTGTTCAAGCCATAGGTGGTAAGTAGCAGATCCAAGATTCAAACCAGGTGGCACTGGCTCCTAAGTCTTGACTCAAATACTGTGCTTTCCACCTCATGGAGAGAAAAATCTCTTGTATAGTGAGCATCTAGTCAGCAAGATGTTTTACAAATAACTCAAGAAAATTCTGATGAAATAATTTATAATTGTAATGATTTCTTTGTGATTCTTTCAACTATATTATCTTTTGATGTTAAAATAAAAAACAAGTTTCCTTGCATGATGTAGAGAATTCAGGGAAGTTAACAACATTAATGGTGGTTGCCTTTAAAAAAAATCTAAATCTTGCTTATTTGTTATATGATTTCTTGCATGATTACTTTCAATTTCTATCTCTGTCTCATTCCTTACTTTCTGATGATGCTCATTGATGCTTTTATGAAGGTGAGAAGGTACATACCCGTTGAGTGTGTCTCTGGAAAGTGCAGAGAGAGTCGACAAGAAGTCTCAGTTTTTGCCTGTGCTTAAAACGTGCACCACCAGACATGTGTCCCAGGGCTGCTCTTCACAATCAGGTGTTTTCAGAGAAAGATAGTGAAAGTTTAAGGGTCCACCCTCACACCAACTTTCTGGGTGTTGTTAATGCAAGGTCAGATTCTTTAGCTCACTGCCCCAGAGTTGCCATGAATGTGCTAGAGAATCCTGCATACACAAAGACAAAGAATGCATTGGATGTCCTGGAATTTTGAAAGTTCAAGGAATATTTGATTTTATATATTATCTATTACTTGCTGAAGATAGCTTGCTTCTAGGTCATACAGAATTAAGAATAGGGAATAGAATGCTCTGTTGATCTTGCACAAGTATTACCCATTGGATTGTATGAATAAGCATCAAATCGGTGGTCAGGAATTACAAATTTGTGCAAGTTAGCATAAATATCATAAAGCTTTTGGGGGCCCCCAAAGAATTCTTTATATCTGGCTCTGGTTCCAACCAAGTCTTCGCTATTGAATCAATACATCGGATCAAGAATGAGTGGAGCACCAAAGTCAAACCGTCCTATCAAAATAATTATCTTTAATTAATGTAATTATTGATCATGTAGTAGAAGTCACTGTCTAAATGATATAAGGCTTTTAGGATTTCATGGGAATGCTTTACAACTTAATTATGTTTCCCTGGGAGATTATAACATAATTCAATTTATTTTTCCCACGTGTTTCATCAATCATTATGTGAATAGAAGGAATATCAGAATCTCATTTCTATGTCAATTCCTGCAGAATTTACACAAGTCCTTTCAGTAGTACAGAGCTGATTAGAAGACGACAGTGTCCCTCCCTCGCTACATCACTGTAGTGTTGGTGCCACATTCTGTTGTTTTTTAGTATGTGGTGGGGACAGATGCAAAAAGCCTGTGATTGCTGTGCTCCAGCTTTCATAGCAAACCAAACTGAGGCCGATGTAAAGTTGCCTTCTTAGATGTGTTAGAGCTGTGTTTTTCTCTGAGCCTTGATTTCCTTATCCAAGGAGGCAAAAGTTGGCAAGGCTTCCTTCCACTTGCAAAGCTCAATGCTCTAGTCTTGCTTGCAATTTAGCTTTCCCAGTGTCTTCAGTGGCACCTCTCAAAGTTTAAGGTACTTAGGAATCACCAGGGATCTTGTTAACATGCAGATTCTGATTCAGTAGGTCTAGGTGAGACCTGGGCTCCTTCCTTTCTAACGAACTCCCAGGTGATGATGGAGCTTCTGGTCTGTGAACCACCCTTCCAGTACCAAAGATCTATACGATGCACAGAGGCAAGGAGGGAAAAGCTGGCTCTTCGTCTTCCTTTGGTAGCACATCCATTTGCTTCCCTCCCAGGACTGCGATTCTCAGCTGTCTTCAGCAGAGCACTGCAACATGCCTCCTCTTTCTAGTTCCACCAAAGCAGAAATGGGGTTTCAAGAAGACTGAGTGCGTCCATACAGAGCACAAAAATCCCTTCTCTAAGAAGGAAACCACAGAGCTTATCAGGAAAGATGTGTGCCTCTAATGTCAGCCATCCCCAGTCAGCTGAACTATGAAATAAATGAGGTGGAGTTTAATTTTAGGGTCTACAAATTTGTAATGTGTTCATCATTCCTGTTGCCATTTTGCATGGCAGGCTGAAGTTGACAGACACGTTTTGTGAGGAGAGCTGCATTTGAGTTCTGGTATAATGAAGCCCTCGCATCCTCTCCTGTCCCTCCTCTAATCTCCACTCACAGCTATGAGAGAGAGATGCCACTCACAGTAGAGGTTTTCACAGTTGAAAATGTGTAACCCTTTTGGCTTCCTGGGGGCAGGCTCTTTGGGGGATTTTTCCAAGCGTGACTGCAGACTAGTTTCCCAGCAGAGGGCGCACTGCCCCAGGGCCTTGGTCCCAGAGCAGGTCCCTCCTCTGGGGTGTCATGACTAGGCTGGTGAAGCCTGCAGGAGGAACAGAAATGGGCCCTCTAGAAGAGAGGAGATGAAGAACATTTAAGGGAGAAAATCAAATCAAATCATTTTAGATCTGAATCAGTGACTTTTGAAATCAAAGGTCTACCTGGCTACTGTTAGTGGGCAGCTTGTCATAATTCTCAGCTATTGCAAGACAAACTTTTCTTTCTTAAAGCTTCCCTGAACTTTGCATTGTCCAGCATTTGTATCTTTCACTTTAATGAGTGCTAAATAAGAATTATATTAAAAATTTTAATAATTCTCACTGGACAGTTAATTAAGCAGTGAGAAGTCTTTAGAACTGTTACTCTTTCTGCCTTTTACAGACAAGTGCTTCCACAGATTCCAAGGGAAGGGGTCACATTTATACATATATATATATAATGATGTGTGGGTTAGTAATTTTTCTCAGTGACAAATGACCTCCCTAACAAGCTGAAATAGTAAAATAAAAATCTACCTTTTTGTGGCCCACTTTCCCTGAACTCTACTCTTCACTTTCCTCAAACTTCTTTGCACAGGAAATGAATTCCCTCTACCTCTGGGGGGCGGGGGGGAGGTTTGAATGTGTTGATCTCAAGTTTTCCAAGTTTTCTGTTCCTCTGTAAATCATACGGGCATGACCCACCCCAGTCATTCATTACAAAATTCTTTCCTTTCTTTCTTTCTCTCTTTTTTTAAAATAGCTTCTGTTTTTCCTCATTTTTGATGGATCCTACCACAAACTTCAGCTAGAGTGAGTGCAGACGACCATAACATTACTCTCACATAGAGGGTATTTTATTAAGTCCAGCAGTTAAAAATGTACAAAGTTCCTTGTAATAATCCATTCATTCTGTTCTCGCCTGATTCTTGGAGTAAGCCTGCACAATTATTCAAATCCCAGCTTTTAGCTACAGCATACACCTCGCCATGGGGCTATGCCTCTGTAATCTTGCTTTGGTCTTGCATGTCAAATGGAATTAACTCCCATAAGAAATGTGTGCGAAGACAACCCAAAGTGTCTAATCCTGCTGCTGTCTTAAATTTCTGAAACTCTGAGCTGTCATCTTTTTCTATTGCTTTGTTGAAGTTCTCACTTATGCTTCAGTCCATCCAAAGTTGAAGTTTAGGAACATTTGCATTTTTATATATTTTTTTTCATTTATGCTCTCTCTTGGCCTTTTCACATGTTCTCTTTGTAGCAGAAGGATTTTTTTCTTCCCTCAAATTCCAAGACTATTTTATACACAGTGGAATTTCAATGGGAGGTGAATTCACTTTTTTTTTTTTTTTTCTGAGAGTGTACACAAGTTGAAACACAGATAACTCTAGCTTGTGAAGATTCACAAGCCAAATACAAAGAGATATGGGCAAAAGCAGTGTGTGTATGTGTGTGTCTGAGTATCGTGTGAGAGAGAGGAGAGAAAAAATAATGATATCATTATTATTACTATACCTTAACCGCTCAACCTAGCTAATCACAAAAAGTAATTCTGTCTCGATTGAATCTCAAACTGCATCATCTCCCTCATGAATAAAATGCTTCGTGAAATGAGCTTGGTTAGTCTACTTGCATGTGGTATTGAGTAGATTAGCTTGATGAGTGGTTTCAGGCTCGTTCTTCCTTCTCTAGGGGGCATACTGTTTAAAACTACTATCCTCTTCCTTCCTCACCATATCCTAAACTCTATTTACCATGTCCTGCAATTCCTAGCCATGAGAAATCTGGAAAAATACTCAGTATCTGGAAAACAAAGCAAGCACTTAAGTATTTGTTGAATTCCTTTGAATGAATAACAACCATTTATTCTATTCTCTCTGAATGACTTACCCTGTTGCCTCGATTTACAAATTAAATCATTTGATCTGGATATGAGAGCTGCCCGGGCTTTTCAGAAACTTCCCTCACAGCCTGTGGGTTCAGTCTGATAATTGCACGTGGTACATATTTTTAAATCACCGGTTATTCAGCACTGTGGATTTTTCGAGGTGTCTTGACTAAGTGAGGTGTGGAAGCTTTAGACTGTAACTTGGTATGGTGGATATTTAATATGTGGTAAACCGCAACATTCTCCATTTGAAAGTTAATTAAGGCCACTAGCTGACCGGGCTTGTGCAGAAAACATGTTCATGGTTTAGCCATGGAAACAGTCACAACAACACTCAGCTAAAAATAATGGCCTTAAGAGACATCTTTACTGATCATTCCTGAATTCTTATTGTTTTGTTTTTTCATAAGGGGATTGTCACATTTTGGAGAAAATACTCATAGCACCAGCTCCTTTTGAGACTTGAAAGTTTTACTTATGCCAGGCCAGTAGAAATGAAGATGAAGAGTGACATCAGGGGACAGCCACGTGACCAAACTGTGTTTGTAACGCTATGTGCAAGAATGTCTCTTATAAGGTGATCATCTGTTGTGCTCTCTTGATCTCTTTGCCTAGTTAATAATGGCCTTTAATATGTGAATGCAACTAGTTTGGGCACAAGGTAACTCTCTAGCACCAAATAGCTTATTTTATCCAAATTGGGTTTGAGTTTGTGGAAGAGCCCTCCTTTACTGACAGACAATATAATACGAATTATGTTTCTGTGGGCTCATTGTTTCTTCGTGATGAGGGTACTGTAATAAGACAATATATTTTACTATACAATGTATAACTTTGGCAAATAGGATTGAAAAAGCACAGTAAATGTAAACATCCTTTCAGCATCTGGATGGTGAAGCTAGATTATCTTATCACATATCTTAATGCTATTCTAGGATCCAGTGATATTTAGTGCAGGGGAAATAAGTGATAGCATTGGGCTGGTTGATTTCAAGTTGTTTTTAATGAAACAGTAAGAATTCTCGTTGAAATCACTCTGTGATGGACATACTGTCATCTTGGTCCATGAATCCTTCCACTTAATTTTAAAGTATCTTACTGACACTGGAGCATATTGAAACCAGGTATTACAAGAATCCATCTCTTGCCTCCCATCCATCTACACTCCAATGGGTCTCTCTAGGCACATCTCGAGCAGAGTTTTGAGCTCAGCTGACACTTCATCCTTGGCAGGACTTGGTAGAAGAAGAATGTCACAACAGGACAAATATTCTCACCCCCTTCCAAGATCTCTACCTCATATCTCTCATATGCCATCATTTCACAAAAAGAGATCATATCACAGTCCGAGAGCCGTAAAAATTCAGGTCTAGATTTAAAACATCTTCCTGTTTATCCTGGCCATCTCTGCATCAGAATAGTCTAGACAAAATGGACCTGGAGTTGTCATTCCTACAATTTCTCACTTACGGATCTTTTTAGCCTGAGACAAGAGGACAAACATTAGTCTCTGCTAGTGTCAGTTGAGTTTTTCAGGTGCCATTTTTCTCATTGGCTACTTTAAATGAATGCCATTTTCGTTGGTTTGTTTCTCCTTCTTCCCACTCTCCTTTCATTTTTGTTATTTGTTCTAATTTAATTTGAAATGCCCAACATCTGACTGTAATCAGGTGAAGAGGCTCTGGAGACTTCCAGCAAGAGCAGGTCTCCTGAAAAGGGTCTTTTGGACACAACAGAGTGAGCGTTTATTTATTATCTCAGGAATAACAAAAAAGGGAGAGAGCAAGACTGTGCAGCTCCAGCCCTTTCAAGCGGCAGCAACTTAGTGAAACACCCCTGTCCCTTGGGTGTGAACAGACCGCCCCTTGGCTCAGTCATCCTGCCATGTCCCTGGCTGCTGGCTCCCTGGGCCAACAAAAACAAGCATAAAACCTGCAGAGAAAGTGTCAACAGAAACCCTCTCTAGGAGCCTAGCTTTTGGAAGTGGACTGGATTTGCAGTCCATACAAAGGCTCTGGGCAAGGTTTCATTGGCCGTGGCCTCATACCTACCACTGTGACTTCTGTCCCTGAGGTCAGAAGCACAGGTGAGGCACAGGTGATTTATTTCTTCCATGTTCCCCCTGTATCAAATGAAGATTACTGGAGAGGAATAAACACTGGACTTTGCAAAGAATCACCTGGGTTTAAATTCCAGCTGTAAAACCTGAGAAAATGATTCTCTCGAACCCTCGGTCTCTTCCTTGATTAAACCGGGGACAGCAATATTTCCCTCTCTGATTGTGGTGATCAAATGAAATACAGAGATGTGTTATCATTGAGAAAAATATCACAATGTTTTTTTAATTAATTAATTAATTTTGGGCTGCGTTGGGTCTTTGTTGCTGCGTGTGGGCTTTCTCTAGTTGCATCGAGCAGGGGTTACTCTTTGTTGCGGTGCACAGGCCTCTCATTGAGGTGGTTTCTCTTATTGCGGAGCACGGGCTCTAGGCGCGCGGGCTTCAGTAGTTGTGGCTCGTGGGCTCTAGAGCGCAGGCTCGGTAGTTGTGGCTCACGGGCTCTAGAGTGCAGGCTCGGTAGTTGTGGCACACGGACTTAGTTGCTCCACGGCATGTGGGATCTTCCCGGACCAGGGCTCGAACCCATGTCCCCTCCATTGGCAGGCAGATTCTTAACCACTGCGCCACCAGGGAAGTCATATCACAATGTTTATACCAGCGTAGCTTGGTGTATGGAGCCAATGAAACCATAGATGTGAACATGCTTGAAAAATAGGGAAACCCTGTAGAAATATATTACTATCATTCGTGTTATTATTAGCTTCAACATATTAGGTCATTTTTTTCTAGAACAGAAAAGGGTGGTGATCATTATCCCCAAATTCAAGCCTGGATCTACCACCCCCACAGTTTCTTCTGCGCTCTTGCAAAAGAGGAGACAGCTCGTGTCTGTTCCCTCACTTTGCAGAAATACTGCAGAACAGCAGCTCAGTAAGAGGCGATGGAAGGCAGCATCCCCAGGTTCCTTCATGCAGCAGATACTACAGATAAGCAATTATCTTGGGTATTTAATGTTCATGTGTTGTGAGTTTCCAAGGAGGGTTGAGAAAAAGTCAAAAGTTCCTGATAGTCTGTGGTTCAGTTCTTGCAAGAGAGAAGCATGATGAAGTGGGAAACTGACAGCTCTAACCTATCAGACCATAACCAGTGTCCAGCTATATGATCTTTTCAGGATGTGGAGATACTAGCTTTTCTGTAGTCGGTAGCCAAATAGATTTTTGGTCAATGCAGTTGCTTCATTCTGCCACAAAATTCTAAGACTTGTGCATATAAAGAGAGATAATGAGACTCCTTAGGAAATAGGGGTAGAGCAGAGGAAGAAGGAAAAGAAGTGATAAAATCTATGGTCCAGGCATATCTGTTCTCATTATCCCTAGCATTTAACCCAGGGGCTGGCAGGGGCTGGCTTTGTTGAGCGTTGCATGATTGAAAATAATTGTGGAAGACTGTGACCATGCCATTCTTTTTCTTTTTCCTTTTTAAGGTAACACTTCACTCCCTTAAACCTTGGCAGAACTTACCACGGTGCCATAGACAGAGTGAGCACCCAATGCGTTGTAGTTCCCAAAGAAACGTGTCAGAATTTTCAACACTCACCCTTAAAATAAAGTAGAGGGCCCTGGAAGTGTTGACAATGCGTAGATCATGGGCAGAATACAGTGGGGCATGTTACTGGAAGCCTGTGGAGTAACCAAACCACGGAACCTTCTTCCATCTTTAGGGAAGGAGTGGCAGTGTTCTGAGATCCAGGCAGCAACTTGAATTGCCTGGAATCCACGGAGTTTCCCAGCTGCGTCTGTAACACACATCCACAAGCCTATTTGTGTGGGGAGTGGAGAAGCAGAAAGTAGAAGCTCCTTAAGCTCTGTGAGCCTCTGTGTCCTCATCTGTAAGTTGGGCTAGAGTTTTGAGTCCCAGAATTGTGGGAAATGAATGAGATAATGTAGATTAAGCCTCACGCCGGTACCTGGCTCAGAGGAAGCACTCAACAAAAGGGAGCGATTTTTATTAGGAGGAAGTACACAGCTCTTGTCTTTGGAGAGGACCCCTTCTCCCTCCCTGTCTCCTCCTTCAAGCCTTTGAGGCGTTTCTGTAGTGATTGGCTGCTAGAGCTTGACATCTATCTGTAGAGAAATACATTTTTGTGAAAGGGCTCTGAGGGGTGGTGTGAGGCATTTATTAGTGATCTAATGCAACATAAGTTGCCTCTGGTGTTTATTGACTGTTTCTAGCTGGAGGCACAGAAATGCACAGGCACTAAAGGGTGAGTTACTGTTGGTTGCTCCTCTCTGGACCAGCAGGGACCTGGCGAGCTCTTGGAGGACAGTGTGTCTTGCATCAATCAACAGTGACCCCTCTGGCTGAATATGTACAGGCATAAAAAGGCTCCAAAATTAGCCTCTGTTTTCCTTAGCTGGATGGATGGAACATGAAATGCAATCACTGGAGTGGGAGGAAATGTGTGTGTGGTGCAGGACTGAGCTGTACCCTGGAAATTCAGACTGATCTGTGCTGCCCAAAATAAATCTGAAATGATTGTATTTTCTATGGGCCTATTAAAGTATATATATTTAATAAGTGGCCATCATGGGAGATGAGGCAGGGAATGGAAGATGTGGGGACAGAAGAGAACGGACAGAGGGAAAAATAACCAGAACTACGTGTTTGATGAATGAATTAAAACAGAGCAGGAGTGGCTTAGGACTAACTCTAACCTTTTTCCGAAGTGTGTATTCATGAGATGCACTCTGCTCTGGGCAGAGGTGTGAGGTGTGGTATTAGGCCAGCTGATCAATTTTTAATACCATCTAGAAAAAAATGTATGTGTTTATTAACAATTTCATTGCATATTAACTTACCTGAGCCTGCTAAAGATCTGGCTGAACCCCATAAAAGCTAAGAATCTTGTAAAAGTTGCCCTTCCAGGATGTATTGAAGGCACCCGAAAAGTAATGCTCTTGTTTTTAAGAAATGTTTGCATCTACTCAGGGATTCTTCTGCTTCCTTCTTAGTTGTAATTTCTCCTTTAGTCAAAAAAGGAAGACAAGAGAAGGACTCTCCAGGTAAAAGCATACTTTTGTGCCTCACATTTCCTAGGTTTTCTATGTGGTCTAATAGGATTCATTTCAATGCCTGCTTGAGAACCATTAGTACTCAAAAAGGCTGGCGAGAGAATGGGAAATCCATGAACTCAATATTGTTTCCCATGTTAAGACGCTTCCTGTGCTTGTTTTTTAGAAGGCATAAGACCATTGAATCCTGTTCCAGATGGGTGTGCTTCAGAACCACATCCAGGAGCATGGGGTCATCCCAAAGCCTACCAGAAAGTGCGGCTAACACAGCACACCCCCAACCCTGCTTCTGCCAAAGCAAATCCAGAAGGCCTGGTAGGCATCACACATGCTTCAACTCTGCAAAGCTATTAGAAGTATTCCTTTCTCAGAGTTTCCAGGCCCTCTCAGGATTATCTTCTTTGGGGGGACAGATGTGAACCTCAGAGGCTGGTGGTGGTCTGGATACACTTGAGGATTCCTTCTTAATAATAACAGTTAGCATTTATGGGGCACTTAGTGAGGGCCAGGTGCTGTTGTACACACTTCACATATACTGATGCATTTAAATCTCTCAAGAACCCTATGAAATAAGTTCTATTATAATCCCCATTTACAATGAGGAATTTAAGCCAAAGAGAGGTGAAGGTCATATAACTAACAAGTGGTAGACCTGGAATCTGAATCTGAATCCCTCTGACTCCACATTATAGGCTCTTAACCATTAAAACCTACTTATTCTGCCATAGGCTGACACTGGAGAGCCTGGAAAGGGAAGATGGACCCTTTGCCAGCAAATTATATATCTTTTAATCTTCGAAGTCAATCCAAATTGGGAACGCATTCTTAGAATATTTCCTTCTTCTGGGATCTCTGGGTCCTCCTTATCAAACAAACAAACAAAAAAACCTAAACACTACAGATAGTTTCCAGATTTAAAGGAGTTTTCCCAATTAGGACTCACTTCTAGGACAGCTCTTAACAATATAGGTACAGGAGGTAGCCTCGGGGTTCCCACCAAGCAGACCAGTAGCTCCCAGGTACTTGTAACTCTATCGAAGGCAGTCCCTTGCTCTTAGCAGCAGCAAAGGATGCAGAAAAATGTCCACCTGAAGGGGTGTACTATGTTGCCACACGCATGGGTTAACGTTATAAAATTGTGAGCGTTCAGGAATGCCAGGCAGTGATTCCATTTGCTTCTGTTTGCAAATTCATACAGGAAGGACCTTTGAAATTTATGTATGTGAAGATACAACCTAGTTCCTCCTCTTGTGTCTCCTCCCGGTCCCCCTCCTCCCCCTCCTCCCCCTACCAATTCACCATGCCTTTTTAAAGTCATTCAAAGTTTTCAAAGTGCTTTCATATACATACTCCATGCTTTATGTCAGGTCAGGGCAAAATTTTATTGCATTTGGCCAAAGGCCATTTTGAAACTTTCAGAGAAAAAAGGAGATGCAACGTGATCTTTGAAATAAAGGGATTAAAATAGAGCAAAGTTAAAGTTAGAAAGGATTTATGAGTTTAAAAAATTATATAGGGCTTCCCTGGCGGCGCAGTGGTTGAGAATCCGCCTGCCAATACAGGGGATACGGGTTCGAGCCCTGGTCTGGGAAGATCCCACGTGCCGCAGAGCAACTGGGCCCGTGAGCCACAACTACTGAGCCTGCGCGCCTGGAGCCTGTGCTCCACAACAAGAGAGGCCGCGATAGTGAGAGGCCCGCGCACCGCGATGAAGAGTGGCCCCCGCTCGCCGCAACTAGAGAAAGCCCTCGCACAGAAACGAAGATCCAACACAGCCAAAAGTAAATAAATAAATAAATAAATAAATAAAAATTATATAAAATAAAAAATTGTATACATATTATACATATACAGAAACAGGACTGACTGACCAAATACTTCACGTGATTTTAAAAACAGCTGGGGTTTAGACAAAAACAACTAGAAGATATAAACAAATGATTTAAAAATAGCATTTATCCATCTTTGATTTTAAACAGCTAATACGTGCTCCTTGCAGAGAAATTGCTCCTCTCAGTGAAAAGTGAAAAATCAAAAATATAAACATCTGTAATATCATTATGCAGAAAAAAACCATGATTATGTTTAGAATACAATCCTCTAGTCTTATGTTACCCATACACACACATGCACACATACACACACACAATGGAGCTGGAAATTTCTTTACGCTACGCTCAAATATGCAGAAAATAAATGCTGCCCTTTAATTTCTAGAAACTCTGATCTGGCCCATGTAATTCCACTTCATTGAATGGTAAATACAACTTACTATCCATTAGCAATACTTCAGTCACTTCTGGTTTGTAAGTCTCCTTTCATTTTAACATTCAGACTAGTCCAAGTTACGATGGCTTATAGAGTCTTCTTTGAAAGACTTAGTCCCTTTAGGAAAATGCTCACTCTTTCAGACTGCCCCCCGCAGCCTCACTTTTCTCTTCCTCAAGATGATGTCCTGGTGTCTGAGAGACAAGGCTATAGCTAACACAGACTTAAACTTAGAATGACTTGTGAAAAGAGGCCACTCTTCTGAGATGACCAATGTCAAAAAGCTCCCTTCCTCCAGATCAGTGTGGCCTGCACCAGGGAACATGGTTCTCCAGGTGAGGGTGATGCCTTGGACCTCACATCTGTGCACAACCTTCCGAGCCCTAAGACACATCTCTGCCGAGGGGCCTGCTCTGTCTCCATGGAAGCAGAAGGAAGGGGTGCTTGGGTCCTTGTCCTGTGTCTGGCCCTGCAGGTCTCCGTAGCAAGATCTCTCCTGGGACGGGATGCTCTTTGCCCTGCAGGTGTCAACATCAGGTTTGGCTTGGGACCTGCTCTCCTGTTATGTGGCCAGTACTTTAGAAACCCCTAGATGCCTCTGACTTGTCTCAGTTTTTGCTGATGCTTTTTGAGTCTCTGCCATGTAATATCCAGCCCCTGTCCTGGAAAGTCCGCCCGGAATGTCAGCTGAGGAGGCACCCTACCTTTTCTCACAATCCCCCATGCTAAGCCCGCCCTGCTCAACTCAGCCCCTCCTGAGTACTTTCTTGGGGAACATAAAGAAATTTCTGGGTCTTGCCTTTGTCACATGGGAAGTAATAATAGTTTATAGAATATAAATTCTCTTCCTTCCTCTTTCTACCTAGGTGGCTCCACTGGGTTTCTTTTATGTGGCCATCCCCTCATTATACATCTAGTAGAGATAATTTCAACTTCTGCTTGAATTAGAACTGTTAAGTTAATGGAAGGTCAAAGGCACAATGGAAGTGATTTCAAGAAACTTTTGTAAAATTTACAAATTTACAGCGTGTATTCTGTGTCTGGTCCCAAGCTCACACTTTTTCTTTGCAAAGACCTCGAGCCTCTGTGGAAGGGTTTTAGTGCCAAACTTCTTGAGTCCAAAAGAGCTTTCAAAGGAATTATTTGATTCAGGGATTTGGACTTCTGCTAAGTTTATATTTATTATCTAGAACAATGTTTGGTGAAAACCAACAACAAGATATACAGAACCAATTCTAGCTGGTGATTTATATAGTTGGTTGAAAGTTTGCACTTATGCTCAAATTCTTACATATTTATTTTTTAAAATAAGAAGCGCTATTTGCAATTGTTACGGAGTTTGAATATTAGCCTTTTGAAACTTATGCAAAGTGAAAGAGCAGTATCTTCAACGTTGAGAAGATAAGAGGTTTTCCTCCAGTTAATTAAAGGAGGAAGAATTATGGAACTTTATAGCCATTTAATTATGTCATTAGGTAAGAGTTGGCCAGCGAGCGGGGGAGAAACTACAGTGAGCTACCCTGTAGATTGAGTCTGACCTTTCAGGGCTCTGCCAACGCTCTGACTATGACTCACTGTATTTTTGAAAGATTGTAACTAGATTGGCACATTTGTTAAAAAGATATTCAGTAATTAAGTTTAAAATGACATCAGTACATAGTTTTCTAATGGATTTTTTTTCTGGTTATAAGTGCTAAACATGGACAGTTGCCTCTGAATATTAAAAGCTCAAAGAGGAAGTTTGGTGTGGTCAGTAGTATGGTCCTCTCCCTTCCTTGTATGGACACCTATGTCTGTTAAATTTCTCTCTCTCTCTCAGGATTCTCACGTGTCAAGTGGGGAAAAAAAGTAACACTTTTGCAATACTAATTCTACCTGGCATTACAGACTTATTTATTTAGTCCTATGTACCAAGGCCTTTATTTTCCCTCATTTAGTCCCCACAGCAAGCCTGTGAGGTAGGTTTGTTATACCTGTTTTACAAATGATGGAAACTGAGCCTGAGAGTTGTTAACTGACTTGCCCTAGATCCTATAGCTAATGAGTCAGATTCTACCCAGGCATTCATGACTAAAAGACCATCCTCTTATCTGCTCTGACTGGCTACCTCCCGCCCCTACCCTACCCTACCCTACCCAATTTGTTATGAAGATCAAAAATATAAGCTATTTTCAACTAGGCACATCCTTTTCAAAGAATTTTTCCTCTATATGTATTTTCAGTTATATTTTATTTCTTTGCACCATTGACAAAAATATATAAAGGAAGACAATGAAAAATAACAATTATGACATGTGTTGACGATCATAAAAAAATTTAAAAGAAGAGAATGTAATTATGGCATCTGCCTATTTGCAACATTCTTTGATTTGCCTTCAGTTTCTGTCAAAAGAATCATACAATTATTTATAGTTTTCATATTAGAATTTGTGGTTGGGAGGGAATTATCTATGGTTTTCCATGATTTGTATCTAAGTTAATGAAGAAGTGTGGCAGAGTTCCTATTAATGTGTCCCTTGAAAGAAAAGTTGTCTAGGAGATTCCATGCTCTCTTACTAAAATTGTCTTCCTCCAAAAAGACGTATACCTACCTGAGAAACAAGTTCTTTTCAGGAAATATTAGAATAAGATTTGCTATTAGAACACCAACTCTGCATATCCCTTCAGGATGGTGGGAAGATCAGCTGGAGTGGAGTGATAAAGAGAGAAGGGAAGATAAATATCATTCAAAGACTAACTTGTACTGTCATTGGCACCATTTAGTCCTGACAGATATGAGAGATTAAAAAATAGAAAGCAGACATAAAACAAGCACTTTGGGGGATATACATTTACTTCACAAATATAATTAACCAAAAGTTTTCCAGCTATCTTAAAAAATGACATCTACTAAGAAAACTTTAGAATCGACCACATAAACTTTTGAACCCTTGGCCTCAGGACACCTTATCTTGTCCAATCAATCAACCCACAAGATTTTATGTTATTTTTTTAGTTTCTATAAAGTGTTCCAGACTCTGATGATCCTTTGTCCCTTCACACCCTTGCTATGTCAGACCAAATTCCATCCTGTTTTCTCCTTTATTATACAATTTGGTCTTGTTTTTACAGTCTAGACTTTCTTCATTTGCTTTTTAATTTCTCTTTACTGACTCCAAGTGCCTTTGAAAAAAACAAAGCACTTTTAACAAGTGGACAAACTGCTTCAGTCAGTAGATTCTGCTTTTCTTTTTCCCAGAATAATTGCTGTTTTGTGTTTTCTTGCCATTTCATCACTTTTCTTGAGATTGTGGTAAGGTGTATATGCCATACTCTGAAAAAGAGTCCTTGAGGACTATGAACTCCTTTTTCCCTTTTCTAAGAGTACATATCTGGTCATCTTTCAGTAGTTTTCTTTCAGGGATATACTGATATTTATTTTTTTATATTGGATGTAAGCATAAACAAAAGCATGTTTGGGGAAATTTCCCTCACATCATTATCCTCATTCTTTACCTCCTACTTCCATTTCAAATTCCATGCTTTGTTGGTCCCTCAGTATCACTTAGATGTCCTACCTTTGTGTTCTCATGATGTATTGTTCAACTGTAGCACTTACCTTAAAGCAACATAATCAGATTATTTGCCTTTCTTTTCCAATAGACACCTTGGTAGCAAGAACTATGTCTTACTCAAATGTTTCACCTCCAGGATTTCAGCAAAATATATAGTAAATACTAGGGGCTGGGATGGAAATAAACTGTTCAGTGGAAGTACTGCCTTAAATTAAGGGTGGGATGTTTGGGTTAAAGGAAAGGGTTACTAAGGAAGAATAAGAAAGTAAAATGGGTTGATTTGGAGAATATAAAAGGCTAAAAGACAAGTTCTGTTAAGAATATCTGCGAAGTTCCTGTTTTGGGGTTTTTTTGTTTGTTTGTTTGTTTGTTTATCTGTGGAAAGAGAAGAGTACCATGTTCTCCAAGGCTGATCCCAAAGGCACAACCAAGCTCCTCCCAAGTTAGAGAGTTTTCAGCCGAGTGAAGAAGTAAGTAGAGGCTGCATTATTTGCTATCATGTAAATATCTTTTGTAACTTAAGGCAAAGTAGGGTATATATCATCTATGAGCTCTGAAAGTCAATACATTTGAACTTACATGTATTGAGAACCCACTTTGTGCTGGAGCGACAGATACAAAGACAACTGGGGCATTGTCTCCTAGTAATTCTTTTTTTCTCAACCAAATAAACTACTCCAGTCATCACAGCTGTCTCTCTATCAGCCATCCACAACACCACTCAAGGAGATCTTTAAAATTTTCTTCTGAAGAACTCAAATGGCTTCTTTTCCTATAGGTATTCCATTCTTTGCCCACTGTGAATTTAACCTTAAGTTTTCCGTAAATGGTATACCCAAATAGCGCTCTAGTAGATAGCTCATGTTGAATTGGTAATTTCTTACTATATGTTTTTAATTTATTCAGTTAAAAATATGTATTGTGCAATGAGTATGTGCCTAGAATGTTTCTGTCCACTGAAATACATATGTGGACAAAATAGAAAAAGTTTCTGTTTTCATAGAGCTTACATTTCCATGAGGGCAGATAATAAACAAACATGTAATCAGTCAGCATTTATCCTACAGTAATGCTTTGAAACAAACAACTCTAAAATCTCTAAATTGAAGTACCAAACATTATTTTTTTATTAGCAGTTCTGTGAGTCAGCTGGAAGGTGACTGACCTTAGCATGGTTCAGCTTATCTTGACTCAAAACTGTCAGCTGGTATCAGATCTTTCCCCCTTGTCTATTTGGTTTCTCCCTGGACCAGCAGTTTCCTGGGGCATGTTCTTCTCGTGGGGAATGGCAGGAGTGCAAGAGAACAAGCCAGAGCATGCCAGCAAGTCTAAAACTCTGCTTCAGTCACATTTAGTAATATTTCATTAACCAAGACAATTCACATACCAAGCCCAACATGAATGGACCAGAGAAGTATTTTTCATTCATAGGTGAGAAGAACTGCAAAATTTATGGGAAAAAGTGTAAATGTATAATTTTATAATAGGAAGCAAATAAAGAATTGAAAATAATTCAATCTATTTACCCTCATGGTCACAATTGTTCAGGATCCTTCTGCATATGGGACATACTTATTGCCATCCCAAGAAACCCACAAAATCTCACTCAGTTTCAAATGATTCGTGTCAGGTATAGATGGAACGTCTCTTGATCTGGACATCTATGAACTGAATTGCATGTTAGCCACCCCACACACATTTAACATACAATGTTGGAATAGGGACAGGATAAACAAATTAAAACAGTTGTATCCAACAAGGAAAAAACTAAAGAAACGGAGAAGTCACTCGTCTATATCAAGTTTGAAATTCTGCCAGGTTCCACTACAAATATACTTTGGTTAGGCCCTGGTTCTGCACCTGGGAGTTTATCACCAAGATACTGTTATACGTGGGTCTTCACTCTGCTCTCAGAACACCTTCCTTTCTCAACTTTGGCTTTTCTGATGAGTACTGGGGAATATGCCCTTCTTGGGCAGCTGGGCTGATTTCTCAGCCTGCTTCCCACCTGTAAGATTTTGGGAGCCAGAGATCTTTATATATCTCAAACATAGTCTTTTTAAAATCCAAGCTGGTGGAAATTTTTCCAATACAGCTTTCTCAAAAACTTTATGGATTTGCTATGTATGATTCCAGTCAACTACATGTGCCAAATGCCTTACCCACAACTGTTTTGGAGACATGCTTCTTTCTAGATATAAGTGCAAGTACTTTGCATGTGTTAGTCATCTGTGAGTCATAAATTGTTTCCTTAATCTTCTCAGGGGTCCTAAAAAAGGGTGTGACAAACCACTTTCTTGACTTTGTCTTTACTTTACTGCAATGTTCTGATGGCCACACCTTTACATAGAGAGAAATGATTTAATGATTCAAACTTACAATTTCCAGAATCTCTAGGTTCTCTCAATTCCCCTCAATCCTGCTTGCAAACCATTTTTTTCCCAAGCTCACCTCTTTCTTGTAGTAACTTATCAAATGCAGATAATAGCAGCCAACCCATGTTCTGAACATTCTGCCTCAAAAACTTCCCGGCCCAGTGCTACAGGTACACTTAGTACATTTTTTTCTTTTTTTTTTTTTTGCCTTCTAGGTTATTGTAGTCAGTAGTTTTATCAAATATTTTGTTAACTACAGTATATGGGTGGTTGTTTTTCCAGCTTCTTATTACAGTTTTTTATAGTTTTCTCTCTACTTACCACAAAATCCCAAACCAAATGATACATATTTTAAAGTTTTTTGACAGCAGAAACCCATTTCTGGTATAATTTTTATATCAACTAGCAATTGGCACGTTAATGATGAAATGACAAGCCTTATAACATGACCCAAATCTCAGAGGCTCAAACAGTAAGTGTTTATTTTCTTGCTAATGATTGAAGCAGCATTACTTCAGGTCATCGGGGGACTTGGTTCTAGGCCTCTGACTAGGTTCAGTTTTGTTCTCAGAGTCTCTTCATTCTTCTTCAAAAGTGGTTGTTTATGACGTATTTTCCTTATAGGGAAAGGCAGGAGCGCCAGGATGCAAGCAAGACACACAGCATATGTAAAGGCTCTGTTCTCAACACACCTGCCAACATCAGTTAACCAATTTAAGTCACATAGCTAAGCATACATAACATGCACAGTTACATGTCACCTGGCATGGTTATTAGAGCAGGGAGGGAGTCAAGAATTGAGAACATTTCAACTAGTACACATGCAAACAAACAAACAAACAAATATCAACTAATACAAATGCTGTGAAGAAAATAAAGCAGAGTTTTACTTAGAGGATGCCTGAAAAGCTATTAAGAGTAGTTTCTTGGAGATGACATTTAAACCGAGGCTGAATGCTTTCCAGGCAGAAGCAGCAGACAGTGCAAAGACCCAGAAGCAGGGATAAGCTCAGGGTGATGGAGGAACTAAAAGTAAGTCCATGGAAGGGTGGTAAGGAGATGAAATTGATGAAGTAGGCAGAGATTATTTAGACCTATGTTATTATCACTGTTCTATGCATTATCATATAACTGGACATTTTCAGAGGATTATTTACCAAATGTTGAAAAAAAAAGCTCTTTTGTGAGTTCTCTTGGCTGTCATGATAAGCCATGAGTAGGGCAGCTGAAGTCAACCAGTCAGGAAAGTTTTATCCAGATTGAGCTGAATACTCAATTCTAAGTAATTTACCTTTTCCTTGGTTCTTATTGGAGTGTTGGCCTAAGTTGTTTCAAAGGGAACACCTGAAAATACTAAGAATTCTTGACTAGGGTGGTCCCAGCTGAAACACTGAAGAGGTAAAATGGTGGTCTCGGAAACTACTTGGCGTCTTAACAATTCCAGGTATTTCTTTCCCCCTGGGCTTCTGAGAGATAACTGGAGACATAAAGGAGTCCGTGCCTTCTTTTCCCCCTTAGTCTCACTCTTGGGAGAAACTTCTTATTCTTTTGCTCCCCAGAGGGTTTTCTAGGTCTAAAATAGTGACAGCCCTCTTTGTTGATGATATCCTTTCCTGGGAAGTCTTTGTGCTGGTCCTTGGGATATGACGCAACCCTTGGTATAAACCCCAAAGGTGCAGCCCACGCCCTTGGGAAGTTCATGATTCATTGGGGTGTGATATAAGTTCAAGTGGGGCACACTCATGACCACAAACAGTACGCTCACATATAAAGTCACTTATAAGTATCTTAAAATGTCACTCTGTCAGAAACACAGAGGTGCTGATGGCTGAAATGCCCTTGATCATGAGATCTTGAGGACTTTCTAGAAATGACCATTAATCTTGGTCCTATGTGAACAATTTGATTAAAAAATTGGCCTTTAATTAGCCAGATTTTCTTTTGCCCTTATCTTTGTATAGACTTAAGGAAAAGAAAGCTATTCTCCTTTCAAACCCTTGGAAAAAAAAGTAAATCAAACCCAGCCACACGGAGAAGCGGCTGCTCTCCCTGGGTCACAACAACACCTCTACAGGTGTGCCCTTGACTTCTATTAAGAACGACCAGCGAAACAGGTGAAATCCCCAGCTGTAAATTTGCGCTGCAGCGTCTTTTATCAAGGGACTGCGTCTAGATGAATCAGAGTATGCTGGCTGGTGGAGCTCAGACACAATCATGTAGTTTTTCAGGAGAAGTAAATGCGACAGTGTTTATTTCACACACGTTTGTTTGTCAGAGGACTTCAAAGCAGTGGGCAGAGATCAGTTAAGCATGGCCACCTGTCCCAATGGCTGCACCTCTTCTTTTCAGGTGGGACCCGGGGGTCATTAGCACTGAGGCAGCTCATGCTCGGTTCAGCTCCTGTGCCACCAGGTAGGGCAGGAATCCTGCCAGGAGGAGGACTTGGGTCCTGGCTCCTAACCACTCCTGTTGGACTTCAGCCGGCAGCACTGCCCAAAGAAGATAACAAACTGAAGGAATCTTCCCGCCCATGCGAGTGGCAGGTTAAAACCTATAGGACTGTTCAATCAAAGGCATTGCCTCGCTCTGTCCTGAGCTGCTGTTGTACGCTGGGACACATGCTGCTAGGAGACAAAGAGGACACGCGTTTATTTTCAAGCGCAGGACTTTGGAACCACTTGGGAAGAATATTCTTGATTGAGAACCAAAACACTCCATGATGCTTAACCAACCTGCAAAGTGAAAAAGCAGCATCGGCCCATGCAGCCGGGAGGCAGGAGGAAGGACTTATACCCTGAAAAAAAAATTTTTTTTGAAATATCCCTTAAATGATATTTGTGTGCATTTGCAAAATTACCCCTTTCTGAATCAAAGTCTCAAGCTGTTTGCATCTGAGAACATATGTTGTGCCGCTAGACAGCCTCTCAGCTCGCCACCGCCCCTGATATCCCCCGCCGCATTGAATAATGGCCAGTTCCCGGAAAAAAGGTGCCGCAGCTCAGTCAATGCCCTGTAATAATATTTTAAAATAAATGATATGCATCATTAAATCACCAAGGATGACTAACTCAATTTTAGAAAACCCACAACTCCAGCAATCATAGTTACAGCTCTGATTTGAATATTTTCACTTTCACCTGAACAGCCAGTGGGAGCCAGTCAAGCAGATTCGCATCCGGGCTGTAGTCTCAGAGGAGCAGGAAGGAACCTGTGATTATGTAGTTACAGTAACGTCGGCTAGATGCCTCCCGTCCACCAGGGCTTTTTAGACTTTTCCTTCCTCCCTTCTTGCCTTCTTATTTACATATCACAGGCATCTTCTTTGTAAAGTTATCTTAAATAATTTATTAGATTGATCTTTTTAAAATTCTATCCTGGCTAAATGTCATAAGGAGAGGGGGAAAAAAAAGTCTTCTAAACTTATTTAAAGGTTCTACTGGAGTAGGCCAGTTACCTGCTTCACTGCTGATATTCTAAAAATACCTCCGTGTCCGTACTATTATCCATTCTTCACGTCCAATTGCTCTGTTATGGTAATAGTCAGAAGCACACCATGCAGTAATTACTTACAGCTGACTGAAGAAAAGAATATTCAACTCCCCCACTGTTCCACGAGAAGGTCTTTATGCTCTATTAACTCATTCCTGTTTATTAATACTCTACTGGTAATTCAGACTGCTGCCTCTTAGGTTTGTAATAGGAGGACTATTAAACAGCAATTACTGACCATATGGGTTGGCGAATATTTGTTGTTTTTTTTTTTTGGTGGGCTTTTCTCCCCCCACCTCCTTCCAACTTGTTTTTTAAGAAGCCATATTACAACATAGTAAGAGTAACATCACATCTGCATGAGATTAACAAGCTTGGCAGTATTTCTCCCTTAGAAAATGTGAATTTATTCCCAGATTATCATGGCTAGCTTAGGAAAAAGAGATCATGGGAGACGTAGGAAAATGTGGAAGATTGTTCACATGTGGGAAGACCCCCTACTCTGGATGAGAATTTGGCACTTGTGTTCCCTAAGTCACTCAGTGGGCTGTTTCTTACTGCCTTTGAGAAAGCACTGACCCACCCTCAGGTGCCCTCTGCTCCTGAAAACTAAGCATATTTACTGAGGAATCCAAAGCGAATACCATTGTCCCTTTTATGTTCCCCCAAGCATTTGGAAGTGGTCACTTTAAAATTTAACATTTACTCAATTCGTCTTCCAAAGAGCAGATACCTGAACCCTGGGAGATGACAAAAGGCTCCTCCTGGGAGAGGGATGGCATGAGTAATGGGTTCAAGTGAGGCAGGCAGGTGGTAAACCATGATTATGGTAATAATAACGTGTGCCTCTCTCTCAGGTAGTGAGCACTAAACATGTGGCAAGCGTTAAACACATTTAAAGGGAGATGTGTCTTCGAGATACCTAGGAGACCAGAAGCTGATTTCCATTGGAAGATGCTGGGTTGTGATCCAGAGCAGGTAAGTTATTTGACCAGCAACCTCCACCAAGGTGGAGGCTGGGTACCGGGTTCCCTGACATAGTTGGCTCTCCCTCCAAAGCAGCTGGTCCTCTTAGTGCCCCTTGGGGCTTGTCTTCTACCTTCTCGCCTTTCCCATAAGGGGTGTTTCTCCGTTTGTGTCCAAATCCTTTTAGCCCTTCAACAAACAGTAACAAACCTCTGAAAACTTCAGATTGCCCCAATCTCACCCCTTGCAAACTACCAAGCAAATTTAGCATTTACCTGTGGCAGGTGTTTGTAGCTAATCTAACACTCTTCCTTTGTTACCTGCTGGTGTTGTGTGTGGAAGTTTCTTCTCTCAGATACACACTAAATCCTTCAATACAAGGACTGTATCTTTTAGACTTTTTTCTCCTTGCACCTAGTTTGGTAATGGATGCTCAGTTGGTGTTAAATAAAGATTGGAAGAATTTAATGGAAATATGTAAAAGAAAAAAGGACATCAGTCCCTAAGTTTTCTTACACAGGGAGATGTAGAAGCTACAGTTTCCGGGGTAAGTTTGGAAAAAAACAGTAACAAAAATAAACAACAACAACAAAATGTCAAATCTCTGCCTCAACGCGTAACAGTACTAAGTTAATGGATAGAATATAATTGAATTGAATTGAATTGAACTGAATTACACTTGTTAAGACCCCAGAGCTTTTTCACGATATGTCTAAGCAACAGAGAAAAGGAATTTATTTCATCTATAACCTTTGGATGAATTAGAATCCTCAGTAACTTATGGCCTAGAGGGCCCTCAAGGGGAAGAGGGCTTCTTTCAGTTTCTGTGGTGGGCACTTTCACCAATACAGACTGACCCCAGGCAGGCTCAGACCTACCTGGTATGATCGGAAAGGCTTCGTGAGGCCCAGCCTGCCCCCAGATATCTCATAGATTGGAGAACATGTGGATTTACAATGCAATTTTGTTTTTATTACTATTGTTTTAAAGCAGGATTGTGTTTGTGTGTGGGGGGGTTGTTTTGTTTTGTTTGTTTGTTTGTTTAATTTGGCCACGCCGCTCAGCTTGCAGGATCCTAGTTCCTCGACCAGGGATTGAAGCTGCGCCCTTGGCAGTGAAAGTGTGGAGTCCTAACCACTGGACCGCCAGGGAATTCCCACAGGATTGTTTTTTGATTAAGCATAAGCAGGATACTAATGTAGATTAAAGTAGAACAGCTCTGATTGAAGTCAGGTTGGGGAGATGTGGATGCCTAACCTGATAATTCAGCTGATAAAACCATAGCGGTCCCTCTGGGAGACCCCAGTGTTCCTGGGAACACTATATGAAAAGCATTTTTCTATTCCAACCCCCTTTTGATACAAATGTGTAGACTGAATCAAATCCACATGGTTAGCTAACAACAAACGGCTATGAAATCCAATCTTTTGGTTAATTAGCCAAGTTTTTGTTGTTGTTGTTTTTCTGTATCACCTACCTGTGTTAGTGGATTAAGTCCTTCTCACCAGCAGGCCACTGATAATAGGTACATATGTGACATTGGAGGACTGGGCCGTTGGGCCTCCTTTTAACACAGCTGAGACAAGTTTTTTTTTTTGTTTTTGTTTTTGTTTTTGTTTTTTACACACACACACTGTATTTTATTTTTTACAAGAGATAAATAGACTGACACCAAGCATTGTACATGGATGACCACAACAAAAGCAACAATGATTGCAATTACCAAACATGAAACACACTCATACTATGTCATAATATTGACATTCAGTCCAGTAATCCTCCACTGTAACAGCTCCTTTACTTTGCAGTGAAAATTGATTTGTATATTCTTTGCCTCTGAATCCTTGTGGGATTTTTTTTTTTTTTACTTCAGACAGAAAGTCACAAAAATTATACTCATCCTCATCAGTTCACTCAATCCCATGTAATTAATTTTTTTTTCATCTTGATCTTTTGTTAGCACTTTTATGAGTTCATCAGTTTTTCATTAGAGTTCTGAAAATGCTTATTCATTCAGTTCAGCAGTACAGTCAGTTACCAGAAACCTGTACTTGTCAGAGTCTTTTCCATGAATTTCTTGAAGATGAAACCCTTTTATAGGAACATATTTGCAAAATCATCAGAGTACACCCAGAACTGTCTGTAAATGACAAAAGACTTAAAAATGACCACGGTTAAAGATTTGATGAAAGTTCATAATAATGCAGTTGACAAGAAAATTAGTTATTTCTGAGATTTACATTTTAAAGTAATAACTAGGATTATGACTTATAACATTATACCAGAACATATAAGATTTTTAGAAATTTCATGTAATGTCTGAAACATTTATATTAACATATTTCCATACATATTTCCATACAAACACAAATATAAGATTTTTAGAAATTTCATGTAATGTCTGAAACATTTATATTAACATATTTCCATACAAATACAAATATAAGATTTTTAGAAATTTCATGTAATGTCTGAAACATTTATATTAACATATTTCCATACAAATAACCCAATGAAAGTTTAGTATTAGTTGTTTTGTTTGTTTTTTTATACTGCAGGTTCTTATTAGGCATCAGTTTTATACACATCAGTGTATACATGTCAATCCCAGTCGCCCAATTCAGCACACCACCATCCCCACCTCACTGCAGTTTTCCCCCCTTGGTGTCCATATGTCCATTCTCTACATCTGTGTCTCAACTTCTGCCCTGCAAACTGGCTCATCTGTACCATTTTTCTAGGTTCCACATACATGCATTAATATACGATATTTGTTTTTCTCTTTCTGACTTACTTCACTCTGTATGACAGTCTCTAGATCCATCCACGTCTCAACAAATGACTCAATTTCGTTCCGTTTTATGGCTGAGTAATATTCCATTGTATATATGTACCAAATCTTCTTTATCCATTCGTCTGTTGATGGGCATTTAGGTTGCTTCCATGACCTGGCTATTGTAAATAGTGCTGCAATGAACATTCGGGTGCATGTGTCTTTTTGAATTACGGTTTTCTCTGGGTATATATGCCCAGTAGTGGGATTGCTGGGTCATATGGTAATTCTATTTTTAGTTTTTTAAGGAACCTCCATATTGTTCTCCATAGTGGCTGTATCAATTTACATTCCCACCAACAGTGCAAGAGGTTTCCCTTTTCTCCACACCCTCTCCAGCATTTGTTGTTTGTAGATTTTCTGATGATGCCCATTCTAACAGGAGTGAGGTGATACCTCATTGTAGTTTTGATTTGCATTTCTCTAATAATTAGTGATGTTGAGCATCTTTTCATGTGCTTCGTGGCCGTCTGTATGTCTTCTTTGGAGAAATGTCTATTTAGGTCTTCTGCCCATTTTTGGATTGGGGTGTTTGTTTCTTTGATATTGAGCTGAATGAGCTGTTTATATATTTTGGAGATTAATCCTTTGTCCGTTGATTCATTTGCAAATATTTTCTCCCATTCTGAGGGTTGTCTTTTCGTCTTGTTTATGGTTTCCTTTGCTGTGCAAAAGCTTTGAAGTTTCATTAGGTCCCACTTGTTTATTTTTGTTTTTATTTCCATTACTCTAGGAGGTGGATCAAAAAAGATCTTGCTGTGATTTATGTCAAAGAGTGTTCTTCCTATGTTTTCCTCTAAGAGTTTTATAGTGTCCAGTCTTACATTTAGGTCTCGAATCCATTTTGAGTTTACTTTTGTGTATGGTGTTAGGGAGTATTCTAATTTCATTCTTTTACAAGTAGCTGTCTAGTTTTCCCAGCACCACTTATTGAAGAGACTGTCTTTTCTCCAATGTATATCTTTGCCTCCTTTGTCATAGATTAGTTGACCATAGGTGCGTGGGTTAATCTCTGGGCTTTCTATCTTGTTCCATTGATCTATGTTTCTGTTTTTGTGCCAGTACCATATTGTCTTGATTACTGTAGCTTTGTAGTATAGTCTGAAGTCAGGGAGTCTGATTCCTCCAGTTCCATTTTTTTGCCTCAAGACTGCTTTGGCTATTCGGGGTCTTTTGTGTCTCCATACAAATTTTAAGATGATTTGTTCTAGCTCCATAAAAAATGCCATTGGTAATTTGATAGGGATTGCATTGAATCTGTAGATTGCTTTGGGTAGTATACTCATTTTCACAATGTTGATTCTTCCAATCCAAGAACATGGTATATCTCTCCATTTGTTGGTATCATCTTTAATTTCTTTCATCAGTGTCTTATAGTTTTCTGCATACAGGTCTTTTGTCTCCCTAGGTAGGTTTATTCCTAGGTATTTTATTCTTTTTGTTGCAATAGTAAATGGGAGTGTTTCCATAATTTCTCTTTCAGATTTTTCATCATTAGTGTATAGGAATGCAAGAGATTTCTGTGCATTAATTTTGTATCCTGCAACTTTACCATATTCATTAATTAGCTCTAGCAGTTTTCTGGTGGCAGTTTTAGGATTCTCTATGTATAGTATCATGTCATCCGCAAACAGTGACAGTTTTACTTCTTCTTTTCCAATTTGTATTCCTTTTATTTCTTTTTCTTCTCTGATTGCCGTGGCTAGGACTTCCAGAACTATATTGAATAATAGTGGTGAGAGTGGACATCCTTGTCTCATTCCTGATCTTAGAGGAAATGCTTTCAGTTTTTCACCATTGAGAATGATGTTTGCTGTGGGTTTGTCATATATGGCCTTTATTATATTGAGGTAGGTTCCCTCTCTGCCCACTTTCTGGAGAGTTTTTATCAGAAATGGGTGTTGAATTTTGTCAAAAGCTTTTTCTGCATCTATTGAGATGATCATATGGTTTTTATTCTTCAATTTGTTAATATGGTGCATCACATTGATTGATTTGCGTATATTGAAGAATCCTTGCATCCCTGGGATAAATCCCACTTGATCGTGGTGTATGATCCTTTTAATGTGTTGTTGGATTCTGTTTGCTAGTATTTTGTTGAGGATTTTTGCATCTATATTCATCAGTGATATTGGTCTGTAATTTTCTTTTTTTGTAGTGTCTTTGTCTGGTTTTGGTATCAGGGTGATGGTGGCCTCATAGAATGAGTTTGGGAGTGTTCCTTCCTCTGCAATTTTTGGGAAGAGTTTGAGAAGGATGGGTGTTAGCTCTTCTGTAAATGTTTGATAGAATTCACCTGTGAAGCCATCTGGTCCTGGACTTTTGTTTGTTGGAAGATTTTTAATCACAGTTTCAATTTCAGTGCTTGTGATTGGTCTGTTCATATTTTCTGTTTCTTCCTGATTCAGTCTTGGAAGGTTATACCTTTCTAAGAATTTGTCCATTTCTTCCAGGTTGTCCATTTTATTGGCATAGAGTTGCTTGTAGTAGTCTCTTAGGATGCTTTGTATTTCTGCAGTGTCTGTTGTAACTTCTCCTTTTTCATTTCTGATTTTATTGATTTGAGTCCTCTCCCTCTTTTTCTTGATGAGTCTGGCTAATGGCTTATCAATTTTGTTTATCTTCTCAAAGAACCAACTTTTAGTTTTATTGATCTTTGCTATTGTTTTCTTTGTTTCTATTTCATTTATTTCTGCTCTGATCTTTATGATTTCTTTCCTTCTGCTGACTATGGGTTTTTTTTGTTCTTCTTTCTCTAGTTTCTTTAGGTGTAAGGTTAGATTGTTTACTTGAGAATTTTCTTGTTTCTTTAGGTAGGCTTGTATAGCTATAAACTTCCCTCTTAGAACCGCTTTTGCTGCATCCCATAGGTTTTGGGTCGTCGTGTTTCATTGTCATTTGTCTCTAGGTATTTTTTTATTTCCTCTTTGATTTCTTCAGTGATCTCTTGGTTATTTAGTAACGTATTGTTTAGCGTCCATGTGTTTGTCTTTTTTACGTTTTTTTCCCTGTAATTCATTTCTAATCTCATAGCGTTGTGGTCAGAAAAGATACTTGATATGATTTCAATTTTCTTAAATTTACTGAGGCTTGATTTGTGACCCAAGATGTGATCTATCCTGGAGAATGTTCCGTGCGCACTTGAGAAGAACGTGTAATCTGCTGTTTTTGGATGGAATGTCCTATAAATATCAATTAAATCTATCTGGTCTTTTGTGTCATTTAAAGCTTCTGTTTCCTTATTTATTTTCATTTTGGATGATCTGTCCATTGGTGTAAGTGAGGTGTTAAAGTCCCCCACTATTATTGTGTTACTGTCGATTTCCTCTTTTATAGCTGTTAGCAGTTGCCTTATGTATTGAGGTGCTCCTATGTTGGGTGCATATATATTTATAATTGTTATATCTTCTTCTTGGATTGATCCCTGGATCATTATGTAGTGTCCTTCCTTGTCTCTTGTAACATTCTTTATTTTAAAGTCTATTTTATCTGATATGAGTATAGCTACTCCAGCTTTCTTTTGATTTCCATTTGCATGGAATATCTTTTTCCATCCCTTCACTTTCAGTCTGTATGTGTCCCTAGGTCTAAAGTGGGTCTCTTGTAGACAGCATATATATGGGTCTTGTTTTTGTATCCATTCAGCCAGTCTATGTCTTTTGGTTGGGGCATTTAATCCATTCACGTTTAAGGTAATTATCGATATGTATGTTCCTATGACCATTTTCTTAATTGTTTTGGGTTTGTTTTTGTAGGTCCTTTTCTTCTCTTCTGTTTCCCACTTAGAGAAGTTCCTTTAGCATTTGTTGTAGAGCTGGTTTGGTGGTGCTGAATTCTCTTAGCTTTTGCTTGTCTGTAAAGCTTTTGATTTCTCCATCAAATCTAAATGAGATCCTTGCCGGGTAGAGTAATCTTGGTTGTAGGTTCTTCCCTTTCATCACTTTAAGTATATCATGCCACTCCCTTCTGGCTTGCAGAGTTTCTGCTGAGAAATCAGCTGTTAACATTATGGGAGTTCCCTTGTATGTTATTTGTCGTTTTTCCCTTGCTGCTTTCAATAATTTTTCTTTGTCTTTAATTTTTGCCACTTTGATTACTATGCGTCTCGGCGTGTTTCTCCTTGGGTTTATTCTGTATGGGACTCTCTGTGCTTCCTGGACTTGGGTGGCTATTTCCTTTCCCATGTTAGGGAAGTTTTCGACTATAATCTCTTCAAATATTTTCTCGGGTCCTTTCTCTCTCTCTTCTCCTTCTGGTACCCCTATAATGCGCATGTTGTTGCGTTTAATGTTGTCGCAGAGGTCTCTTAGGCTGTCTTCATTTCTTTTCATTCTTTTTTCTTTAGTCTGTTCTGCCACAGTGAATTCCACCATTCTGTCTTCCAGGTCACTTATCCGTTCTTCTGCCTCAGTTATTCTGCTATTGATTCCTTCTAGTGTATTTTTCATTTCAGTTATTGTATTGTTCATCTCTGTTTGTTTGTTCTTTAATTCTTCTAGGTCTTTGTTAATCATTTCTTGCATCTTCTCAATCTTTGCCTCCATTCTTATTCCGAGGTCCTGGATCATCTTCACTATCATTATTCTGAATTCTTTTTCTGGAAGGTTGCCTATCTCCACTTCATTTAGTTGTTTTTCTGGGGTTTTTTCTTGTTCCTTCATCTGGTACATAGCCCTCTGCCTTTTCATCTTCTCTATCTTTCTGTAACTGTCCTAAGACAAGTTTAAAGTCAGATGAGGGACTTGACTAAGGAGGGATGGCTACTTGAGGATCTTCAAAGACAAAGCAAATGTGAGGTGGAGGTGATTGATTTCAACTTGGCCATTCCTGCGCCTTCGTGGTTGAATTCTTGGCACCGGCTTCAGCTCAGCTTGGCTGTCCCATGTGCACCTAGTCCTGGATCACAAGTTTACATCAATTTCAATCCCGCCTGTGTTGAGAGGAGCTGCCACAGGGATTTGCTTAGGGTGCTGGGAATTATGCTTCTCCTACACACAGCATGATATAGGTTATGCTATAGTCTTTTATAGCATTTAAAAAATTGGCGGGGAGAGCCAGCCTATTAGTTGGTGCCCCCTCAGCAAAGGCAGCATAGAGAGGGGCGGCCACCGGAGATGCCTAACATTGTGTTCTGAAGAGCGGCCAGAGGCGCGATGGAGCGGGCCAGGGACCGTTTACACCTGAGATGGACCACAGAACAGCACGTGCCAGAGGTAGAAGTCCAAGTCAAATGGAGAAGAACAGCCTCACTGAACAACCAGGAGTGTCACCTGTACCCACAGCGATCTCAGCAGCAGCAGCAAATACCTGTGGTGGATTTCCAGGCGGAACTGAGACAGGCATTCTTAGCTGAGATACCAAGAGGTGGTTAAAGCAGTATTGGAACGCCCAGGTAGCAAATTCCAAGAGAGAGAAAAAAAAAAACAAAAAACAAAAAAACAGGTTCTATCTATTATTCGAAGCTTCTGCCCCAGCTTGCATTGTTTTTAGGAGATCCTGCGTCATACCTTGATCTGTAGCCTTCCCTTAGGTCTTAAGGATCCTGAAACTTTCCTCTGGACATTGGATTTGGTGGAAAAGCAATCATGACTATGGGAAAGAGCAGCAAGATACTGCAGCACATTTACTATAGGATGAGATGTATCTTGCAAGATGACCATATCTTCATTGGCGCCTTTAAGGCTTTTGACAAGCATATGAACTTGATCCTCTGTGAGTGTGATGAGTTCAGGAAGATCAAGCCAAAGAATGCTAAGTAGCCAGAGCATGAAGAAAAGCGAGTTTTGGGTCTGGTGTTGCTGCATGGGGAGAACTTGGTTTCCATGACTGTGGAGGGACCCACCCCCAGAGATACTGGCATTGCTTGGGTACCACTTGCTGGAGCTGCAGGAGGCCCTGGAGTTGGTAGCGCAGCTAGCAGAGGTGTTCCAACTGGTGTTCCAATGCCCCAGGCTCCTGCTGGATTAGCAGGCCTTGTCTGAGGGGTTGGGGGCCCATCCCAACAGGTAATGACCCCACAGGGAAGAGGCACTGTCGCAGCTGCTGCAGTTCCTGCTACTGCCAGCATTGCTGGAGTCCCAACTCAGTATCCACCAGGACGGGGGACTGCACCTACACCTGCTGCTCGAGTAACCCCACCTCCAGGAATTATGGCTCCTCCACCTGCTATGAGACCACCCATGGGCCCACCAATTGGGCTTCCTCCTACTCGAGGGACACCAATAGGCATGCCCCTCCAGGAATGAGACCCCCTCCACCAGGAATAAGAGGTCCATCTCCCCCAGGAATGCATCCACCAAGACCCTAGGATACTATTGATCCTTCTTAGTCACTTTTTTTCCTGCAATGTGTCTTGTGAAATGTGTGGACTGTTTGTGAGCCTTTTGTCCCCTCTGCTGCATTAATATTAACTAATAAATTCATAGATCAATTACACTGTGAGGTACTGTTGTACAAAAGAAAATTGGGGGGTTGTCTATATTGCAGAATGTCCTTTCATTCTTTCACTAATAGAGGCAGCAGGATGTAGAAGAGAATATGGTATGGGGACTCAAGGGATCTGTATTCTAGACCAGATCTTTTCACCAATTAGCTCTGTGTTTGGGGGACATATTATTAGGCTCTCTGCACCCCCGTGTCCTCATCTATAAAATAATGCCCTCTGGCTCAGATTTGTTTCTGAAATGCACTTGGCTTTACTAGGCCATCAGAAAAATCTAATGTTCTCTATCTGGTAACTTTGAGTTAAATTATATTAAAACAAAAGAAATGATTATATGCAGTCATTTTATGAATAAAATGCTTCTATATGCCAAGAATTTTAAATTAGGCTCCATGACAAAAACATTTATTTCTGATATCAGTGAAAACTTGAGATAAGTCAGTAAGGATGGTATTAAGCCTTGTAAATACCATCCAACTGTGACTTGGAACTGTGGAACTGTCCCCATGGGTGAGAACATCTGGGCAGACTGCTGGCTTCATTTCAGACGTTCACTTATCCAATACATGCTTGCTTTGTTTCTTCCACATCTCATTATTCAATTAAAAAACATATATTCAGTTGATACCATGGATTCATTCAATAAATGTCATTTGATGCATCTTGAAGGAGGAACCTGCTACATATGTAACACTGTTTTCATTGTTAATAATAATAGTATCAATATAAAAGATAAGTTCCCAACTTTGAAGATCTAATAATCTCACTCAGGAGGGAAAATGTGTATGGTAAAGAGATAGGTGACTTCATATGACAGTACATGAATAGGGTCCAAGAGAAGGATACAGAATATAAGGATATAAGCTTTGGAGTGAGGGGGGGTGATGATGTGGGCTAGGGTAGACAGGAAGTGTTCAGGAACGTCTTCCGCTGTTCCTTAACACATAAAACTGGCACAGGTGAAGAGGAGGAGAGAGGCCACTTTAGGTAGGGGAAAGGACTGTGCAAAAGCAGCGAATTAGATAAGATTAAGAGATACATGAATTTGCTGAAGATCCAGGTCCATATGGAAAGAAAGGCTTCTATGAGAGACTAGTGGGGGCAGGGATGGCATAGAATCTTCCATTCTGGGAAGGTATTGAAAGTCAGGCAAAGAATTTTGGCCATTATCTCACAGGCACAGAGGTCCTTCTTTCCTTTTCCTTTATAAGCTGTTTTGCTCAATGGAAATGTTATTAGCAAAATCACAGAGGAGTCCTAAGAGAAAAGGAAAAAAAAAAAAAAGCTGTAGAAAAGCCACTTGGGGAGCAGGTGAGAACAAGAGGTTATAAAACACTGGAAAACATGACTGAGGCAGCAGAGCTTGGAGGGCCCATGATGAAGGCAGAGACCAGACTGTGTGACCATTTCAGGGTTCAGTTTCTCTTGCTCTGGATACCGTGGGCTGGAAGTCAGTGCAGGGTACCAAGGAGGTGTCTGGAGGAGAATGCTGGAGAAAGAGAGCAGAACAAAAGGAAGAGACCAGGAGAAGATAGATGGAGACAGAGAATCAGACAAGAGTGAAGGATGAGGGGAACAAAGAGTGCATGGTCAATGAGGTGGAAGACAAAGGAAATTAATCAAAATGATTATGTGGCAGGTTTGGAGTTCAACTCACAAATTCAGGTGCATAAGAATATATAACTATTTTACGTAAATTATTCTCCTTTTATCTCAAGCCCCCAATCGGCAGGAGACAGAAATGTAATCTCAGTCACTTCAGCTTCCTCCCGTCAAATCCCCGAACTTGTCCCTCATTTCTGGGGCCTTCAGTAGTACCAAGGCGATGGGGGTGGCTAGAGCGGGCAGGGCATCTGCCCATGGTTGGGCGTCTGTCCACTGAGCATGTGTCAGTCCTGCCACAATCACCAGGCAATGCAGTTCACCACTGAGGCACACCTCACTCTTACCTAGCAGGCATTCAGGGCCTCCCAGGGCCTCTTCTGGGCCCCTCTCTTTCCCTGGAGAATCATGGTGTTTGTGCAATGCTGGCGGTGAGGAAGTTCAATAGTTTTGCTATCTCCCTGGACAGGTCTTCTTTGCTCTGGGAAAATAAAGTTATCTCAGGATTTCGTCCCCCTGCCCTTCCTGTACCCCCAGAGACCCAACCCAGAGTAGGACCAACTTGTTTCTAGGTTTTCTTCCCTGCTACTCCAACCTTCCTCTTTCTCCCAAATGCAGGGAACTGTCTGCATTTTTGAGGGCAGATTGCACTCTTACCAAATGCTCCCCTCTTACCTTCCTATCTCTGATGAGGTTGAATCATTTTATACGCAGGAAAGATGACACAGAGTGGTTATATGACTTACTTGAGGTCACACTGCTTGTCAGTGACAAAATGGGTAAAAATGAAAATATGCTAGCTTGACTACCTTTTTTTCCTTCCCCCCTTCCCTCTTCCCTTCCTCCCTTCCCCCTCCCTCCATTCCTTCCTTACTTCCTTCCATTCTCCCTCCCTCCCTCCCTTCTTTTTTCCCCTCTCTTTTCTCCTCTCTCTCTTTCTTCTTTCCTCCCTCTCTTCAAAAGAATTTATTATGTGCCAGACCGTATACAAGTACCAGATATACCATACCGAACAAATTAAGCAAATGAAGTGTATTGCTTTTATGAATCGCCAGTCTAGTAGGGGAGATGGACATCAAACATTGCATACACAGACTCATAATTAAACTGTGGTCAGTACAATGGGTTCTATGAAGAAGTAGTAAGGAGAACCTAATTTAGACTAGAGAATCAAGGAAGATCTTTCTGGGGAAGAGACATCTGAGCTGAGAGCTCAGACAGGGATGGGAGCATTCCAGGTATAGGGAATGGCTTATGCAAAGACTTGGCATGTTCAAGGAGCTCAAAAACATGCCTGTGACTGAACTATTTGAAAGGAGGAAAATGAAACAAGATGTGGTTGGAGAATGAGAAGGACCAAAGTCTATAGGGCTTTATCAGCAAAGTTAAGAAATTTGGATTTTATTCTAAGCTTAATTGAAAACAAAACTTAAGCAGTGAATGACATAATCTGATTAACATTTGAAAAAATTTTTTCTGGCTGCTCTGCGGAAAATGGATTGAAGTGAAGAAGGATGGAAGAGACCATTTGTGAGTTGGGGGCCCTTTAAGTATTCTTGGAAATGGTGATCTGGGTTTGGAGCAGAGGTGCGAAAATGGGGAAGGGAAGAAATGGAAGAATCAAGTCGCACTTTGGAAGAGTTGACAGATTACTGGATTTGAGATGTTAGGGGGGACATAGCTCCCCAATTTCAGACATGAATTATTATTCCCTCTACTCTAGAAACCCTATTGAATCCCATTAAGATGTAAGTTCAGTTGTTATAATAGAAAACCATGTGAAATAACCTTTTCTAGAATAGCAGATGTCAGTGCTTCAAGGACGTATGGCATTGAGATGGCTATATATTTCTAAGGCATATAAATTAGATACGTGGATAAATCAGGAATCTGGTATAAGAAGTGTGTTTACAACCCCCAAGCCTATTCTTAGATACTGATTAATAATAAGTTTTTACCAAATAATTCCCCAAATCGTTATTAATATCGATCACCAGACACTTGTAAATTTTCAACCACATTTATGTCTCTCGCCTATATTTGATCCCAATAATAAATAAGGTGGATTTCTTCCCACACAATAGAAATAAATAGGGCCCCAGTAACATGATAGGTCATAGGTCAAATGACAGTAACTCATAGGTCAAATGACAATTCAGAGGTGGAGGAATGACTGGACCCTTCATCTTTGTAACAATCACTGAGATCTAGGGAGAGAGAAGAGCTGCCTAACAGTCCTTTAAACATGTTGATTCATTCCAGTCTGGGTTGTTTTCACTGAAAACTTAGAAAAGCAATCTGTAAACTGGTCCTTGGGCCTTGGTGAGAATTTCTCAAAGGCAGTGAGGCCCAAGTTGGGAGCATGTACAGTAAGGATGAGCATAGACATCAGTCTTTCACAGTAAGACTGTTTCTCAGTCCAACATCCAGACTCTTATTTGGTCTTCCAGTTTGGGGCGGTTTGACACCCTAACAGAAGATAGTTTAGTCACCTTGGTAAATGACTTCATGTAGTTATTATTACAGTAAGTAGTTCTACCAAACAAAGAAAGCAAATCTGAACAAAAACAATGTTGGAACAGGTGTTCTAGCTGTTGGAGAAAAGTTATGAGTGGCATCACTCTATCACCTTGTTTCTCTAATAATAATATATTACTTTTTAGAGGCATTGCTATTTTTGAAGTATTGCTATTTTTCTGTGTGCCACCTTTTATAAATTTCACATCTAATATTTTCCCCCTTTGAGTGTGCCACAGCAGAATCAAGTTATGTTTGCAGAAGGTGAGCCAGAGGAATGTTAATCCTGTTTGGAATAAAGCACTTTCCTAAGTTTATTTAGAAACCAACATAGCACTTAGCAAGACACTTCTGATATACTTTGCCTTTTATTTGAGTTTCTCAAATCCAAAATGTTGCATTTTAGAGCTTAGAGAAAATTTAAATGAAAACAAAAAAAACCTATTTCTCATGTCCCTCAATTGAAAAATCTGAAAGGAAGAGTATCTGCATTAAATGATACTATGAACATTTTAGTAGTAGACCAGACACGGACATCCATGTATCACATTTTCTTCCCATGTGGAAAGAGCACTGATTCAGGGGAATGCTTTCCCCTTATACCAATGGAGAGGAAAAGGGATTCTATTTTCTAGGTATCTTATTTAGTAAAATTAAGCAAAGCTGGATTTAAAGCCTTTAATGAAGACAATAGAATATGTTAAGTAACCAACTAATATTCTGCTGGAAACCTGACAACCCTCAGGAGGCCTCACAGAGTCTATGATTGGACTGAGTCTCTTCCAACGTGTTTTTGGTTTGGATAACTCCAAATCTACCCCATCCCCTTGCCATTCAAGCAGCACTATCACAGCTCAGGCGATCAACAGGCACCTGGAGGAAGAGAATATTCAATCTGCTGTCGGAAACACAGGGGAGACAGGATGTTAATTTGCAGCAGTCACCTCAAAATTGGGACATGTGGTGCTCCTGCGGACTCCCCCGCCTCTGAGAAGACTCTTCAGAGACTTCCTTTCATTCCCTCGAGACTGGATCAAGTTGGCTTGGACGTGCCATAAGAAAATGCTATAGATGCAGCAAGAGAAATAACTTTCTTTTCCTACGATGATTATCGCGAAGAACTCATGTCAAGAATAAGTAAACTTACCTTCAGAGTTTAATAAGCACTGATTGGTAGAAGGGGAAGGAAA
Organism: Balaenoptera borealis; assembly: GCF_965194805.1. Lineage (NCBI taxonomy): Eukaryota > Metazoa > Chordata > Mammalia > Artiodactyla > Balaenopteridae > Balaenoptera > Balaenoptera borealis. The sequence continues at coordinate 41,961,087 of NC_138871.1, read as the reverse complement.
GTGGAACTTGGAAATTCTGTATTTCACACGTGCTTATCTTCTGTAGCCTGGGTTGGGTGGGTGGGCTGGCTCAGTTAGAAAGGAAGCAGGCCAAAAGGAGAGGTAGATTATAAAAAGGAACTTTATCAGGGAGTTTCCTATATTGTTGATAGTTAACGTCATTACAAGTGTCTGGTGTTTCCACTAGAAATGTCCAATATGCAAATAAACAAATGGTCATGGACACAGTCCCTTCAGAATTAGCCATTTTAAGGGACGATTGAAATGTAGTGGGGATTTCGGGGGTAGGGAGAATACATACACTTAAATGGATAATTTGTCATTACCTGAGGCCCCTATTGGCATTGATAATGTTCCACAAGGGCTTAGAATTTAGAGATAGGTTGAATAAAAATGAACAAGGAAAACACAGCAGTGAGTGTATATAAATGCCATCCAAGGCCAGTGTGATCACTGCTGCTACAAGTACAAATAGCAAACATTTACTGTGTCTTTCTCATGTGCCGGTCAATGGTCTAAGTCCCCTCTATGTATAAGTTATTTAAATCCTCATAACAATGGGAATTATTATTCCCATTTTATAAGAAGTGAAACTAAAGCACAGAAAAGTTGAGTAACTTGCTCATAGGAACATGGTACTAATAGCACATCCAAAGCACATTATTCTGACTCTTCACCATGATGACTACACTGCATCTGTAATGGGAGAACAAAATGGAACTTGCATGAAAAACGTACATAGCAAGTAGGCTGTACATGGTTAATTAGCTTACCAGTACGAATCATTTTAAGGGTTGCCTAATGAATGGTTTAAGAATAATTCCTTTATAGAAATAGTTTGTGTATAAATAGTTCAACAAATAGTGATATAATGCCATGCTCATTGTAATAATGTTTTAGTTCTGCAGGACCTTATTGCCAAATGGTATATACTTTTTATTCCTTCTCTTGAAGAAAATTAATTGAACTCATGAACTGTTGGGCATATCAGGTACTTTAGTCAGTGTACATTAATTTGAATAAAATTACATTGAAGTATTGGGATCCTAGGTTTAAAACAGTGACTTGGATTTCTTAAGGGTACCAGAGGCAACTCCTGTAATCTCTTTTATTCCTGAATCTCTGTGTCTCATTCTGACAAATTTTGGATAGGAACTGTACAAAAGTCATCCTCAAAAAATACGGATGTTCTATTTTGCTGAAGACATTACTTTATAACTATGTCTAAATGTCTTTGTCATCTAGAAAACACAGTAAAAAGAAGAGCCCGAGGATTTGAGAGAAGGTTTGGAACGTGGCGATGGAGGAATAACATTCCTAGGAGAAGTGAAGATACTTTCTCCTCCCTGGTCCACCTGAGCATGCAGCATCTAGTGAAAGTGATAAGAGGATATGGTGTTTGTGAAGTGTACACATGCAGTGACACCCTCACCTTCCTAACATCTACAGATGCCATTGCAGACATTTTTCAAGCCCTCTTTTTACCATACACACAGCTTGGAATACTTTGGTAAGCCTTTTACCTAATTTTTAACCCTCAGAGATGCTAAGGCAGAGGCAAGCATATGGTATAAATGGAATGAATGAAGGCAAATGAGTGCAAAGAGGAGCATTTACCTAACCTCAGGAAGATAGACAGGTAGGTCTTTCCTAAATTGTTGTATAAGTAAAGAGCTATTGGATAGATCTTTATGTGATCGTTCCTCCCTAGTTTTAATAAAATATTCCAGTTTGGGGGAAATTCCTTCCCTTGTCAATAAAATATAAAAAGAAGAAAACTTTAAAATATTTGCAGCCCTTCCTCTAGAATTCCATGCTAATTTTGCCTCTCTCTCTCTCTCCTCTTGATATTCCTTTTCATGCAAAGCATTCTTGTGTATTTCTTCCATTGTATTTTTCATGAAGAATATATAGTGAGTATCCAAGACAAGCAGACAGGATCAAGGCAGAGTTTACCTTTCTTTGTGATGCGGTACCAGACTTTAGATTCAGTGCTCTTGAAGGCAATAGGTGTGTCTATTTTATCTTTATTGGTATCTGTGTACATATTAGGCACACAGTAAATTATCTGACTGTATCAATTAATGAGCAAACAAGAACGGATGACAATAGTAGATGTTTCTGTAAGGTTCTCAAAAAAGATTTAGAGAACATTTTGGAATTCAAGTTAAAAAAATTCACTCAAATGAGATTTTGGGGGATTTCATGTGATTAACTCTTTACATTATCTTGTAGTAATTACACAGAAATCTCTATTTATGTAAACACAGTGAATGCATCATAACACTAGAATAAGTATACAAATACTGCATGTCAAATTAGGTTATAATCACTTTCAAGGGACGTGATTTCCTAGTTAAACAGATTCGTTTACATCTTGTGAAATAAAAAATAAGTGAAAATAACTATATAAAATCAGGCTTACAGCTGGACAGATCTTCTTGGCAATGGTCCAGGCACTGAGTGGGGAAAGCCCCTCCAGCTGAGGCATGCTCAGGACGCCCAGGATGACTTTGCAGGCTCGGCCTGGAGAGGGGTCTTTGGCTGCTGTCCTGACTGCATCCTGTCCCTAGCTACCTATGGGGAACATGGGCTACCTTGACATTTAAGATGAGACTCTCGCTGTGAGGGGGTTGGGATGGAATGGAAACTTGCTCAGTAGAGGAGAAAACAAAGGCAATTCAACATTACACCCTTAGGTAAAAAGCATATTAGAATAAGTCAGGGATCCTCTCACTAAAAGAACAAATCGGTGAAGCTGGCATTGGAATCACAGGAGTTTAGAGTCAGGGTTTGAGTATCACAGATCATCTGGTCCAACCCTTGTAATATAGATGGGGAAAGTGGCCAAACAAGGCAAGGAGCAGTACCAAGACTGAGACCCAGAACTTTTCCTCCCAAATCTGGTGCTTATTTATGACATAACTGAAGCTCATCCTTTCAAGGGAGATCGTTTTTTAAAAGCTGCTCATTTTGATGCATATCTTTAAAAAATACATTTTGCATTGCCCTGACTTAGCTAACACTTCCTGCAATGTTCCCTTATGTTGACGGCAGAGGGGCATATTGGTAAAGCTCAGTTATTACATGGTGTCGTAATATGGTGCCATTCTCTGTGGCTAATTGTGCAGAGAATTTTGCCTTTTGCTAAGCTTTGGTAAGCCGGGTGTTTTTGCTTATCTTGCCTCTGTGTCCCCATCATATTCATCTACTACTTGTTTTTGTTGTTGATAAGAATTCACTAAAACTATTTTTTTTTAACCCATGGATTCTTACTTGGAGGTAGCTCCATATTTCTCCTATTGAGTAAAAAAATCTTTGTTTTTTTTTTTTAGCTTAATTGATACTCATTTTTGTTCAAAATACATTTGTTGAACACTTACTCTATGCCATGCTGTGCATACGTTGGTTTCTTCCCACATTCCATTGGTTGAATTGTCCTGAGCAGGGTTTGGCAAACTGTGGCCTGGGAGCCAAATCTGGCCTACTGCCTGTTTTTGTCAATCAAATTTTGTTGGAGCACAGTCACGCTCATTTGTTTGCATATTGTCAATGGTTGTTTTGTACCTCAACAGCAGAGCTGAGTAATTGTGATAGAGACGATATGGCCCATAAAGACTAAAATATTCGCCATTTGGCCCTTAACACAAAATGTTGCCAGCCCATGATCTCGAGTGTGAACCCTCGATTATCTCGCTGGCTGGATAAGAGAGCCAAATAAAATAGACACTACACTGTAGCTGCCCTGAGCACTACTTACTCACGAGTGTTTGTGGCCAGGAGTCATAACCACGGCACCAAACGATATGGAGAGAACCAACAACATCCTAGTCTTCTGAGGAACACAAGGCTTCTCCAGATTTGTTTAGATTATTTTCAAACCCTGTTCCTAGAGCCATCCCCAATCTGTACTAATACTACAAACTTGTAGCTTTTCCATTACAAATTTATTGTTATTTCTTTTACCTCTTTTTTTTTTTTTTTTCCTTAGGAAAAAGGTAATTAGGCTATAAACAGAGGTCTGACAACTAATTTCAGTCAAGGCAAGATGAATACAAAGCAGGCAGATAATTTTCATCCTGTGAAAGTAAAATAGATACATTTTAATGACATTCTGAAAAATCCATGTCTAATGTTTTGCCTTTGTTTTCCCGCACCTTCCCTTGTTCTCGTGTGATCCCTATTCTTTGTAGGTAGTGACACGTGCTAATTCAGGCAGACTACCAGCTCACTGCCTTGCTGCCCTCCACGGCTCTTCCTCCCGTCCCCACGATTGACCTTTGGGTGGAAAGCTGCTTCTTTCCTTTCCTTGTAGGGGTTTCCCTACACTGAAAAGACAGGACCATCTGAGGGAAAGGTAGTCACTGCCCACCCCTTGAATTTTCAAATTTACATTGACATTACTAAGAGCCAGTGGGCTTAATCTATATTGGAGCTTCAAGAATTAAAGGTTAGTGGCATCCTGGGCATGGGTATGCACTGTGCACGTATTTCTGGGGGGAGCTTCCAACATTGCTGTGTTCTGTCACTCCAAGAACATATTGAATATGCATCTCAATGTCAGCAGCACCTTGAGATGTTATCTCCAAAATTATCACCTGCCTTCTGAAAACCATAACCCTAGACATATTGATTGGTTAAAAGGCAGGATCTGAAGGAATAAGTCAGTGTCTCCGTGGATTATCCTAATCAAATAAGGAGAGTATTAACCTAGATACTCACTGATCTGCCAGTATTTGGTTTGAAATGTAGGCATCTCAAGTAAAGTTATGTGGTTCATTCTTTTGAATATTTCTCCCAGACATTTAAATACATTACCACTAAGCCAGAACCAAGGAAAGCATAAAAAGCATTTTAAGGAATAAATTCAGCAAGTTTCCATTTGTACCAGATAGTAAAATTGTTGACATGCATTATGAGGCATGTGTATTTTTCAGCCTGTCAGGTTTCAGTCACATGCTCAAGATGGAATATTTCAGCTGTCAGGGGTTGTGTAGAAAGGTCTCAGACCATTTAGGTAGTAGCACTTCCTAACAAATAGTTTCCAAGTCACCCGTCCCTGCTATTTAGGCAAGTCAGAAGAAAAGCTTATTTCATTAATTATGCTATAAATGTAACTTCAGTGAAGGGTAGCCGGCTAAATACAAGATGGAAGGGCTGGTAGGGATTCTCTCCATCGAAGTATGGAGCTTCACGCAATTTTATTCAGAGGTACGTCCATTACTAAGGAGGCTATGAGTTGATCGACTGTGTCTAGAATTAACTACAGTGGTGAAAACACAAATTGCAAACCAGCATGAAGTCACAAAGGGAAAGGAGGAAAGAGGAGAAGTAAAAGTCGGGGACTCATACGTACTCTTCATTTTCCTCTAGGAGAAATAAGTATTGGACCAGCTGCCCGGAGTCCAACAGTAATGGGAGCAAGCCTAATTATTGTTAGGCAGAGGGCCTAATGAGAAGTGCTATCCACACAGCCTTCCTTTGTGTTTCCAGTTGCTTCTGTTTGCAGAGGAGTCCGGATTTTTGTTGGAGGCAAATGATTATGTTCCCTCTGCTTGATGTGCTAGAATGAAATATGGCTGTTAAGGAAAGAGAGGACCTGGACTGGATAGTCTCTTGGCCACAAATTTTTTGTGTGGGCCATTGAGGAAGGTTACAATGTAATATTGTTGGTAACAGGGTGAGGAGGCTTGGAGCTAGCTTAGCCACCATATTTGAAACCTTTGGTGGGCACTCCTCTCTCCTTCCTCTCAGGGAATCTTAATTAGAACATTCTCAGTGCTCTCTTTGTCCTTTTCAATGGAGAAGTCTAGCACAGATCCAAATTAAGCTTTCATCCTCACGAGAGAGTGATAGCACTTTTTCCCCTTTTCCTGATTTCTTGACTAATTTTTCTCAAGATTCAGTGTTCAGAAAAATATTTAAAGTTCCCACACATGGCCAGGATGGAATATCCTGATGAAAACACTAATCACTATTTATTGAAGAATCATTCTATGTATTCTGTTATGTACATCTTTGTGTTTCCTATGGTGACATCAGGACATATTTGTTGAGTAAACCAATAATTGTTAAATAAACCATGAAGATATTTAGCTTTTATTCGCATATCCCTTTCAGTCTGTCAAGTGATTCCACAACTATTAGTTCTTTTGCTATTAGAAGATAGTCCCACAACGGAGCACACTTTATTATTCACATTTTAGACGTGAAGATACAGACTTCATGGCAAAGATTTGGCACAGGGTAGGTGGCTAGTAATTGCCAGATTCTTGACGAAAACTCATGACTCTAGATTTGGAAACATACTGCTAAGTTTTCTGTCTGCCTATAAAGTCTTTGAAATCTTTATCCAATGTGGAAAACTTGTTTTCCTTTGGCTTTTTACCTCTAGAGACCCCACATCAGAAGAAAGCCAGTTGAAATCCCTGAAGCATGTCCAAATTGCTGAAAGTAGTGGTGTGCTAGAGGTAGTTCTGCTCATGAGAACCAATAGAGCCCATCTCTTCCCACCTTCAGGTTCACTGGTATCCTGTTGGTAGCTTGAAATGGACCATAGCAGGAGTGTTTACACCTTGGAAATTGGCAAGTGCTACAAATCAGACAGAGTTAGTTGTCACCTCTCAAGAGAGTTGGTTGTCACACATCTGCCAGCACACTCCTGGTTAGAAATCTGAGCATCTAGGCAAAAAACCTGCAGCCAAGTTTCTTGATGCTTAGAATATGTTCCAGTGTGCTTGATTTGTAAGACACCGAGTTTCTTTGTGAAACCTTTTGCGTATATTCTTTTGCAGTCCTTTGAAACTATATGTAGGAGAACATCAGAGTATCTTTTCCAAGAGGGAGAGTGAGGTCTAAGAATAAAATTAGCTACTTGTTTAAGGCTATGGGTGTTTGTGAACATGTGAGTGTGCTTTAAATTACACATAAGTTTAAACAACTGTGTAAAAAGAGTTTTAAAAGTTTAATGGTGCTGAACCAAGAATAGGAATTAAAAATTGAACAGAAAATACGAAACTATACCTTGTTTTTCTGCTTTAAAAAATAAGTTTCCTTCTCATTTGCAATTAAGATGCTGAGAATTTGCATAAAATGTGTAAAATTAGAGATAATTGAACTACAGTAGCTATAAAAGTGGCTCTTCCATTTAAAAAATAAATCAGATGTCCACTAAAAGGGTGTAAGAGCCATTCCCCCTTTCTCCTCCCTCTCCCTTTGGGTCTCTGGTATTTTTCACACTTTTATAGCTGACTTTTATTGCCAAACAATCCGTGGAGTTTGTGGCAGCTCTGAGACGACAGCTGGCCCAGGCAGGCCTGTTAACTCTGGCATGTTAAGCACCCTTCAGAAGATTTCAAATCCAGCCTCAGCACCCAGGTTAGTAGATCAAATCCAGGGAGACCTCAGGGAGGCAGTGGGGGCGGAAAGAAAGGGGATCATGGGGAGTAAGGAAGACAAGAAAAGTCAAAGTACAGGAATGCCTGTAAACCAAACATCAATAGCTGTTTTTGTTTCCCTGAACCAGTGTTTCCCCTGGGAACCTCAAGTGTAAAAGACCCAGTCTGTAAAGGAGTACACCCATGATCAAAGTGGCCACAAATGATGGTCCCAGGCTGATGTTTGTACTATGATTGCAGGAACCTTTCTTCCCAGGATGAGGTACAGCCTCCATCCTGAAGGACCAGCCCTGAGCATCTTCCTGAAGCATGTCTTAGGCCTATTCCCTAAGGATGGCCCATCGCTGAGCTGGGCTTTGCCTGTCTCCCTCTGGGGCCCAGACGTGATCATGCCCTGACCAACGGCCTGCTGTTTGTTTGCTGCTCTTGTGAGATGTTTATAATGTTGAATCTTGGCAGGCACTCTCTTCCTTTTGTCTCATCTGTCCTCTTCCATGAAGGCAGAAGCACTTCAAGGGCAGAGACTGTGCTTATAAGTGGAGCAACAGAGGCAAGGCAGGCTTCACTGTGGTAAAACGTGATAACGAAAATGCCCACGTGGGGGAAGAAATGTTGAATTCTCAGAAGTGACAAAGCTCTCAAAAGTGAGTAAATGAAAAAATGTCAGCTGTAGTTCTATGTCTTCTGATACAGAGTAAAAATCACAATTTTCACAAAATTTTGATAATAAGTAGAAACAAAGATAAGTGGTCTCTTAAAGTAGAGTGAGATCTCCTGTAATAAGCCATTTTATCTGTGACCCTCAAACATCTGCTCGTGCTGTGCCTGTGTGTTATGCGATAGATCCCAGAGCATCTAGGAAATATGTGAAAGATGTGTGTTGATTTGCTTTGACATCCTTTATTCTCAGGAACCCAGAGCCTTCACGATCAGCTTAGTCTGGAGAGACCTTTCCCAGCGTAGTTCTTCGCTGCTCACGTTCCTACTCAATCTACGGCTCGTCTCTTTAAAATAACAAAAGAAAAAAATCCTGCAGTTCCCATAGACTGTCCTCTCTTTGGAAGTGAGTAGCTGATCTGATAATAAGGAATAGGATTATTGATTTAAAAGGTGACCCTTGCCTAGTAGCTTGTTTCCCTTCAATTTGGGGCATCCTGGAGATGATACATCAACTCATAGTATCTATTCTGCTGGCATCTGAGACACCACTGAAGGCCAGTGGGAAACAATGGCAGCAGGGTTCAAATATTCTAAATCCCTGCAAACAACACTCCCCCAAGAGCTGTCTTCTCCATTTTTCCATTAAGCCAACCTGGATGTGCTCCTCATTAGCTACGGGTCTTTCTCTTTTACTTACACCATGGCTTGCCCAGTTCCCATAGAGAATCAACATAAATAGAACATTATTTTTATATATTCTATATTCCACGTGAAGGTGTGTGACTAAAAATTATTCATATTTAATAACATGTATAGCAGAAGCATAATAAATAATGTATATGATTATTTATATAGCCCAACCCAATGTGCCTAGCACATCAAGATGAAGAAGGTCTGAAAGTGTTCTGTGGAGTTGCCTCTTGAAAAATGAGGGATGCAGAAGGGCGTCTCAGATGTGAGAGGATAGGATGCTGTGAATGACATCTGGAACTAGAAAACTGGTACCTGTGGGTGAGAGAGCTGGAATTCATTCTACCATTCTCCCCTTCATGCATGTGAGACCACATGCGACCTCAGAATCTTTCTCAACACAGTGTTCCAAGAAGCAGTTAATTGAGGTTGGCCAGAGCAACAAGGTCTCTTTGGCACTTTTGATACTTATAGAAAAGTATGGTAAGTAATGCTGGTAACAGAATGTGCAAATTTCTGAATTATCTTTTTCTAGTTGGTGAGTAGACTCTCTTGCAAACCTCGCAAAAGATGCGTGCTTTACAGATACCTCACTTAGTAATTTTCTTCCATATACTCCGCCGACAGCTCTTCAGTCTGCTACATGGGTATGTAAAAATACAAAACAAGCATTCATTAAAAGCTAGAAAAAGCATAAAAGAAAGCAACAGGAGTAAAATATGTACCATCTGATCTTCAAAGTTGCTGTTAGTGGACCTCAAACTTGGGTTTCAGTTTTCTAGCTCTCGACTGTCAAAGAATGTCCTTCACAAGCCTATGCAATGACTGTGGCAACAAGGGCAGGGCTCCAAGATGCTTGAGGGCTTTCGGGGGACACCATGGCCCACTTCAGGGCCACCTGGCCTTCACCTTTTCATTCAGATTTCCCTTGTGTTATTACTGAATGTCCCTTCCCATAGGAAATGACCCCTTAGTGTCTCCCCTCCAACTAGCAAACTTTCATCTTAACCTGCCTTCTACTCAATGTAAATTCTATAATTTTTCAAGAGCCTTTTGTGTAATATGGAAACTTCAAGCAGAGGACCCAAGGCATTTTCTTTCATCAACCTGCTTCTCATTTCATCAAAGCACTAAAAAGAAATCCACTTGGCTTTTTGCTTGTCCAGTACTCTACTTATTCTCAAACACATTCAAAAGCCACCTCTCTGATTTGAAGACTCCTCCACGGAATTATGTAACTGGACCAACGGTTGCCAGGTCTCCACACTCTTGCTCCCTCATGTTATTGCCGGGCAGACTCCTGTTTTGCAGACCTTCCTTATTGTGTAAATGGCTACATTATCACTGTGTACGCATTAGGACAAGCAAATGGGCCCCTGAAGGCAAATAAGGGTTCAGATAACCCAGACAAGGCAGCCCAACTGAATTGAGGATTCACCCTTGTTACAACCTTATTGCTTTATGGCACATGAGCCAGTGGAAGGGACAGACGGCTTCAAGTGTGTTTCCACTGATCCTGCTGGCAAATCACAGCTTTATTACAGTAATGAGCCTGACCATATTTCTGTGCTTATGCATATTAGGCACCAAATGTATTTTCTGGCCTGCCAGCCTGTGGTAGTAACTAACACGAGCAATTTGTCCTGGGTTACAGTGTGCGTGCATGCATTAGGTATGAGCATGTTAGTTGCTTTGGGTTATAAAATACTACATGTGTATTTTCATATGCACAACTTAACTGTATGCAAAATAGCTTGGCAATTAACCAACACAACTTATTAGTTTACTACAAGATTATTGCATAAATAATGTGAACTGGGGACAGCCACAATTTCAATTTAGCAATATTAAAAATTTCATAGGATTATTAAATATCTAAACAAAATGCTGACTTTTTTTCCTCTACGGTATAAGTATTAAGGTTCTTTTAAAAATATCCTGATGCTCCTCTCAATTTCATTTCCCTAAATAACCCTGAGTGACACCCTTTTTAGGAGGTTGTGGGATTTTAGACCGTGAATTCCCCCATACTTGTTGTGAACTGACATTTGGCCTTTGACCCCATCAGCTTCCAGGTAAAGGTAAATGGTCATTATTATCATTTCTTCCTCAGGATCATATTTTATGTATGCCACCTATTGGGTCCATGATTATTAAAAAGTGACATCAACGTAATTCAGCTCACACACTAAAAACAATGTGTTCTGTTTCCTCTCTCTTTATATTGACCATTGGAACCGTAAAGCTTGGTGCCGTTTGCTTGATTGTGTGATTGTATAGGAAGTGTACTCATTTGCCTTACTCCAAAAGAGCAGGCCTATGGAAGTAGGTCCTCCTGAAATGTTAATTAAAATGAACTCTTTGTCCTACTGCCCCGGGAAATAAACAAACAAACAAAGTACATGAATAAAGAATTAGAATTGGTGGGAAACCTCTGACAAAGCAATTGCTGTTCTTGCTGCTTCCACACACATCCCTTATTTTAAGTTGTCAGAGAATTACTTCGTTTCCTCCATTCAGGTTGGATTTATGTAAATGACCACACAGGACAGGTGCCTTTATTTAGTCACTCCTAAAGCTGGAATTGTGTTGTACAAGAGCTGATAACATGAAATAACATGAAATAAGTGGGCTTATCCCTTCGGAAGCTTTACAGTATGGGTATTTCTCTTTAGCAAATCCTGCTGCGTTTTTAAGTAATACGATAAAACAACATAAATGTCTTTGTGGCGAAAACTGATTGTTTCAGAAGGAACATGGCTATTTTATTCTTGTCTTTTATCTCTCCTACACTGGAGTTTTGAAAACATAAGCAGCTCCCTGGCCTATGTGTATATATAATAGGCTATTTGCTTATGAACCCCCAAACAATTATTCACGCGCTGAAGAAAGGCAGAATGGGAGGAAACCCCGTGTTGACAGCTGCAACACCCTAAATAAATACAAAACCAAGACAGAAATGTGCTTTTGCAGGCCTGTCACAGTTTAATACGGCTCATGATAGATACTTAGTTCTCTGACAGTGTCCCCTGCACCTTCTCTGGAAAGTTGATAGAAATTACTCCAGCTGAATGCTTAAAGCAGATGTTATCCCATTAATTAGCTCTGGACTCGGGTACACTGGAGACTTTCCCATTTTCAGGCCGAAAGGAATTGGTCCCAGTGAGCGTGCTCTATATCCACATTTAGTATCATCTCATAAACAGCAGTGAACACACAGCAGGCCCTTGATGAAGATACATGAGCTTATTTCTAATTTAAAGTTATGTTGCTTAACCTTAATGTAATTGGTCACCGGTGGCCAACTGTTTGTATACTGTGTTGATGACCAAAGAGATGTAATAAATTATAAAACTCTCTGCTTAAATGGAGGGAATGACTGTTTTGTTAAAAGCTTTGCATGTAATAATGGTAAAATAATTACACCTCAGGCCGAATAACTGTGAAGCTGTTAATACAACAACAAGAGTTGTCCTCGGGATAACTCGGTTCATCCCCATTTAAAACAAGCACATGAACCTGGCTCTTGTATTTAGCCAAAGAGTAACATGGAAGTTCAGTTTCACAGTGATTAAAACAAGTGGGTAAGTCATCCTGTTATCTTATTTGGGGGTGATGGTAATGGGTAGTGGGGTGGCTGGGTGAATTAAGATAGCCGGTAGCTATGGTGAACTAGGAAACAAAAAGCACAAATAATTCTATCCTGTACATCAGCTCATCGTCACTGCCAGAAACGTCTTTAAAAAGACTTGATTAGCTGGTAGAATAACTGGGATAATAATCAAGTATGAAAGTAATTGACACAACTTTAATGTTTAATAATGAATAGCATGCCAGGGGCAAAATAAAGAGAAACTGTCTTCTTTTCGGAGAACAGGTTCTGACTTCAAATTTCTTAGGCCAAATATAGATAACAATGATCTGAGGCTTGCGAACTACAATTCCAGGATTATAGCTAAAGTTATAAACCTGGTTAAAATGAAATCACATGATTAACAATATTCAATCTCTCGTGAGTAATGATACCCATTCCATAGGTTTTCTACATGTTGCTGTTGAAAGTCTACTCCCCCTTTTCTCTCAAAGCCTTGTGATTTTAGTTTAAAATGCAAGCGTGAAATAAACATATCTGTGCTTCTGTCTGGATGTGCTTTTTTCGGTCCTGGTTGGATTGTGTTAACTAGATTCTGTGAAACAAGTAGGAAAAGTAAAGTTTTGGCTTTTCTCGAAAAATAGTCTTTTTCTCTAAATATTTGCATTCTGAATTTGGATCACCTCCAAAAGGGTACTCATTTCACAATAGAGAAAAAACATTTCTCTCCCTTCTTACGTTACATTTCTTAGAAAGACCTTCCAATAATTTAAACTATTTACAGTACCTCTAAGTCATTATTTCCCCTGACTCCACTGAAATACCCTGAGACACTATTTACGGCTGACTTCTGAGTTACCTCACAGGATCAGTTTACAAAACGGAGACTTCACCATGTGAAAGTCATTATTTTGTTTAACACTACTTGCAATGTTAAGATTTTTTTTTTTAATTTGCCACTTTCATACAAACACTGCCGGTACTGGTAGTGTTAGTTATGAAAACCCCAGAAGCTCAGATGTGAAGATATGTATCTCTCCAGAGCCAATGTGTTAATATTATTTGAGGCTAACTCATAAAATCAAAGATGCTGATGAGAAAACAACAGGAGAATAAACAGGATTTTTTTTTTCCTTCCAGAAGGAAAAAAGATCCTATGACATTAGCTATTCTGCATTATGGATAATAACCTAGAGGTTTCTAAGCAATAAGAGGACAGTGGGCCATCCCATGAAGACCGTGCTCACTGAAGCTATAAAAGGGCAAGTCCCCAAGTCTGTATGGAGAATACTTGTGCTCTGGGAATAACTTCAGAGCTACCCTTCTTAATAGTAAAAATGACTCTATTGCTGTTCCAACTAGAAATCAATGTGGCTCACAATTTTAATAAGGAACATGAATCTGAAAACGTGTTTAGTATCAGGTTATATAAACACACCCTAATGAGATACCATAAAATCCATCACATTAAAGGCTGGTTTCCTGCAAGGTATATTAGCTAAAAATGCTCCATATATTAGGTCACTCTACAACAGTACCCATAATAAAGCAGCTCTGTCAAGATAAGATGCATGTTTTGCCCCTTAAAACTGTTATGTTTTGCACATTTTATAAGGTTCCTTGAATACATGAATAAGATAAGTTATTCCCATCTCTTTCTTAAGCAATCTCAGAAATGGCTATGACCTGAAATTGGAATTCTTGTAAACACCCATCCGAAGAAAATGTGTGCCGCTCTGTCTTAAAGAGACGGTACATGTTTAATTATCCCAACTTCTTCCAGCAGAATACTATTAACATGCACATTAGCATCATCTCATTGGTTCATCCTGCCGCTCCACCTTAGGGGCAGCAGTAGGAGCTAATCTTATTGCTCCCATGCGCATAATAATGAAATTTGGTCCTGTCTCAAGGCAGCGTTCTTTGGTCTAAAGTACAGCTGGAGACATTACTGTTCTGGAAATTTTCTGACCGATTCCCAGTGAAAGATAAAGAAATAAAATAAAATATACTCCCAAACAACAATTATGAAGCACATTGTTTTACCTTGAGTATCCAATAGTAAGTGATTGAATGTACGAATGACTCCATGTTTGAATCAAGACATGAGTGGAAACTGAATTCTTAGATATCTATGTCTTGTACATACAAGAAGCACATGCCATATATAAACCCCGACAATCAGTGTATGCCTATGAAAGTTCTGCTTCTGAACACTATCTTCAGCTGCGTACGGGTAGGATAAAAACAAACTCAAACCATAGAAAGCCCCCTTTCTTCATTTCTTTTTCATCCGTTTTCCAAGAAACAATGACAAGATCTCATAGAATATATAATATCCTTGCCTTTTTGCATGCAATGTCGGAAAGCTCTAATAAAAAAATATGCATACATCGCAGAGCACACACAAAAATACATGTGAATTCAAGGCTACTGAATTAAGAGAGGTTGTTCCAACATTTCCCCCACTGTACATTATTTGTATTCAAGGTTTTTGAAATGACATTGTAATCTGATGATGCACCAGCCTATTATATTGTCTAGCAGGACAAATATCCTTGCGTTTTCTCTGTAGAACTAACACAATTTTTCCATGTCAGAGGTGCATAATATCCTGGCGGTCATAAGGAATGATGCTATTAATCCTCTTGGGCAATCTCCAGGTCTGATTATTAGGGAAATAAATTTGCATGCTGCATATGAGCTAGGTGAATCACCGAGAGCACAAATTATATTTCCTGACAGCAAGTTAGAGAATGGAGCTGTGTCGCTTTTTTATCTTTCCCCCCACCCCTCTGAAAGCTATAGAATTTCAATTCATTACATGAGATTGGTTAGAATTCAAGTCTCTTTTTAAGTTGATATTAAGTTGAGTCTGTTATCTCTGCGAAGTCTGGTAGGTTCCCCAGAGTATCCACCTAATCACTACTTAAAAAAAATCGAAACGTATAGTTAGTGTCATGATTTAGGTACCAGAGCTACTTTATTTATCAGCACAGAGTGAGATAATTTCAATTTGAGCCTCCATAGCCCTCATGAATTCAAGTGACTTGAAAGCTTTTCACCCCAGCTCCCTTCCTCCCGCCCCCTTTTGTTGCCAATTGTAGTCATAGTTATTCCAGACACCTTCCTTGCTACCATGCCAAGAATTGCACTGGGCTCGTTCCTCTATCGTAGAGACCTGATTCCAGCCAGCCTTGTGCAAACAGCCCCCAGTTCCTCTCTCCACATTTGACCGCCTTCTCTTTGCCAGCAGTACTGCCAGGCGTGTCTGCATTCAATATCCATGATGAATGTATTTTTATTATTTCCAGGGGTTGGCATCTGAGAAACCTTTTTGCATTATTAAATTTGAACAGGGAGAATGATAGCAAATAAGAGCATAATAAATTGCTTTATGTCCTAATGTATTAATTAAGCAGACATTTATTATAATGGTTGTTTTATAGACCCATTGTAAAAATGTATGATTGTGCAGTGATGTTCTTAGCCGGAGCCACATGCGGTAACTCGGGTAGATGGGTTATGACGTTTGTCAGATTGGAAGGGGTTCACCAGGTCTAGTCTGCAAATTCACAAGGAAGCAGAGAAACTGGCTCAGGTGTGAGCTCGGGGAGGTAGTATTGCTATGTCTATGGTGCAAGCAAGGCAACAATCCTTTTGTTATTATTGTGGTTATGGGTAAAAATAAAAATATACATTCCACATGCAGTAAATACCTTATGTTGTACAATTTTGTGGTTTATAAAGTACATTTACAGATGAATGCACCACAAAAGATATAGCAGATTATACAGACTTCCTTCACTTCAAAAATGTGTATTATTACTTTCGTTTGAAACAGAAATAGGTGTACATTTCAGAATAGTAAGGATAATGCCAAATCCAAAAAGCAGACAATTTTGGAATATCTAAGAAATAAATGTTTTAGATTATATTTATTTATTCAGAGCAAACCCAAAACAGCACAGCTCAGGGGTTTATATCTTGGCCTTTTGATTACTTTAGCCATGGGTAATTGTCAGAAAAACAATTCTTTCTTTATCTTGCTTCTTCACAGTGGGATAAGTGATTCATCTAAATTGCCAAATAAATAAATGAATAAATAAAAGATTCCAGAAAGTTCTTCTATCACTTTGCTTTCCCATGCAGTTTTGGTGCAATCATTCTCAGAACAGAAATACCTCTGAATCACAGGTGTGCTCTGCAGGCACGTGGCTTGGGATTTTGCATAATCAGGAAATATTTTCTACATTTAAGAAAAGGAAGTAGCAGTTGGAGAGAATTCAGAGAAAGTCTGTGGGGAGGGATACTGGGGGGGGGGGTCTCAGGGGTTGTTTCCTGTCCCTCACATGGGGGCTATCCTTGGCTTTAAATAGTAGCTCTTTTCAGCACTGTGGACTTTAACTCCTGCCTAATACTGGACACTGAGGCTGATAATAGTGGTGATTTGTAACAAGCTCAGTAAAGGACATGAGGTTAGATGCTGAAAATGCCTAAAACCCGTTACTGCAATAAAGCAAACCAAATCCATCCCCAGCACCATCCTCAACTCCTGTCTACAGGAATTCAGCCCTCTGGCCGGCTGCACAGCAGGCGCCAGGGTGATTAGGGAGAAGGAGAGATGCGGAAAGGATGAGGCTGAAATGTACTGATCTTTGAGCACATATGAGAGGCTTTCCAACCATGGAAAAGAACTATAGAGGCCATGCAAGGTGCATCCATGAACTGGTAACCAAATGGCATGTAACCCAGAAAAATGCTGCCTCACTCTGCATGATCTGACAACTGTCATTCAATTCCTTGAAAATGCATTAGTTTGTCAAGTACCTTTATATTTAGAAGGTGATAAAATCTGAGTGGTCTGAGTTTGTTGCTCTAGTACCAGTTGTTGGGATATTATGTGTAGATTAGAGAAAAAATTTCTGTTCCTAAATGGCAAGCATCCTGCTAGACACCTTGTTTATGCTATTTTCTGTGGTCTGCACCACAGCCCCTTAGCCTTACATAGAGCAAAGGGGTGTGGGGTTATTTCCTTCACATTTGAGGGTACTGAGGTCTGAGCAGTTAAGTCAATGCCCAAGCTCACAGCTAGGAGGTGGTAGAGTGGTGTTCAAATACGGTTCTGATGCCTAAAATCTCTTGTTATTCCTGGGCTAATCTTTCTCCTAGAGAGAGGGAGACAGAAAGAGAGGTAGAGGTAGAGATAGAGGGATAGAGGGAGAGAGAAACAAGGAGGAGAGGAGGGAGGAAAAGAAGGAGAAAGAGATTGAGAGAGAGAGAGAGAGAGTGAGTAGAAAGAGTATTTGAGTCTTCTCATGAAAGAAGAGGGAAGGTAAGTGCGATCTAAAATATTCCTGTATTTTTTCACACGTCCGCTCCAAACTTGAGACTGGGGGCTCTGTCTTTACATCCCCAAGAATCACATGTAAACCACTTCTATTTGCTCTTGAGAACGGAAGGAAGGAACTTAAGGTTACATGGCTTCTGGTCATTGCCTTTCTCAGAAGATTTATCAGGGAACAGAGTCTGTGAAGCCCCATGCCTCTGGATTATGCTGTTTTGACCCAGACAGGGTTAGGCGTAAATTAAATCTCGATCCTTTCCTAGCTGTTATGTCCTAGAGGAAGCCATTTAATCTATTTGAGTGTCCAATTATTATTATTATTGTTATTATTAATATTATTATCCTTAATAGACTCAATTGTAAAACTTCATGAAGCACAGTAAATTCTCCCAGGTCTCTGGTCAAAATGCAAATGTGTATAGTCCAGACCATAAACCAGGCAGAATCCAATCCTCCTGTGTCATTATCCACCCAGCATAAAAGCAGTGCACTGATTGGCTGGGCCCAAGACACTGAGCATAAAACCAAAGCCAGGAGTGGCAGTGATTAGCCTCTAGCACTGTGATTGCGTGCAACTTGACGATGCATTCGATTATAATCATAGTAATTTCCTCGCCTTACATTTGTCCTGGCCTGTGCAGTGAACAAGAATTTTTACTTCAGTGCCTTCCCATGAGTCCCATAATTACCCCAAGAGATAAACGATACTTTTATTGACATTTTACAGATGTGGAAACTGAGTTTCAAGAATTTGGAATGATCTGCCCAGTGCCACCAATAACTAATAGAACAGGAATGGAACTCAAGTTTTCAGCTTCTCATGGTACTCCTTTAGGGACTGAAATTTTGGATATTGAATCTTAAGCTGAGATGTTTCAAAAAGAGAATGGAATATTTTCTACCAAATTATTCGGCCGGTGTAAGATACCGGAGAACACCATGATTTATGTAGGCTCTGAATCCACAAGGTAAGTTGACTGATTTTTATCTTTAAAATTGTTTCATCTTAAATTAAAAATTAAATTATTAATTTAAAATTTAAAAATCTTTTTAAAAATTACACAATTAAAACAACACTAATACCACTTACGTTTATTACACAGGGCGTGGATTCCAACCATAGCATACTTGTCCTGAAAGCAAAGGCTAGCTTTTCAGGATTTTGCCCAGGGCCCTGGCATCCACTGGGGAGATGTCAGTCTACTGTTAGCTTCTGTGCAGTGACCTATCATGACAAAAAAGGAATTTCACACAGCCCAAACAACTGACAAAACAGCTCTCCTTTCAGGGAATACCTAATATTTTCTGATAAGCAGCTTATGCTAGTTTTCTTAGCAAGTAGCCCGGAAGCTTTTCTGTCTGTGGCATTTCGAGATGTGATAAGTTGAAGGGAAGCCCTCTGACCATGCCAGAGTCAGGCAGGCCCTTTTTCGTTCAGGGGACAGCTCTTTGGAAAGATGTAAACATGTGGCAATTTGAAAATGATATAAAGTAATTGATCACAGAGACAGCCCAGAGCATGCATTGTTAACAGAAACACATGTCCCTGTTTATGGAGTTGTAAACACAGGAGTGTGTATTTATTGTTGCAGGTGGAGGCCGAAGCCTGGGGCAAGATTAGGTCCAAGCCTTGTCACTTTTGCACATGGCCATGCATAAAAGCAATGCACTTATTTTAGTAGCAGCAGTTTCCATTGGGTGTTCAAAGAACAAGGAACAAGGTTGCTAGAGGGTCCCATTCCGCAGGGTCTCCACCAAGCCACTCTCCTTCCAGAACTGAAAAAAGTGAGATGCATTGAGCAGAGCTTGCCTGTGGGTGCTTGCTGTTGTGAAAACCTAGGGTTATGCTGTCAGACCACTCAAAGACAAGGGGTCATGGTCTCTAGTCCCTCTCTAATTATACACCTAAGAAAACTTAAGTAGGTACCTTATCTCCCCTCATGTCTGAGTACCAAGGGCTTGGTCAGGCTCTGGTAAACAACGAAGAAAATTCTTTGGGGAGATTTCCAAGTGGTTTACAGCCTTTGCATTGCAAAGAACACTATTGTGCCTATAGAGTTTGCTTTCATAAATTTGGTTGCAGGCTATTTTGAGGGAAAATGCATCCCATCTTCCCTTTACCTTGCAGGTATTTGGTAGCTATTAGACCACATTTTAAAATGAATTGTGTGCACTGATATTAAAGAAGGTTAGCCTCTCTGAGCTGCCACCAGTGACATATGACTACAGTGACAGACAGTCAGCGGTATTCAAAATGAATTAATCAGAAAACACAGCCTACTTCAATGTGACGTTTAGAGGGAGGAGGAATAGCTACTTATTTACCAAAGGGATGTCACTGAACCATCTTTCTATCTGGAAATAGCCTATGGCTACATAATCCTTTCAAACCAGCAGTGGAGCGATAAACTACACTCAGAGCCAGGTGTTTTAGGCCAGTTCCCTCTTGTTCTCTTCTCTTATTCCTTAAGCTGGCCTTGGTTATTTAATTTTGGGCAAGGTCACAAGATGAAGTGAGGGTTTTGGGAACCTTCCACAGGGACTGTGGGGACACAGAGATCCTTTGGAGATGGAGGCATTTCCTCTGATCATTCTCAAAAGTGAACACACATAATGTCTCAGCAGCCTGGAAGGAAGGAAATATGGTAATAACGGTGATAGTGCTACCTTAATTTTACAAATGTGTAATGCTAATTATGTAAACAGTCGAGAACTTTGAAATCTCTTCATCATGTGTGTCCTACAATGGAAATATTATGCAGTCTAACTCGACATAATACAGTAATAATGTTATTTCACGCAGGTTAGTTGACAAGCATGGGCCAATACTGTCTATCAAACAAAACTGTAGTGCCAGGTAATATCTTGGCTATAAGTAGAAGAAGAGCAACTCAGAGTCTGTTTATGTATTAACCAAGGCATCAGACTCAGGCCACTCCTGCAGGTATGTCCTTTACTAAAAATTATGAAAATCTTCTGGACACCAGGTGTCTTAGTCAGCTCGAACTGCCATAACAAAATACCACAGACTGGGTGGCTTAAACACCAGAAATTTATTTCGTCTAGTTCTGGAAGCTGGAAGTCTGAGATCAGGCTGCCCGCAGGACCATGTTCTGATGAGAGCTCTCTTCCTGGTTTGTAGATGGCCGCCTTCTTGCTAGGTCCTCATGTGGCAGAGAGAGGGTGTGAGAGAGAGCAAGCCCTCTGATGTCTCTTTTTATAAAGACACTGATTCCATCATGAGGATTCTACTCATGACCTCATCTCAATCTAAGAATTATTTATAGAGCTGGATATTTGATGCTCATACCATCCCCCACCTCACCCCTCCTTTGCTCATGAAACTTTTATTTCAGCTTCAAGTATATTTTAATGAGTTCTTGGAGTTGGTTCTGTTTTTTGATAAGAGTTTAGGAAATCATCTTGCTATAACTCCCCAAATAGTATATGCCCTTCACACTTAGATAAGTGAGATGGATACTACACAAGTTTGTCATGAAGAGAAGCCAGCTACTTTGCACCCAGGTACAGTTAGACTTGGTGAAGGCTCATGGAATGATTATGACACTTGTCCCAAAGACAAGGACTGTGCTTCTAGAACAGATCCGAAATAACATGTGCATTTTCATTAAAAGTCGCTGGAAACTCCTCCTTTCTACTTAATACTTAACAGACTCATTGTTTTTAACATTCCATAATAGTCGCAGTTGGTAAAAGTATTCAAGTCTCAGTGCCAGAAAGGTCTAGGGTTCCAGTTTGAAACCAAACTTATAGTAGCGATATCTTTTAGATTCCTGAGAGCAACACCAGTGATTTTCTTCATGCAGTAAGGAGTATTTCAGATGAGTTGTGGAACTAGAAATGCCTGCAGCCCTTAGGTGATACATGTCTAGATGAAAATCAAAGGTGAAATTCTTTTTTTTTTTTTTTTTTAATTTAAGAAGCAGTTAAAAACCTGAGGAGTTTATACCACTGAAGAAAGAGATTATTGAGTAATTACCAGCCAGAACTGACATCTTAAGAGCTCGGTGAAACTTAGAGGCTGAGTCTACATAGCATAAAGTGAAGAGAATATTTGGTAATTATTATTTAATTTGAGCAATCTTTGCTAAGAGGTCCTTTTACAATTAATTAGGCTTCATTTAAACACAATTTCATAAGTGGACCCCCAAGTATCACCTCAGGAGAAAAATGCAGTACCAGTAATGTTACTACATCAAGAAATATCATAATGGAATCTCTGACATGGCACAAATAATTATCCATAACCAAAACAAAGCAATTCTTAATGTCCAGAGTATCAGTCCTATATTTCTCTCTCCCTCTCCCTCTCCCTCCCCCCACTCCCTCTCTCAAAAGAAAGATAGAAAATTTTCCAAGACCTATACAGAAAAAGTGACTTAGTAAAATGTTTCAAATAATGTAGATTAATTTTGCTGTGTGACTTGAACTTAGAAAATGCTGTTAAGTAAACTTCTCAAGGATTCATCAAGGAGTTTTTCTGCAAGATTGTGGTACAAAGAAGACCTGGTTTGGAGGTGATGCCAGATGGGAACATAATGTACACTTATATCAACAATTCTCTTTGTATATTTTAATTCAGTTCAGTTTATTTCAACTACTTGTAAGGTACACATGTAGGTGACACCTGTGCTGACACAGACACTGTGCTTTCTAGGTAATGACCTTCTGCTTTACAGATAGGAACCAAATCTTAATAGACTTTGTATCCCTGGAGCTCAGCAATAATATTCAAGTGTAAACGTGTGTAGTTTGTTCAGGGAACACAGTATAGACTAGGACTGGACATTAGTGTTAGTGTAATAGGACAAGGCACCCAATGATAGAGGGTCTTGAATACAGTCAAGAGAGTCTTAGACAATAATGATACAGAAACCAGAGAATGATCCTATGGTAAAGACTTCAGTCCAAATAATACCCATGCCATTATCCAGTGCAATTTGTCCAGTTGGCAATTTTGTATATGTAAAGAGTGAGATAGTAAATATTTTCTGCTTTGTTGTCTCTGTTACAGCTACTCAACTCTGCAGCCATTGTAGCAAGGAAAGCAGCCACATACAATATGTAAGCAAGTGGACTAGGCTAGATTTAGCCCGTGGGCCCTAGTTTGGTGACTTCTGATCTGGTTCAATGCTTGCTGTTTTTCAAATCTTCTGACAAAAGACCATTTGGCTGAAGTCTTTGGAATGGCGAGAGCAGTCCTTAATGAATAGTGTTATTGGTGTTTTTGATCACACATACTATATATGGATCAAGAAAAAATAAATGACAATATAACTCAGAATTCACTGCCTATATTTGTAATGTTCAAGTTGAATTATAGGAATATGGATTGCGTGGTGAGTAAATACTGCAATGATCCTACCAAAAATAATGTTCAAACAAAAAAAAAATTGAATTTCAGTGACTCAGGGAGACTAATTTAAAGTCAAAATATCAAGAGACCACTCAATTCTCCTGAGAGTTCTCCATCCACTTCCAGATGACAGCACCAAGACAAAGACAAGCTGAGTTGGTTGATCCACGCCAAGTTTCCTCACACGTGAAGACTTGAGTCACGTGAGGTGCCTGGTCAGAATCTAAGCTGAGCCTGCTGCCATCTTTGTTGGCCATGAAGAAGTGTAAACCCCGGACTGTATCCAGCTTCGGAAGCAATTCAACTACTGGCAAGAGTTTTTCGGAAAGCAGTTGTGGCCCTCAGAGTCAGTTGTAAACAAACATCTGGAACTTCCACCTGCTTCCAAATACCATTACAAGACTTTGTCACATTTGAAAAGACAGTGATGATGATAATAATGACCCAGCAGGAAACTGGCCGTGACCCTTTGGGTGAGTGAAGATTGGGTGACAGTTCCTTTGCTTCTTCTCCTCCACTGGCTCCCTTCTGCCCAGGTGTGATTTTTCTCTCTGTAGTGGTTTTTGAGTATTTGAATGGTAGGTCACACAACTTCAAGGCTGTTATTTTCAAGTTTTAATAATGTTTGGCAACTCACTTCCTGTTTCTCAGCTGACAACCTTGCCAAAAGCATTCCTTGTCAGGTACTAATTTGGCTGACATGACGACCACTTGATCTAAATTTTTGGTGTGTAATTATGACTCAGAAGTGAGTAATTTTTTGATATCCAGTGGCAGTCAGAAAGGTGGGTATTTTACTACCCACTCATTAGAGATTCTCCAGTAGTGAAATGTCCTGAATTTTGATCTGTTTGCAGACAGAAGAAAAATCTGACTGCTCAAATGAAAAGCAACTTCCTGCTTATTTTGGCAGCACTTACAGGGTGTATTGAAGTTTTTATTATAAACTCGCTCCAGTGTTTCATTGTACCTGCAATATTAATTTTGTATTGACCAAAGTCTTATAAAATGACTTCTTTTTTTAAGTTACAGAGATCTTACATTTAACTTAGAAAATAGTTGAAGATTTTTCAGTTATTAAGGATTTAAGAAATACTAGATGTCCTCTGGAGTAAATCTTAGTACTTGAGAATAAAGAGCATCAGTCTTTCTCTGAAAGTGCCAGTCTTTTTTATGTAATTCTTTTCGGTGGATACCTTTGGGGTTTATACAATTGTTCATTTTATTTTCCTACCAGAAGAAATAACTAGAGGTATTTTTGGTGAGAAATGAAACTGATCACTGAACCTTGAAGCACGCTCATGTACCCATTTATTGGAAGCAGTACAATAAAAACTAAAATTTGTGTTTTTTTGAAATTTTTGTTTCTACTTTTAGTGGCAGATATCAACGTGTTCCTTAACTGCAAACAGAAAGTTGAACTAACATTACATATGCTCACAGATTCTTTTCTTCCTTTCATAATATCCTATGATTAAATCACGACTTTTTGCTACCGTTAGCCAAATACATAATATAGAATTACCTCTTTATAATAGTTTCATTATTCAGGATTCTGTGCCCAAAGATCCAGTTTAAAAGTGAAAAGTAATTATTTAATTGATTTAAATAAATTATTTTTAAAATATTGAATTGAATAATTCTGTATTCGTTTCCTGTGGCTGCTGAAACAAATTGGCACACTCTGAGTGGATTAAAGCAACATAAATTTATGGTATCATAGTTCTGGAGGCCAAAAGTCCAAAGTCTACGTTACTGGACCTCAATCAAGATGTCAGCAGGGCTATGCTCCCTCTGGAAGCTCTGGGGAAAAACCCATTCACTATGCCTTTCAGCTTCTTGTGGTTGCCAGCATTCCTTGACTTGGGGCTGCATCACTCCAATTTCTGCCTCCATTGTCAGACTGACTCTTCCTCGTGTGTGTGTGTGTGTGTGTGTGTGTGTGTGTGTGTGTGTGTGTGATCTCCTTCTGCCTCCTTCTTACAAGAATACATGCGATTGCCTTTAGGGTTCACCTGGATAATCCAGGGTAATCTCCCTATCTCATAAAGACCCTTAACTAACATATTTGCAAAGCCTATCCCTCCTTAGTTGAAGAGTCTGCAGCTAAAAATACCATGGTGGAGTTTCATCATTACAGTTCCATCTTAGGGTTCTATAGGGCATGGACTGCAAGTAGTAAAGAAAATGACTCATTTGAGAAACTTTAGTTCTTCTCAATAACTCATGTAAGACTTGTACTTCTACCTACCTATTTCTGAAGGGGTTTGAGGCAATTAATCAAAAAGCATAAGCAATAAGGAAATATTAGATATTTAGAGGTGACAATAGCAACTTATATTTCATACTATACAAATATTTTTCGTAGTACCTTAAGCATCGTAACAAAACCAAACCTCTATGAGTTAGATGCTGGTATATCCATTGTGAACATGAACAGTTTGATGTACAGAGAGGTCAAAAACACACAGCTGGAGAACGGCAAAGTGAGATTCAAACCCAGGAATCTGGTTTTAGAACCCAAGGTTCTAAGCCAATGCTGCAATCTACCTGCCAAGCTTATCCCCTTCTACAGCTTCTATCCAAATCTTCCATTAGTTAGGAACTTCCCTCTACCTGCTCCTGCCTTTAAATCCGTACTTATTTTCAGAGCATACTTTACACTTTCCTTTCTTTAACAGTTTCTGCTGTTCTCAACTGGGAGTGAGTTTTATTTTCTCCAAACCCCTGCAAAGATTGTGCTTCAATTAGCGGGTAGATGATATTCTGTCTTTTATGGTATATATACTATATAAAAAGTATATATACTATATTCAATAAGTGTCTGTGGTCAGTTGAAAAATGTACCCCCCACCCAGACATCCATGTCTTATTCCCTGGATCCTGTGAGTTATCTTGTATGACAAAAGAAAAAAAAAGAAAAAGAAAAAGAAATAGAAAAAAAAAGGCTTGACATGGCTGGATTCTCTAATTACTTAGGGTCTCACTGAGCTGAATCGAGGTGTCAGTTATGATCTGGGGTTAGGGGTCCTCTTCCAAGCTTACTGGTTGTTGGGAGAAATAATTTTCTGAGTTTGTTAACTGGGATCCCCATTTTCCTTTTCCTTGCTGGCCGCTCTTAGCTCCTAGAGGCACTCTTTGTAGTTATGTAAGAAATTAGACGGTGAAAAATGAATTTGCTGTTCTGCGGCATATGCGTATTTTAAATTGTGACCAGTGCTGCAAAATTGATCTCCAAAGTTTCTACAACAATTTTAACTCCCACCAGCAGTGTAGAGGAATCCCCATTTCCACATACCCTCACCAACCCTTGATACTAATCAAAGTTTTTATTTGTATTTTTTTCAATTTTATGTGTGAATATGATATCTTACTATGGTTTAGGGATTATTCATTGGTAAAATAGAGTTTGGAGAGTTTTAAAAATATTTGGATTCCAAGTAACTTACAAGGTACTGGACTACACATTCTCTGCAGTGTGACAACTTGTGGACTTTATCTAAAGTGGTTCGATTTCCTGAATACTAACCTCTTTACTCTTCCTTTAGGGTCTAAGAAACATCCATTTCTCTTGATATTCTTTTTTATGTCTTTGGGTCTTCTATGAAGTCATCAACGTCTTGGAAAGTCTTAACCAGGAAATAGGAAGAAAGAGAGCAGTGGGGAATGATAAATTAGAAATGTTAATAACAAAATACATCATACTGCCCTCTGCCCAGATGAATCTGATAATATTAGTCATCAACTGTGCTCATGTGCATGTACAAGGGGTTTTGTAAACAGACCTATAGGAGCAAGTCCAGAGCCATCGGTTAAAACTCATAGAGTGAGAAGAACTCTCTCTTTTTAATATGCATCAAAGGCAGCATTGGCTGGTCCAATACGAACATATCTTTTGCTATCTTCTACTGGTAAAACTCTTTCAGTGAATATGGAATTAACAGGGAAAATATTGATTTTGGTTGTTAATTTGCTTTCAAAAATTGAGCTCCTGCAATCTTGGTAGAGTAAGTCTGAGACGTATCTGTTTATCCATTTATTCCTATTAAAATGACACTTCTAGAAAATATTATCTGGTATTAATCTGGTGAATAGTGTTATAAATGTCAAAGTTTATGTTTATTATAGTTATTAAACTGGTCCTGATATCTCATAAAAATAAAATAAATGGCAGGGTTAGAAATTGAATACTTTGTATAATTCTTCAAATCTTTAATATTCTGTTTATTAAGTTTTTATTGAAATACAATACATGGAGGATGGAGTGAGTGAATGGAGTTTCAGAGCTACACAGCAGTCCAAGGAGAAAAATAGCCATGCTTCTATTTCTTTTATGAAAATCTCTTAGACTCCTGAAGTCTCTACAGTCCTAGAAATTTGCTTTTCAGAGCTAGTAGAGAGAAGGCACCTTTTCCTTTAGTAAGTGCTTTTGCTGAAGAAAAAGGGCAGACTTAGAGACTTTGTACTCATCCAGGGCTGATTGCATTTACCATTGTCAGCTTTACATAGGGACAGAAACAACCTCTGCAGTGGAGGCAGAGAAGCAAGGAAACGAACAGTCTAATGGAGACTTAGAGAAGCACATAGGCAGAGACACTCTCTCTGGGAATTCTTGGGGGAAAAATAACACTGACTTTTACAGCATTATCTCTTCACTTAATAATAATAGTGCCGAGCATAGGCTATGCCTCTTGCCATGCACCATCTGGGGACAGGGAGTAGCTAAATTGAAATTAGGGCCTGAAGGAGAAAATTCATGGAAGGCCAGTTGAATGGAAGTCTAGATTGTGCATGGGAAATAATGAAAGAGCAGCCTTGTTGCTCAAACTTGGGGGTAACTTTCACTGTCAGGGAATCAAGCTCTTTTGTGAATCCCTTAACTTTCTTGCATCTGCTTTCACAACTGGACAGTGAGAATATCAATGATTTTTTAAAAAAATTTCCCTGGCATATTAAAGTAAAGAAACTAATTATGATGAAGCACTTTGAGAATATCCAAAGTAAATCAAGATATTATTAGAGCAATACTAAAGTATTTTATATGCGCCTCAAATCTGAATGGTCACATTTCGTGTTTCTCTCTAATCTACATGTCAACTCTGACCTTGACAGAGGACTAAAAAGAAGAGTAGGTACAGCAGGTAATTGCCTTCATAGGATAGATTGAGAAATTCTAGAAATACCTCCCGTGCCTGTGACTGGGTATAGAGATTACAGAGTCATTTCTATAGGAAAAGTAATTGAAACCATAAGAAAAAAAAATTTTTCTAAGGGAAAGAACACGAAGCTGGGGCAGTTAAAGATAGACCGAGAGTCTTCAAGCAGTCGGCAAATTGTTTTCGTGTAAAGGGCTGGACAGTAAATATTTTAGGCTCACCAACCATACAGTCTCTGTAGCAAGTACACTATTCTGCCTTTGTAGCAATAAAGCAGCCATAGACAATGCCGAAACAAAGGAGCGTGGCTGTGTTCTAATAAACTTTATTTGCCAAAACAGGAGGCAAGTAGGACTTGGCACATGGGCCCTACTTTGATGACTCCTGCTCTAGAGGGTAAGCCTTCTGAGGACAAGGGCTCTGTTTTCATCATTGTGTGTCCCCAGTAACCCAGGCGGCTTATACATAGTAGAGGCATAGCTAAGATTTGTTGATTGAATAATATATTATTACTTTTCTTTGTTTACTCATGCCCTCATGCAAATTAAATTTTGTGCACAGATGCTGCTTCCATGCATTTTTCGTGGGGTGCGTAAAATGCAACAGGCACTGGGATATCTTACCTTCCAGCTGTAACTGTTTTCCTTCTTGGCCTTGTCCTTTTCTAACTTCAACTTATTTATTCTTTTCTAGCTGCTTCTGTGTAGTTGCTTATTTTGGCTGTCAGAAACTGGTCAGAAGGGATTGAAAGCAGAATAAACATATGTGAGAAAATAAACAAGGAGCATTTTTATGAATTTGCACTTTTGATGTATTTATTTTACTGAAATATATCCTTTAGGTGAGACATGATTTCCTAAAGAGCATTCTATATAATACCAATTCTGCAAGATGTTCCTTGAAAAAAGGTTTCTTAGTCAAAACAGCTTGGGAAACAGTATATTGTCTATTGGAGAGTCTATCACCAAAGGCACCAGGTTCTACCGTAAAGAATCAAAGAATCCTGAGAATGTGTGTTTGACCTGCTCATGCAATGGCCTCCGTGCAAACACTAGCAAATGTCATTTGGTGCTGGATCTCAGCAGGTGTGCCGGCCCCTGTTCTCTCAGAGCCCTGTGGAGATGTGAGAGCGCTGTGCTGGGGCAGGGCACAGCTGGATATTCTGAGGGGCCGTCTTCCTGTAAAGGCATCTGCCACCCTGTTGCTCTCCCTTTATATGATGTAAGCATGAGAACAGTCTTCAATGAAGAGAGCTGGGCTCAGACATCTAGCGGTCTGAACTTGGACACCAGCCATTTGGGGGACTGCTGGAAATTCTAGTTGCCTGGTATCTGGAGACTTCAGGAGCTTTTGGGAAATTGTGTCTCAGGGCAACCCCCACTGCTGGGAGGAGAAGGAGCTTCTGAACTTATGAGGAGTTATGGCTGCCCCTGTGGAGAGAGCTGGAGCGACCGTCCCTGCGAGCTCCTTTCTAAGCATTGCAGATAAATGCAGTTTTCCAGTTGTATTTGGCCATGGAAATCCACCCTGCTCCCTTTATACATGTGTGTACGTATCTTGTTTTGCAAACTACCAATTAATAACATATGGAACCAGTGCTTCATGGAGCATGCTTCGCATACATTCTATTAACTATTGTGATAGAACGACTTTTTACGTGGCCCAAATGTTCACACCTCCCTGTATCCACGCCCTTTGTAATGTGACTCTGTGGTTTCTCCCAGTGAAAAACAAAGTCTCTTTCTTCTACCCTTGAATCAGGTCTAATGCTGTGAGTTACTTTTGCTGATGGAATTCAGGGGAGGTAAAGATGTGCCAGAGCTGAGGCTAAACCTCAAGAGGACTTGAACTTCCACTCATTCTCTTGGATCCCTGTGGAAGAGCTTGGGCTAGCCTGCTGGGTGCTGATGATGGAGCAGTCACCCCTGTTGTCCTAGTCAAAAATCAGCCAACCAGCAAACAAAAGAATGAGGTCATCCTAGACCAGCCAACCCTCAGCTGACCCCTAAATCCATGAGAGATCCCAGCCCTGACCAGCAGAGCTGACCACCCAACCCACAGCTGATGAGAGGAAGCCCAGCAGAGACCAGAACCACCCAGCTGACCTGTAGATTTGCGAGCAGTAATAAGTGCTTAGTGTTTTAAGACGTTGAGTTTGGGGTTCTGGCAGCTCTGGGCTCTTACTGTGTTGCAGTAATTGCCACTGACACAGCTACTAATTTGTGGCTTTTTTATATCCCATTTCTCATCCATGAAATTAAGGCTAAGCAGTGACTTTATTGCAAGAGAAAATTGGATCATACACATAAAAAAGATAATCAATGAAGGGTATCACACCAAGAATACATGTGTTAACAAAGGATTATTGTAGATGTATTGTTTTCACTCAACATGGACAACCTTGTACAGTCATAGACCAATGATATAAAATTAGTGTGAGATCGTGCGTGTGTAGGGGGAATCTCAGTGGTATAGAAGAGCAAATACAGGGAGATATTTTTCTGATTCTCTACAATAGAGCCTCCCCTACTGACTGTATCCACCAGGTATCAGATGAAATACACCTGCAATCAGAAGACATTTCTGGAGATTTCTTTCCATCCTGAATTTTTTTGATAACCTGTTTTTTTTCTGGAAATAATAATGAGTAATAGTGCAGAAATTTTTTTTGTTTTTTGTTTTTTTTTGCTTAGGATTTAAGCTTAGAAAGTAGAAGAATCTTCTCAAATAACTAGGAAGATAAAAACAGTAAAATGACACCGAAGTACCCCCCTTCCCCCGCCCCAAGTTTCTGTCCAAGGGGAAAATATTGAAGCACAGAGGTCTCTCTCCTCTCAAAAAAGCATTCATGGGTAAACAAATTGGTGCCATCTTCCCCCTGCCCTGAGAAACTGTGAGTGCAGCGTGGGGAGAAAGGATCTGTTTTCCAGGGCAACAAAACAACTGCTGAGCTGCTCACAGAAATCAGGGGCTCGCTGGACCAGTGGAATTCCCACACCACACACTTGAGGCACTTAACTAGTGCCGTTTGTTGGGATGCAGCCAGCTAATTGAATTTAAATTAATGATGTACATTTCTTTTAGTTTAAGTTGTTAAACTGTATTTTCATGTTTGATAGTCATTTGCTAAATCTTGGGAAAACATTGCATGTATAATAAAATGCTTGAATCCCCTGTAGCATTAAAAAAAGTCTAACCAGTTATATATGATTTAGTCATTCGAAACACATCTGTATTTTAAAGAAACATTAGTATAATCAGAAGAGGGACTGGGTTATTGATTTGAATTCCATTTCAGATATTATTTAAGAAGACAATGTCAGAAACAAAAGATATACTTCTGTTTTTCTCAAAATGGAGAGACTTTGGTTCACTTCTTTCAAAACGAAAAATAAGAGATGTTGAGAAATAATTTTTCATGACATAATAATTCTATTTTTTTTCATTTAATCAGACAATTCTTTTTTCTTTTCTTTAGCTCCCTGAACCCTAACAGCAGAGGTAAAAAATAATTTACTCCTAGCTAACTAATTTGAAAAACTAAATATGTAATCTTTTCATGGCATAAATGACTTAATTCTTTGCACTTTGCTAATTTGGAAAAAATGCATAAGTTTGCAAAAAATTAATGAAGAGCATTTAAAGCAGATTTCTTGAAGTTTTTCTCGTTATGTATATCTACAGTAAATTCATCACAAAACAAACATAGGCAAGTTTGTTTTCAGTTGGGTTGGGTTTATATTGCATACGGGTATTTATAATCTTTATATATAATATTGTGGTGGAAATGACACTGAGATAAGGGCCAGAAGACATGGATTCTGGTTCTATTTCAAGAACTTAGGAGACAGGAAAACTCCAGTCGGTTCCCTAACATCTCTGTTAGTTGGTTGCCTCATGTATTAAATGGTTATGCTAATATTAAGATGAAATATATAAAATCGGCTGCTTTTGACTAACAAAAATGACAATTTTGTATGGCTAAAACTAATACTGTTCTGTCTTATACAGTTACTATACGAAATAAAAATGTTTTAAACATTTTGGAATACTACTAAATGTATGTAAATGTGAGATTTTTATTGTCCTAATATAAGTGTGTGTGTGTTCACACACAGGAAAACCATTTGGTGCAGCTGTAATAATACTTGATACAGAGGGCCACACATTGATTTGCCTGGGATGCGAAAAGGATTGAGGGGACTGAGTGGTATAAACCAACTTTTATAATTGCTCATTTCTTCTCCATTGAGATCTAAAATTTGGCCTTCACATTAAAAAAAAAAAAAAAAAAAGTATGAGCTGGAGACTGAATAGCAAGCACAGGAATCATTGCCGACCTGCACATCTTTCTTGACCTAACAGGCACACACACTGATGATGAGCTGCCTTCTCTGTAGCCGTCATCTGGATGCACAGCATTCAAAATGTGGTCCAAATGTGTCTTTCCTTCAAAGACATTTAAGCACTAGATTCTGGCTCTAAAGCAAGCCATCTTGGGTATTCACAAGTAACCAAACAACGGTCTTATGTCATTCAATTCCCCTTGGGCCAGGCACAAACACCTGGCCTCCTCTGCTCTCTACTGCTCTCTACATCTGCCCACATCCCCCACCCCACACCCTCCCTCCACAGCGTGCCCGGATGAACCCAGCACTTTCTCTGTCTTGCTCAGTTGTGCTAGCCACAGTCCAGCCTCAGCTAGCTCTTTGAGTTGAGTTCCTGTGGAAGTAGCCAACCCATCCGCAGAGAAAGACTCAAAAAAAGGCGCCATGAAATGCAATGATGAGATCCAGGGGTCTCAGGAAGAGTAAACAAGTTATCTTCCTTTCTTGCGGCTTTCTAATTTACGATTGTGTTCTCTCGTGGGGCCCAACTTTACAGCCTGACCTCAGGTGTTGTGAACTATTGCACATTCTTATAATTTGTACTTAAACTGGTCTGTATGGGTTTCTGCCACCTACAAACATGGAGCTTGTGCTCAGGCTATGTGCCTGTCCCAGGGACACTGCTCTTGCACAGATCTTTGGCTTGTTTACAAGTCACTAGACACAATCCTACTCCTCACTTTAGATTTATCTCTTGCTATTTTATGTATGTTATATCAACATACACAGTTTTCTTTTTTTTTTTGGTGCGTTGGCCGGGAATCGAACCCATACACAGTTTTTTTAATGCAACTTATTTATCAGATTTATAGTCAAGTGACTTTTGTTCTTTAATCAAATCAAATTCACTCCAACTTTTGAAAGAAAAAGAAAGCATTTATGATCATTAACGTTATTCAAAGGGCTGTGCTATTATACTGGACAGTCCACATCCAAAGAGGATTTCCAAGAGCCTTTTACTAACTGTAGCATTGTTGGAATATTTGGATGGCCTCCTATGCTGCCTATTTTTAGGTAGCGACTCTCAATGGACACAATAAAGAAAAAGCCGCATTTCAGATTTGTACCTTAATAATGCATGCTTTATGATCACCCTACGATGATGTAATTATAGGTGGCATTAATACTTTCTCCACTATGAACCCCAAATCAGTGCTTTTTAATGATTGAGACTGACAATTGTGGCTCTCAGTAGCTTGAAACAAATAGACATAAACAAAAAGCAAAAAAAAAAAAAAAAGGAAAATAAAACATTTTTTCCCAGTCTAGCTGCTTCCCAGCAGTGTAAGCAGAGCAAGAGGCAACAGTGGTTGTTCTTGAGTCTCTTTGGACAGAGCCTCTCACAGACCTATTTTCTGTAACCGTGGCATGGATGGCCTTTTGTATTTCACAAGCAAGAGAAGTCCTTATGTTGTAGTCTCATTGAAGGACAAAAGTGACACTGCACTCTAGGAGATATTTCTTGTTTAAACAAGTAACAAGAAGATTATTTGAAGGGTAACAGCCAGGTTATGTACCCCATAAAAGTACGAATGATTTACAAATATTTAACAAGGAAAAAACTAATTATGCTGCTCCTGTCACAGAGAGGCCAGCCTCAGAAATGGTATAATCAATATGGGAATGTTAGCTGTAATACAGTCTGTCAGCTTTTTAACCAGCCAAAAAAAAAAAAAAAAAAAAATCAAAAAGTCTATAAACAAAGTTGAGCCCTCTCCTCCAGCCCTGGATTTTATGTATCTGGTGGCATGCCTTTCACACGTAAGGTATCTGAACATCCGGATGTTATTTCCAGGGCCATTTGGGAGGGCCCATTTGGCCTGAGTTAAAATGGAATTCTAAGAAAACTGGGTGGCTTTACAATGGGTCGCTGTGCAGAAAATGTAACCTTTTTTCCTCTGGGCCCTAGTTAGTGTTTCTTAGAACATTTGTCCTTTTCCACCAAATTAACAGAAATTAGACTCTATGATGGGCTCAGGAAATTGTTTTCCTATGATGTGTGTGTGTATGAAGACATTCACATTGTTGTATACTTTGCATGGTATTATACATCTATATAAAGTTATTGATGCAGGTGTGTTTGTGGTATTTCAGGGTCCAGGGAAATTGCCTGGTAGAGAAACATCACTCTGAAATGCTATACAAAAAGTGGCTCTCAGAATAGTGTGAATAAGGGTGGAATCACGTAAAAGCCGTGAGCACAGCTGGGGAGTCAGACTCTATGAGTTCCGTTCCCAGCTCTGGCCAGCCACTTAGTATTTATGACCTTGGGCAAGACTGAAGTGCTACAAATCTTTCATCTGAGAAATGGAGCTAACAATGGGAGTTGTTTTACATGGTTACAGCAAAAAATGAAATAATATATGAAAAGCGTGTAAGACAATCTCTAGCACATAGTAAATACTCAATAAATATTAGCTGTTAGTATCACACCAAAGTCTTTACCATTTGTAACTCATGTCGTCTTAGCTTTGCTGGCTTCCGGTACAAACAGGTTTACAATCACAGTAATGGCCCAAATTTTGCTGGTATTTGCCTAACCTTTGGGAACTAAGTACCCTGCAAGAGGCACACATAGGTCCGTCTCTCCCGGCCCCGCACCAATACTTCCTGGCATTCCTGGGTTGCTTCACACAAGCTCATGAATTGTCTCTTACTTTCCTTGTTGATGTTGGCTCAACTTAAAGCCCCTGACAGTGGTGCTTTGCCACCGTAGCTGCAGCCAAGATTGATAAGAACGTTGAGGCCAGTGCCAAGGGCCCTACTTCTCTCCTGCTGCGTCCAAAGTTATCAAACTGCCCCCTTCTATCCTCAGTACTTGGGAGCCCTCCAGTGAAAACGTGTCTCTCCTGCACTCCATGGCACATTGTATCACCAGAGCATTAAAACTGTTAGTGTAGTAGCCCCTTAGCTTACATTTCCTTCAAAAAAAAAAAAAAAAAAA
This sequence comes from Balaenoptera borealis, assembly GCF_965194805.1. Classification (NCBI taxonomy): domain Eukaryota; kingdom Metazoa; phylum Chordata; class Mammalia; order Artiodactyla; family Balaenopteridae; genus Balaenoptera; species Balaenoptera borealis. The sequence continues at coordinate 41,925,536 of NC_138871.1, read as the reverse complement.
TTCAACCTTCGCCTATAGCACAGTCTACAAGGTACAGACATGCAAGCGTAAAGTCAAAATAGGAACCAATATCCAACGTAAATATGATACTTTCCTCTCCATCTCAGGCTTTCTCCCAGGCAACAGTACAAAAGAGTACTTTCCCAGCCAATTTTCTCAGAAAATTGGTTCCTTGAGACCTTGAACAATATACCAGTTCTTCATACTTGTCCAGACACATCTGAATATCAGCTTAGGCTCAACTAAGTCTCCCCTCTGTGTGATGTAAATGGCATTAAATTTTTCTATATCCCAACAGAATTTTACCCCGTAGTTTGGGGAACATGATTTGACCGACAGCAAATACGACCTATATAATGACTATGACAGCGTTCCCTGTGCTACTTGTTCAGAGATCGGAGCCCACTGTCACTTCTGCACATAAAGTTCTCAGGGTTGGGCAGCCTCTGATTTGTGGCTTTGTTTCAGTAGTTTGGGTTGGTTACCACATTTTACATCGTAGTAACTTTATTGCTACTGTCACAACAAAGCAAAGCAGCTATTATCTCATCACAAACTAAAGCTACATTTCTAAACCATTGCATCTAACCAAACTACAGTGCTGTAACACCTAATTTAGAGTTTATTCCAATTGCATGGACATGAGAAGTATAAAATAAAAATTAAAAATATGTACGTATATCTGATTTCATTGGCTCATCTGGGCCAAGTGCTTTGAAGTTTGGGAGGATGGTTATAAAACAGCTGAGGTTCCATGTTGCCCATAAGACTTCTATTTAGAGCTGGGCAGCTGAGTACACACTGGGGCTGACTTAAAATTGTCCACGTGGTCGGCTGACATCACACTTGAGTTCTCACACCTTTGTCCAGCCAAGCTAGAAACCTTCACCTCCAGGCTTGAGCAGAGCTGTGTTTCCTGAGCTATGGGCACTGCTGTGTAAGGGATTCTTAAAGTTCCCTGGAAGGTGAAGGATTCTCAAAGATAATCCAATTGGCCAACCGGTCAAGGGTTTGGAGGGATGACAGAAGAGAGCACAAGTATAAAGGCAGAAAGGCAAATTAGCTTCTTGATGCCCTTACAGAAGCACACGGGTACGTTACCATTGAAGAGTATGGCTCTGGTCAACGTTAGAGATGAACTACCCTAAAAATAAACAAAAAAAATGAAAGCCTGATTCCTTTTTTCCTCTCATTGTTTCGTGCACAAGGACATACAGATTCAGAATGGCCTAACCACTCCTCTCTAATCCAACATGAATCTTCCCTTCAAGAGCCAATCTCTTCCAAAAGAAAATGTGTAAGAAGTTCCTGACAAGGGGCTCAACATGGCTGTTGGTCCCTCCCCTGCCCCTCACCACATCAGCCTACTCAAGGGCCATATATCAGAGGGTAGCCTTGCACTCAGCAATCTGTGTGAAAGACATTTGGGAAATGGAATGGGTGAAGCATAACATGGTGGCAAGGGAATAGGAGAAACTTAGGGTGAGTCCAGGTTTCTGGTGGTCATAAGTGCCATTTGTGGAGACCAGGAACCTGGTAGAGAATTGTGAGGTCTGAGAGTTGATTACCCACTTTTTCTAATATAACCATTTAACTATCCTTCCCATTTATCACTTTAACTGTATCCCCTTTCACTGCTATCCATAATTTCAGCCTAGCCTAGTGGTTTCCACAGGTAAATGCCCAGTATGCACGATTAATGACCACAGGGGCGGTGCTTCAAGACAGGCCTTGGATATCAGGCTTTTGAAGCCTTCCCTCTGGTCGTCCCCTGGCTGCACTCCTCCCCACAAAGTGAAGAACATACAGGGTTACGGGCGTGAGCCCCAGCAGAGACTCTGTCCTCACTTCTAGACCGTGTTCCATGTGTCCCAAGCCTGCTTTCGGGGCCAGTGCAAACTACCCCCTGTTCCATCTTCCTGTGGACAGCCTGCACTGCTGGAGTGGAAGATGTGGGCTTCAGGAGTGGTCAAAGGAAGCCAAAGGGTAGCTGTTTGCAGGGAAAATATGTGAAAAAAATTTGGCTTTGTATATGCAGGTGAGGATGTCCATGTAAATGTGGTACAGGATGAAGCCTGTGTGGGAAACGAGGGTGTTGTGTGTAGGAAGTGCAGGATTTGGGGACTGAAGACTAGCTTTCTCTGCACCTCCAGGTTTCAGTAGAGTGTGCCAAGGACTCCAAAAGTTTTAATTTTAGAAGCTGAATTTCCAGATTATTAAAAATCTATATTCACCAAGGTAGGGAGATAGAATATATTTTGGGGAGACTTCCCTGGTGGCTCAGTAGTTAAGAATCCGCCTGCCAATGCAGGGGACACGGGTTTGATCCCTGGTCCGGGAAGATCCCACATGCCGTGGAGCAACTACACCCGTGAGCCACAACTACTGAGCCCACATGCCGCAACTACTGAAGCCCGCACACCTAGAGCCCGTGCTCCACAACAAGAGAAGCCACCGCAATGAGAAGCCCACACACCACAACTACAGAAAGCCCGTGTGCAGCAACAAAGACCTGACACAGCCAAAAAGAAATAATATATATAAATAAAATAAATAAATTTTTTAAAAAAGAATATATATTTTTAAATGGTTGTTAGCTTGATATAATTTACTATTTAGATTTATGATACATGTACTCTTGACCTCAGTCCTAAAATATCAAAGGCAGGTCTGATGGCGGGCGGGGTGGGGTAGCTCTGAGAAGCACTTTATGATCGGGGTACCCTAAGCTCAACTTTTTTTTTTTTTTTATTTTTTTTATTTATTTATTTTGGCTGTGTTGGGTCTTTGTTTCTGTGCGAGGGCTTTCTCTAGTTGCGGCAAGTGGAGGCCACTCTTCATCGCGGTGCGCAGGCCTCTCACTATCGCGGCCTCTCTTGTTGCGGAGCACAGGCTCCAGACGCGCAGGCTCAGTAATTGTGGCTCACGGGCCTAGTTGCTCCGCGGCATGTGGGATCCTCCCAGACCAGGGCTCGAACCCGTGTCCCCTGCATTGGCAGGCAGACTCTCAACCACTGCGCCACCAGGGAAGCCCCTAAGCTCAACTTTTGCATGTGGCCATGACAGCTCCCAATGCTGAACCCCATGGGGCTCTATCACAGAGAACTGGCATTTCAGTGGGTCTGAGACATGGAAAGAGAAATGTCACAGAGTCAGGAAGTTAGACAGCAGCTTCGGAGGGACCTGGTTCTTTTCTCCTAAATTATTCTGATCTCTCAGTAACTCAGGCTCAGCCCCACTGTCTTCAAGCTTAATCTATTCTCTCTGATCATATCATGCTAAGTTTCCTTCTCTCCTTTGAAAGAATAACATGCTACTATTTGATTTTGTTTGTCTCTCCCCACCCTACCTCTGGGTATTGCACTGAATTTCTTTGTATTTTCATATACTGCAATACTCTTCCACATTCTGTACCTCATTTTAAGGGTTAGAATACTTTATTTTCTGTGGCTTTTAGTAGCGTCTGTATTTCTCGAACTTAAATTATTGCTTTGCTTCTTTACTCTCATTCTCTCATGTACTTTTCCCACCACTCTTCTTCTGTCTTCCTTCTCTATTTCCTCATTCATCTATGGCAGAGTGTGGTACATGTGGATATGTCAGAACCATTTGGTTTCATCAAAATATACTCGGAAAAAAGTGCCAAAGCCAGAGTATGGAGAAGTAGCTCCAGACTTTAAAGGGAGCTAGTGAAAAACCTACATAAGCAGGTGCGGTGAGGGCACAAATGTCCACACGCCTGGGTTTAGGAGGCTATAAGGCCAAGCATGGAGGAAAAGGTAAGGTGATTTGCTGGGAAAGAGGAGGAAGAAGAGATGACGTGGAGGTGATGACAAGAGAAGAGGTTGGGGAGCCCGTGAGGGAGGGGATATTCATAATTTATGGCTGGGTTTCTGTGGAAATTCACTGAGTTGCAGAATTACTCTCCTTTTATTGCACATCTCTTCAGACGCTACAGTGAAATGGAAGTGAATGACCATTGCAGGGACAGCTCCTTCATTCCATACTTATTGAAAAGCATCTACCTGCCCACCTGGTATGTCTACAAAGAAGTGGAAGATAGTTCCTGCTCTCAAGATGCTTATCGTGTTCCTGGGGCACCAACATTCACACATATAAAAGTGACATAAGCTGGAGCTGTTTTCTCAGAACAGGCAAAAGTAAATTCCAACTTCATCTGTCATATGATGCTTGTTGACATTTGTTCCACAGGGAAATGGAAGGATGTCTCTTTTCTGCACATCCAGGCCAACACACATAACTGTAAGAGCAATTTTCACTCTGCTGTGGCACCCTAGCCCGGCCACTGCTCTTCCATTTCCCCATGTTCTAAGTCCCCTCTGCCTGGGCACCTACTGAATTAGGATCTCCAGTTCTCTCTGTGAAGCCCAAACTCTTTATGGTGAGTGCTGCTTGTACAAAACAAGAGAGTGGCAACTTCTTTGTTCTTTCTTCTCTGTTTTGTATAAAGCAATCAGCCAATACATCCTGCTTTTTCTCCTACTCAACCGGGAAATACTGATTTTTTTTTTTGGACTTAGCCATGAGCCCCAGGCTGTATTGGTTTGGGCGTATTAAGTACATTTTCTTGGGCTTTAGGAAAACAAAGATCATAGCAAACAAAGTTAAGAACTCTCAAGTTAAGAGACCTTGTGGAATTTGTTTTCATCTCTGTATCAAATCATTCTTTTGATGGAATAAAGCCATAGACATTGCTCTGTATTTGGATCATCTAATTTAGCCCCCATATTACAAGGCAGGGTGGTTAAAGTTTTGTCTTCGAAAGGCTTACTAGTAGGGAAGGTCTAGACTTTCTGAAAATAGTGCAAGTTCAAAACCAGTTCTACCATCTCCAGTTGTATGACCTTAAACAAGTTTCTATTTTTAACATTTTTCCAGTTTTATTGAGATATAATTGATACATAGCATTGTGTAAGCTTAAGGTGCACAAAGTGTTGATTTGATGATACATTTATATTCTGTAAAATCATTACCACCATGGCATTGGCTACCACGTCTATCCTGTGACATAGTTACTGTTTCTTTTTTGTGGTGAGAAGATTTAAAATCTACTCTCTTAGCAACATTCAAGTATATGATACAGTATTATTAGCTATAATCACCATTCTGTACATTACATCCCCGAATGTATTAATCTTATTATAACTGGAAGTTTGTACCCTTTGACAAATATCTCCCCACTTCCCCACTCCCTCAACCCAAGGTAACCAGCACTCTACTCTCTGTTTCTCTGAGTTTGTCTTTTTTAGATTCCACATATAAGTGAGTTCATACAATATCTGTCTTTTACTATCTGACTTATTTTACTTAGCATAATGCCCTCAAGATTTATCTAAGTTGTCACAAATGGTAGGATTTTCTTCTTTTTCATGGCTGAATAATATTCCTCTGTGTGTGTGAGTGTGTGTGTGTGCACCACATCATCTTTTTTCATTCATTCACTGACAGACACTTAGGTTGTTTCCCTGTCTTGGCTATTGTGAGTAATTACAGAATTTCAGCTTCCGAGGACTACGATATCAGGTGGCATCAGCAAGCTGCTCTTGGGACTGGAGGCTGGCCTGGGTTGTGCCTCCCAACTTGGAAAAATCCTGTAAGCTAGTAGTGCCAGTGAGGTGGGTTTGTCACTTTCCCCACTGCGATACTGCCTACTCTGGTTGTAGCTGGGCCGATCTACAGTGTGAAAATTATACAAGGAGTGTCAGGCTGGGCTAATTGGCATTGTATTTCTGATTTATAGCATCCTTTGTAGATTGATCTGCCCCCATGACTGCCCAGTCCCACCGTTTATCTGGCTCAGCCTCCAGGGTAAACCCCAGCTCCCACCACTGGCTGAGGTGATCTTTCCCTTCTCTGTTTCTTGGTCATTGACTCAGTCTGAGTCTATCTCTTCTTGCCATGGGCTTCTCATGCCTTGACATCCATCACTGTAACTTGATTGTCAGCTTCACGCCTTCCCTTATTTCTATTTCTCACGATGCCTAGTTAACTGTAAATATTTGTCAGTTTCATTTTTTGACATAATTTATTTTGGATATTTTATGTATAAGGACCAAGACTTCAGTTTATGCCTGTGGAGTATTTTGCAATATGCAAATACATTTTTAAAACACAACAAAAGGGAAACTAAGAACGCCCATATCAGCACAGAGCTGAAATTTAGCCTCAAGGCATGAATGGGTATAATGGAGGATATTTGCAGTGGCTCTCTCTTTTCTGTTTTTGCTATTTTTTGAGGGAAATAAAATCTCCATATTTATTAAAATTAAATTAAGCTGCCTCAATTGCTCATGTCTCTCGGCCAGTTTGCTAGTGCCTGCTTTGCTGCTGGCTGTGTGCAAGTCCAGGCTATGGGCCAGGTCACTGTACTGTCCATCCTCCCTTCTGGCCAGCTCTTCTCACTGACATGCAGTAGGCAGCAAGCTCAAATTCCCAAAGTCTGGCCAACAGTGAGTGGTTGTGGCCATCATAAATTAGATGACAGAGTTGATTTCCTGTACCTTTTCATCTTCATTATGCAAACGGTTGCAGTTCTAACTGCAGGGCCCCAGCCCACTCTGAATTTAGACAAACTCTATCATATGACTTTCCTAAAAATTAAAATCAGATGGAGGTAGGGGATGAGGATATGCAGAAACACCTCTTGCCATTGGTGGTTATGGATGATGTCTGTGGCCAGGGTAACACATGACCCTTCCTCTCTTGGCTTTATCAGCATCTTGCAGCTCTCCCTGATGACCTAGCTTTACCTTGGATCTGACATACCTTCCATCCACCCCATGCCTGGCTGGCCCTTTCCCAACCTCTGCTGAAGGCTACCCCACCTATTGGCACAGGATGTGCTGTCACAGTCCTACTGGATCTCAAGTCAAATACCTTCTAAATTCCTTCTGAAGAGGACACGGCAACTTCTGGGTCTCTTCCATTCCACACAGGATATGAGCCTGGCCCATGAAAGAGAATTTAAGGACTTCTCTCTGCATAAGCAGGCTGGGAAGCCAAACTTACTTTCATATAGACGCATTAGAGGTTGGTAAGGTAGGGTTAGGATAGAAGGATGTGGATGGAAGAGAACAACGAAGGAAAGGTCTATTCTAGAGTCCCAGTTGGAATATGGACAGAATTCCCTTTTCCTTACAATAATTCCTATGCTTCTCTAACGCATCTGCCCTCTCTAAACTGCAACCCAAAGAGAAGCCATCAGGACCCATGATATTTAATTGCTTTCCTTTCTCCCACCTTTCATCTTTCTCTTTCCACCATTCTCTAGGGGGAGAAGAAGTGGGTCCCCACCCCAGTCCTGCCCCTTTCTTTTCCCTCTGGATTCCTTAACTTAAACCATAAGGTCTAGTTCTCTAAATACAACTTTCAATCTTACATCTTACTAAAGAGATCAAGAAGTCTCACCTCCCATCAGGAAACTTGCACAAGCCTCTTAGATAGCCTCATCCACCAGAGGGCAGACAGCAGAAGCAAGAAGAACTACGATCCTGCAGCCTGTGGAAAGAACAACCACATTCATAGAAAGATAGACAAGATGAAAAGGCAGCGGGCTATGTAGCAGATGAAGGAACAAGATAAAACCCCAGAAAAACAACTAAATGAAGTGGAGATAGGCAACCTTCCAGAAAAAGAATTCAGAATAATGATAGTGAAGATGATCCAGGACCTTGGAAAAAGAATGGAGGCAAAGATCGAGAAGATGCAAGAAATGTTTAACAAAGACCTAGAAGAATTAAAGAACAAACAAACAGAGATGAACAATACAATAATTGAAATGAAAAATACACTAGAAGGAACCAATAGCAGAATAACTGAGGCAGAAGAATGGATAAGTGACCTGGAAGACAGAATGGGGGAATTCACTGTTGCAGAACAGAATGAAGAAAAAAGAATGAAAAGAAATGAAGACAGCCTAAGAGACCTCTGGGACAACATTAAACACAACAACATTCACATTATAGGTGTCCCAGAAGGAGAAGAGAGAGAGAAAGGACCCGAGAAAATATTTGAAGAGATTATAGTTGAAAACTTCCTTAACATGGGAAAGGAAATAGCCACCCAAGTCCAGGAAGCACAGCGAGTCCCATACAGGATAAACCCAAGGAGAAACACGCCGAGACACATAGTAATCAAATTGGCAAAAATTAAAGACAAAGAAAAATTATTGAAAGCAGCAAGGGAAAAACGACAACATACAAGGGAACTCCCATAAGGTTAACAGCTGATTTCTCAGCCGAAACTCTATGAGCCAGAAGGAAGTGGCATGATATACTTAAAGTCATGAGAGGGAAGAACCTACAACCAAGATTGCCTCTTCAATAAGTGGTGCTGGGAAAACTGGACAGCTACATGTAAAAGGATGAAATTAGAACACTCCCTAACACCATACACAAAAATAAACTCAAAATGGGTTAGAGACCTAAATGTAAGATCAGACAGTATTAAGCTCTTAGAGAACAACATAGGAAGAACACTCTTTGACATAAATCACAGCAAGATCTTTTTTGATCCACCTCCTATAGTAATGGAAATAAAAACAAAAATAAATAAATGGGACCTAATGAAACTTAAAAGCTTTTGCACAGCAAAGAAAACCATAAACAAGACGAAAAGACAACGTTCAAAATGGGAGAAAATATTTGCAAACAAATCAATGGACAAAGGATTCATCTCCAAAATATATAAACAGCTCATGTAGCTCAATATTAAAGAAACAAACAACCCAATCCAAAAATGGGCAGAAGGCCTAAATAGACATTTCTCCAAAGAAGACATACAGATGGCCAAGAAGCACATGAAAAGCTGCTCAACATCACTAATCATTAGAGAAATTCAAATCAAAACTACAATGAGGTATCACCTCACACCAGTTAGAATGGGCATCATCAGAAAATCTACAAGCAACAAATGCTGGAGAGGGTGTGGAGAAAAGGGAACCCTCTTGCACTGTTGGTGGGAATGTAAATTGATACAGCCACTATGGAGAACAGTATGGAGGTTCCTTAAAAAACTAAAAATAGAACTACCATACGACCCAGCTATCCCACTACTGGGCATATACCCAGAGAAAACCATAATTCAAAAAGACACATGCACCCCAATGTTCATTGCAGCACTATTTACAATAGCCAGGTCATGGAAGCAACCTAAATGCCCATCGACAGACGAATGGATAAAGAAGATTTGGTACATATATACAATGGAATATTACTCAGCCATAAAAAGGAACGAAATTGGGTCATTTGTAGAGACATGGATGAATCTAGAGACTGTCATACAGAGTGAAGTAAGTCAGAAAGAGAAAAACAAATATCATATATTAACGCACATATGTGGAACCTAGAAAAATGGTGCAGAGAAACCAGTTTGCATGACAGAAATTGAGACACAGGTGTGGAGAACAAACGTATGGACACTAAGGGGGGAAAGCAGCCGGGGGGTGGGGGTGGTGGTGGATGAATTGGGAGATTGGGATTGACATGTATACACTGATGTGTATAAAATGGAAGACTAATAAGAACCTGCTGTATAAGAAAAATTTTTAATTTTTTTAAAAAAAGAAGTCTCGATTTCCTGCCTTGGGGCACTGCACCACAAGGCACAGTCTAGAAGGAAAAAACATGTAAAGGAAATACATTTTTAAGGGGGAAAATAAAATGCACAGGAGTATCTACAAAAATACTCTTACAGACTGATTCCAGATCACTTAGCTGGTGGCATGAGGCTGGTAGTACCCTTTTTGTATGGTCCAGACTGGCTCTGGAACAGGTTAGGCTGGAACCTGTCCACGGAATGCATCCCTGCTCTGCTTGGGTCGAGCTGGAGAAGACCACAGATGGCAAAGGCTTGGTATGGTAAAAATGCCAGTATTTCCACACATCGTTTGAAAAAGGCTCAGGATAAACATTTTGCATAATTACCTCATTTCATTCATTTTATAACCCAGTGAAGTGGGTTCAATTATTAATTCACATTTTAAAGATAAGATTAAGTAACTTGTCCAGGTCTCAGGGCAGTTAGGTGATAGAGCATAACTCCAATTCCTGTCCCCTTAACTGCTCCATTTTACTGCATCTAGAGGATACAGGAAGATCTCATAGCAAAACTTGGGAAAGTAAACTCAAGTACACTGAGTCATCTATGTTTCAAGCCCTACTTACAAAATCATTTTATAAGATCCTCAAAATCCTAGTAGGAAAGTATCTCTATTAACCCACTTTACAGATGAGGAAATTAAAGACCAGTGAAATTAAGAAATTTGTTCAATATCATATGATTCAGCAATTCTGCTTCTGTGTAGGTGTCCAAGGGAATTGAAATCAGGATCTCATAGAGTTATCTGCAACCCCATGTCATTGCATCATCACTCACAATATGGGTGTCTCAGTGCAACTCACCTGGATCAAGACTTTACCAAGTAAGAATAACTAGGGCTATCCAATCACAAATAATGGAGGAAACTTTGACATGAAAAGCAATTCCAATGAAGTTGAAATGTTATGTCACATGGAGTTCATGTAATGAATGTACGGAAAAAAGTGTACAAATTTTATTATTTGAAATTCGTCTTCTTCTTATCCAAGGTGACCACTTGTCTAAGTCTAGCCCTGACTAGAAGTTGAATTGAGCTGGGTTGTTAAACAAAAGGCAATATCTGAAAGTGCAAAAACTCAAGACAACTATAAGGCAAGAAAAGTGAATTTCTGGCAGGGAGGACTCATCCTGTCCGGACTTCCATCCCTAGTACATGAAATTTGGAGATTTCACACAGCAGTGCTTGCTGGGCTCACTTGCCAATCAGGAAAGCCCAAATTAATGCCCTGTCTTCTTCAGTAAGTATGGACCCACCCACCCCACCTCCACCCCCAAAATCTGGTAGCTTAGCTTTCCTGTGCATTTTGGTCAGACTCTGGGATGGCAGTGTGGGGATGAGTAGGAGCTGTGAAGTCAGACAAGCTTGGGCTTGAATTCTGGCTCCATCCCTTACTGGTTGTGAGCCTTAGCCACATTTACTCATCTTTTCTAGAAAATCTTCAGTCTCCTCATTTTAAAAAATGGGAATCATATCAATGACCACGCAGAGATGTTGTATTGAGATAACACAATATAGCATCTATCCCCTGGGAAGAACTCAATGAATGGTGGCTTTGATCAGTACTATTCCAGCTTTGTCTTTCTCATTACAAAACTGGCAAAGAACAGCATGTCCATTTCTTCTGCTGCAACCAGGCTTTCCCTGCCTCTAGTTTTGGGGATAGCAAGTCTGCCTCTGATACCTTTTCAGAGGGTCATTTTCTTGTCACATCTTGATATTGTCTGGTCTGATAATTTGCTGACCTCTTTGCCCCAGGAGATTCACCAAAATGTGACTAGAGACAGGTTTTCATGACCTGTGAATCAGTTGCCAAGGTAGCAAATCTACTTTGCACATGTTTTTATACACTGAAGTGGACCACGGTGGCTTTGGACTTTGCCTGTCCATTATGCTTTTCCATCTCACTTCTTTGAATAAAGTCTCTTCTTTTAAGCTATGGGATTGGTTTGATCCAAGCCTAGCCATTCACAGGACTCCATCCCCTTGGCAGCTGTACTTGTTTCAAGACACAGTCACATGACCCAAGCTGGCCTAGTTGATGTACTGGGAGAAAAAAAGCTGTTGATTCCTTTGAAGTTATTAAGCTAGTTCTGTTTAATGTGGTGCTGCCAGAAGCCATTTCTTTACCATATGAAAGGAACCTTGCTGTTAGTATTAAGAGCTAACGTCACTTGAAGGCTGACTAGGTGCAAGCACTGTTCTAAGAATTTTACTTGTAAGATCTCAGTCCTCAGAGTATTCTTATCTTGTAGATAATGCTATAATCATCATTAAAGAGGTAAGGAAATGTAAGCACATAGAAGTGAAGTAACTTGCTCAAGTTCACATAGCTAGAAAGTGATAGTGACAGAATCTGAATCTATGCAGTATATGTTATTAACCTCTAGGCCAGTGGTTCTCAGCTGCTGAAAATCTTTTTCCCCACGGGACCTTTAGCAATGTCTGGAGACATTTGTGGTTGTCCAACTAGAGCAGGAGGCAATACTGGTACCTTTGGGGTAGAGGCTGCGGAAGCTGCTGAACATCTTACAATACACAGAAAAGCCCCCGCAAGAAAGAATGAGCTGGCCCAAAATATGAAGAGTATCAAGTCTGAGGAACCCGACTTTAGATCATTCAAATTCCCAAGTCCTGACCGACAGAAGAAAGAAGCCTGGAAACCATGCTAGGGCTGGTCCCTGAGGCTCACGATAGGGCGAGTTAGCCTCAGGACCTTCCCAGCCACCTCAGCCAAAGGTGCCCTGTACGTAGAGTAACGTTTGAGTGAGCTGTTCTTACAGGAGACTCCTGACTAACACATATAACAGCGCCCATTTTTATTTTACTCTAGTCATAGACGTTTGAAAACACATGTGATTTCTGTGTGTGCTGTTGACTGTCCGCCTCAGACCATCAGGACTACAGTGATAGTTTTCTCTCAACATATCAAGATGCTTAATTAACACTTTCAGAAAAAGTGATAGTGATGAACCACAAGCCATCACACATATCCCATGGGTCAGGGTGGAAATGATCCTCAACAGTTTTTCTCTACCTTTAATTTAGAAATTATGATTCAGTGAGAGATGCTTTCTCAAACATTTAGGCTTAGAGGCAAATGCGTGCTCAATAAATCCACTCCAGCAACCATTTTTTACGTACTAATTTACTTTCTTCTGTCTGCACTCACTTTGGGATTCTTTCTCATCCTATGTGCATAATCATTCTAAGAAGACATCAATAGTTCTGTGTGTCTTTTTGCCTAAATATCAGCAACTACTTTCTTTTTTTTAAGGTACAATCAAATGACTACCAACACCTAGAAACAACGGAAAAAAAAGTCTACCTGTAACATCTAGCACATCTACAAATTCAGGAAATGTGGAACAGCTTTGAGAAATAGCCAAGAGGCTCCCATTTCTGTGTATTTCACAGCAACCATAATATAAAGGATGCTAATATTTATTTAAAAGCCTCAAACTCAGGAATTCTGCTATGTAATGGGCATGTCGCTTGTACAATGAGGAGTACATTTTGACACTTAACAATAATAAATCTCATAGGTAAACTCTTTTGTGATTTGTTTGTTTGTTCGTTTGTTTTTTGGCTGTTTTATCAAGTCTATTCCTTCATATACAGATACCTTAAATTATGAAATAAATCCTTATGTAAACCAAATTTTAAATAACTAATTCAATTACATTGAGATTTTTAGGTGCTCTTAATTGTTTTCTGTGGAATCTGTTGCTTTAAACCATTTTAAGTTGTCCACTAAAGCTAAAATGTGTTTGGTTTTCTTACTGTTAAGGCCTTTAATCTGATTAAAATAAATGAGCTTTTAGGATCTCTGCCTTACAATGGAGACACTAAATAATTGTCAAATAGACTTCTTTCAGGGGCTGCAGAGAAGATAAAAAGATAAGAATGACTTTGCTTGACCCCAGTGAGACCAGTATGGTTGACATCAAGACATACTAAGATCAGAAAGTTCTCACCAATGTCAACCATTGAATATTTTCTCAGTATTATATTTTCTGTTTTACTTATACTTCTATTACATGCAATAATTTTCCCCAGTTAAAACAACTTTGCAAAACATTGTTTCCCATCTTCTTTAAACTTTGCTAGCACAGATTGTATAATTCACTGTCTTATATTATTTCATGTGAATATATCATTTTACTCCAATTAGATAAATTTGAGGGATTATCTTAAATCTAGCAAAATTCTATCTATGCCTTCCATAAACCTCTGCTGAATAAGTTGAGAGGCAGCATGATAGAGTGGAAAAAGTATAGCTGGGGTGTTTAATCATGTTTATTAGTTGTATACACTGAAAAAGATACATATCTGAGTCTCAGTTTCTCCCATCTTTAGTAAAACATTAATGTTTCTGGCCATGGCAGATTAACTGGTACCAGACTTATCAGGACTCCAAACAACTTGTAAACTGGACAAAATATATGAAATAACTGTTTTCAGATGTTGGACAACAGGTGGTGCACAACTGTGATCCCCTTGAAAAGGGAAACCGGTGAGGTAAGCTCTCCAATCACCTTGGCTTTCAGCCTGGAGGCATGTAATGGACCAAAGATGGAAATAGTCGTATCACTGATATGAGGAGACAGATCTTGGAATGCAGGGAGAATGAGGTGGCTAGAATTTGTGATGTAAAGCAGTATAGAGGAGCAATGCAAAAAAAGAGCTCTCGGGATCTGTTAGGGGTCTTCATGAGTCTCTGGTTGGAAATTGCACAGGGCAAATCCATAAGGCTCAACAAAGAAGAAACATTGGGGTGCTGCAAGCTGAACACGCCCCCAGAATTCACAGAGGCCTGGGAGACCTTCATGTTCGCACCTGCCAGATTGGAGAGAAAGGAATCCAACATCAGGAAAGAAAGAGGTGATACCACTGAGCATCCTAAATTCATTAAATATATATAAGACAATATTATAAAAAACATTAAGTCAATGAAGTTGACAACTTAGATGAAGTAAATAAGTTATTTGAAAGACATAAATTACTAAAACTGACACTAGAATAAATAAAAAATATAAATAGCAATATGTGTTAAACAAGTTGAATTGATAATTTTAAAACATTCTCAAAATAAAAATTCCAGGCTCAGATAGCTTCACTGGTGAATTCTGTCAGTCGTTTAAGAAAAAGATGATACCAATTGTACACAAACTCTTTCAGATATTAGAGGAGGATAGAACACATTCCAACACAATTTATGAAGCCATTATTACAATGACACCAAAACAAGACAAAGACACTGTAGGAAAAAAATGTATAGATCAATATTCCTCAAGAGCATAGATGCAAAACTGAACAAAATGCTAGCAAATCAAATCCAGCAGTTATATGAAATGTATATACATGCATGATGACCAAGTGGGTTTTATTCCCAAAGTGCAAGGCTTCTTGAATATTCACTAATCAATAAAAAATTACCATACTACCAAAATACATGAGGTAAGTTTGTGTGTGTGTTTGTGTGTGTGTGTGTGTGTGTGTGATAATCATAATAGGTACAGAAAAAGCTAACAAAATTCAACATCCATTTATGATACAGTCAGCAAACTAGGAATAGAAGGGAATTTCCTCAAACTGAGAAAGGGCACATTTCAGAAAACCTACACGACTAGGTCCTGTTTCCAAGCACCCAGACTTCAGTGGACCCGCTGACTTACCTTCCTAGATCACTTCTATTGCCTGATATGTGCACTTGCCCAGGTTGGGCCCCATTTTTGTGTGAGTAATGACTTTATTTGTTCTACTCAGACTTGCTGTCAATGAACCTTAGTTAAGTAAATCTAAAGCACTGATTATTTTTAAAGTTGCCTATATTAGTAGTATTACTCTCATGTTAATTTTTCATATTTTCCAATAATCCGTAATTTCTTTGAATGCACATTACACAACTCCTCTACCTCTATCCCCAAACATTTTATTTACAGAGGCTACACGTTTAATAAATGCTTTGTTGTTGATGATGATGGTGTTGATTTAATTTCTTGCAGCCAATAGCATCGTGTAAGTTAGGATTTTGGATAATTGTGAGCAACGATTACAACCACATTGTTATATCAACCCTTCCATGGTTTAAAAGTGCATATATTCTTATTACAGATGTTTTGATAAGAACAGCAGTTGACGTACCTATGGTAAAGACTCATCACTTTGATAGCATGGATTTCAATAACAGAAATGCCAATCAGTGATGCATATGAAGGAATAAATATTTCCACTCATAGATGCTTTCAAGAAAGAGACATGGGTTATTAAGTAATATGCAAATTGTTAATAATGTGAGCTTGACTCAACGTACGTGTCTTCTCAGTAATCTCTAAATGTTGCTAATTTTCAACAGTCTCCCAAAATATATGAAAGCAACCACTTAAATACGTTCTCTCCAGAAGCCAAATACATGAATAGGATTTTATTCGATTTTTCATTTTTCTTAGTGTATTGTTGAAAAGTGATATCCATACGCATTAGACAAATGTAGCTGGAATTGTAGCAGTTATATATAACACATCAACACCTGCTTGTTTCTTCTCATTAAAAATGTGATATGTACTGAGATCTGGTTGTATTTGAAAGGGTGAAAATGCATATCGAAAGCAAATCAAAGATTTTGTAAAAGAGCAGTGGTGCAAACCTCTGAGAGTATCACTTCTTGAGGATGATGTATTGAAATCTGTCCTTTCTATGAATTTTCATGTGCAGTCTCTTTAACTGGAGAACTCTCCTAGCCTGATGGGTTTTTAATGGATGTGTTGGTGGATAAGGTGTAGGGCTTTCATATATGTGACTTTCCTGAATAATGAGAGTATTCAACAAACATCTTTTTGACTGCCACATCTTATTCCGCATCACTGTGGAATTTACTTTAAGGACACTTGGGGGCTTCCCTGGTAGTGTAGTGTTTAAGAATCTGCCTGCCAATGCAGGGGACACGGGTTCTAACCCTGGTCCGGGAAGATCCCACATGCCGCGGAGCAACTAAGCCCGTGTGCCACAACTACTGACCCTGCACTCTAGAGCCCGTGAGCCACAACTACTGAGCCCGTGTGCCACAACTACTGAAGCCCGCGTGCCTAGAGCCCGTGCTCTGCAGCAAGAGAAGCCACCACAATGAGAAGAGTAGCCCCCGTTCACCACAACTGGAGAAAAGCCCGCGTGCAGCAACGAAGACCAAAAAAATAAAACGCAGCCAAAAAATAAAAAAACGCAGCCAAAGAAATAAAAAATAAAAAAGACACTTGGACTGTGTTGGCATCTCAAATGTCTAAAAGACTCAGTGTTTCCAAGTAGCCAAAACCTACCTGGGGTTTTCAGAATAGTACAGCTAGGATAAATGAACATGTTCCAGGAAGCATGAACTTGTTTTCATGATGACAAGGGTTTCCAAAGAGAGCTTTAAATGTCTTGGTTGTCTTTCACTTGATGGAAGGAGACCTGGATTAATGATCAGTGATATAGGTCACTCATGGCACATTTTCATGCCCGAACTATGTTCGATCAAATCAGAAGGTTTTTTTAAATCAATATGAATTGTTTTTATGTTGTTTTCTTCACCTATTCTTTTTCAAACATGATGAAGGCATCTATGACTTGGTTATATTTCATATTATCCTTACAAGGGTGTTCATATGATTTAGCTACTCATCCTCTCTTATATTTCTCAATAATGAAAACATATATTTTTGCCTAGTTTATTTCCCCTTGTTTATTAAGTACAAGAATATAGACCAGCTAAAGTTTGGTTAAGAAACAGAAACGTGGAAAAAAGACACAAGAAAGATTTTATAGTTGAATAAATTACAGGCTAACAACTGTAACAACAACAAGAAAAAACCCCTCAAATCTGAGTGACTTTACACAATAAAGGTGACTTCTTGAAAATGTAAAAGTGAAAAGAAGTCCTTTTATTCATTCAGGAACTAGGTTCCTCACACATTGTGGCTCCACCATCTTCTAGATCCTGGGTGACCTCTCTATTCACCTGCACATAGGGAAAGAGGCAGAGTGAGGGGCCCTTGGGGAGTTTTTATGGGCTGGGGATTTGCCAGAGATCAGTTTGTAATGATGGTTCCAGCTTAACTGCAAGGGAGGCTGAGAAATGCAGTCTAACTGTGACCAGAAGGACAGGGGAAACTGTTTGCTGGACACCTGGCCGTCAGTGCTACGTGAACTGGCATGCTGGTTTCAGAGCTACAACACAAAACTCAGGGACACAGATAAAAATCCAAGCCTATCATTGGTGCCTTCTATGAAAAATTGTTTAGGATGTTTACGCATTAAATCACTTGGTCAGAGAGATACAATGAGGTTTCTTCTACATAATATGCTACATGTTGTTAATGAAAAAATCACAAGGTACACAGGCATATCTTCCCTCTCATCATCCATTGTCTCTTTGATTGGCGATTGATTGGTAACCACATTTGCTGAGTTCTTGAGCTCCCAGGCTTAAGACAATATTAGTCTTGAGTGTGAAGATACATATCTCTCAAGCCAACATTTCCAGAGGCTCATCATATAATTAAAACATTTCCAAAACAGCCATCATGTTATATTCATAGTAATAAGTAAGGCTGTACCGGAGGCTATACAGCTGTGGGGAAAAAAAGAGGGGTCATTCTCCTTTAAATAAAATGTGGCATATTTTCTACTAAAAATGAATTTATTTTTAAATAATAGGTAGGCTGTCCTTGTTATTCATAGACATCTTATTTATGCATCTTCACTGTTGTGATAAATTAGCTGGGTTTGTTTTATACTTCCCTACAGTTTACTTTAAATAATCCTTCACAGTCGTTCACCACAAGACCACATAAGGTTCTTTTTTTAATACCCAGAATGCTGAAATAGCATTTTGAGCACAGACTGTAATGCATAACAAGTGTATTATTTCTTCTTGGGAAATGCCATACAAAAACTTGTTCTTCTTATATTGTCTGTTTTCAGTTTAATTCTTTAAAGTCACTCTGTATTTTAAAGGGCAATATTCTTTGAACTTACAACCACAAATTGCCCCAACTTTTCTTCCCCTAACTCCCCACCAGCCACATTCTAGTATAACCAGACCCTGGATTTCATTGCCACACAGTATTGACCCTTTAAATGAGATTTTTAACGTAGAACATTGTTCACTTTTTTTCTTTTCTTCTATAACCGTCTCCTTAGTTCTTCCACCACCCACACTGAACCCGTTCTTCCTACTTCCTACCTTCCTACTCATTCCACCCACCTGCCTCATCCAGGCCATGAGTGCTGATGCCAGAGACAAAGTGTGGCTTTAAATTTTTAAAAGTCTGAATGCTTGTTTCCAATTCTAACATACCATCAACCACCCCAAACCCACCCATCTCACCACCACTATTGCTACATATATGCCCAACTGCAGACCATTAGCGTACATGAGACACCTGTTAAAGGAGATGTATTTGACCTATTTGAAACTCACTTTAGGTATATCTTCTTGTGTTGCAGACCTGGTTGATACTAAGGAGCATTAAAAATATAAAAGTGCTTATTCATCTTTTCACTGATATATTGCGAAAGATTGGAGAGAATTTTATGAAATCATTCATTCAAAAGCATTTTGAGTACCAACTCAGTGGAGACAACAAGATAATGAGAACTAGGACCTGATTTTGTGGAGTTCACTGTCAAGTGGGAAGAGACAGTCACATTCGGACTAAAAATGAAATGTAGTAAAGCTATGAGCGTAGGTGAAGGACACCATACAATTCCATCTTTCTCTTCTATTTCCTCTGGCCCAAATGGCATTCCACCTTAAATTTTTAAAACTCTACTCCTCCTGTGTTATATCTTGTATTTGAACATCTTTATTCTTGCCTCACCCTTCCAGAAAGAAGCACTGCTTCTTTTGTACTAATAGTAACCTTTCTGTGTATTCTATATTATGCGTATTGTCACATTTCATCGTAATCATTTGTCTACATATTTTCTTTCCAGTGTGAGTGCTTTAGCCTGGGAATCACTGGTACCTAGCACAGTCCCTAGAAAATAACACATTTAAATATAAAGTTTTATGAAATGAACAAATTCTTTCAGGAAAAACCAGGGCATATTTATAGATGAAGTGATCTTTGGGAAGGAAAGAGGGAGGAATATACCTGAGGCATGAGAACGGTGTGTTCAGAGGCACAAGGACATGGGAAACACCGAATTGGGGCAGGGTTGGGGACAAGAACTCAGTGTTTCAGTGTTTCCCAAGCATGTGGTCGGGGATGGGAAGGAGCTATGGGAGTGCAGAAAAATGAGATTGCTGAGGAAGATCAGGTAGATAACAAAGATTTTCATAAAGCAACATTCTGAGAAAAGATGTAACTCAAAGCACTGGTCCCTACACTTTTTAAGAGTTAGTGCAAACAAACACATAGGTATGCACAAATACTATTACTAATTTGGTGTCATTGAAATACCTAAAACTCATCCAAGTAATACTAAAAAAAACCCTGCTTGTTTAACTTTTTTCGTTGGTCATTGAGAGTAATGGAAGGTCATGATGTCAACTTTGGTTTCAGGGTAAATCTAGTGAACTAGTTTAATCTGCTCAGTCAAAGGAGACTAGGCCAGAAATCAAGACACCAGTTGCATCTGGGCAGTCACTCAGGATAGAATCATTTTGTCAATAATTTTTAGAGTCTTAATCATCTTTGGCTTTAGATCTGTTATATTGCTATGTTCCTATGATTCTTTTGGTTTCCCTTAGATGGAGCTCCTTGGCTCAGGTGCCATGCATTTGTTCAGGTATGTTTTTACAGTGCCTAGCAGTCACCATTTAATAAATATTTCCTGAAGTTATGAATAAAGTGCATCTGAACCAAAAGAAGGGAGACAGATCACACATACTTAATCATTTTTTCAGAAGGTATGGCTGGGTATGAAAGCAGAATGACACTAAACTCAGAAACTTAAGAATGTTTTCTATTTAAGCCTCACTTCCCTTCACCTCCTGCTGTGTATCTATTTTTCCATAAATTTATATAAACTTTTCCTGAGACCACTAATTGTTTATCCCTATATTATATCTTAGGTTGAGATTTCTATAAGCTAAAAAATTTCTCTGAGACCAGAATAGTTTTGCAGAAATATTAAACAGGATATTATCCCATACAGGGGTTCCTGGTATAGAAAATATGAAATGTTCTTTGCTGAGATTTTTATGTTTTCTTCCAAAAGTTTCTTTCATTATAGAACTCATTATTATATAGGTTTTCCAGCAGATTCATTGGGGGTCATGAGATTGAGGGAAGAATGCAAGCCAGGTTTCTCATTATGATGTCTAAATTTTTGTAGAGTAGAGAGAATTAGTCTCTATACCTTGCAGAACCACACAGTAAATTCATGAACTCAATGAAAAATAATTTGAAATGAGTTTATTCATTCAACAAACCTTTGAATGCCAACTTAATGTTGCAAATATACACATGGTTTGTATTAAATAAACATTTAGAGACTGTAGTTGAAAAATAGGGAAAGTGGGGGAGGGATTTAGTGGATTTTCCTATAAGAGCAGAAAATAATAGATGGGAAAAGGAGAAAGGAAAATGGTTTTGCTTGTGGTGGACTTTGAGTGGTTCTGAATTATAGGACTCTATATGGAAGCCTGTTAAGACCCTGAGAAAAAAGACTGATATAGTTAAGTAAAGGGAGAAATGATCTTTATTCACCCAATTTAGGCTGGAATAGGTGGGAAGAGGCTTTAAATTATGAATTTTGCAGCAACAAAACTGACTGAGACAGTTCCTTAAAGCCCCAGAGAAATTATTATGGTTTTCATCTTCAGGTCGACATTGGCTTTGAATATCAGCCTTAGAGAGTTTCAAGTTTCTTCTCTGTACTCCTGTTCCTCCCTCTAGCCATGCAGTGCTGGAAACCTTTTCATTTCAGAGACCAATTGAGTATGTTTGCCAAGGAGAAAGTTTTTCACTAGATTCACTTCTCTATTTTCTTTTTGACACAGAAAGTTGGAGCCAGACCTCTGGCCAATAGGAGGGCATTGACAAATCCCTACACTGGCCAGCACATGAAATATTTATACTCAGAGAAAGCTAGACTAAGTAGTCAGCAGAGTATTTTGCAGCACAGAAACCAAACACCTTGCTAAAAGAGCAGAGCATGTTCACAAAAACTCCTCTTTATAGACTAAAAAGTAAACTAAGATTTCCCTAGCAGAAGACTGCTTACCGTTCCTTTGGCTGGCACATGCCACAGGCCTTCTTAAATCACAGTTTGCTTGATTGGAGTGAGGGAGAATTTTGGTTTTTCAAGTTATTTACTTACTTACTTATTTTTCCCATCATCAAAGACATCCATTTCTGGATGGGAGGGGGAGGTTTCAAATAGGCAAGAGTTCCCTTCCTAGAGAATGAAGTCATAGAGCTCCTGACCCAGATGGTGGCCTTGGGTGGGAGTTTGGAGCTCAGCCTCTTGTTTCACCACCTCGGCTTTATTTGGAATCTTGGAAAGAGGAGATGAGCTTTGATGCTGAAGATGCTCAAAGGAAAGCAAAGGACAAGGGGAAAAGCGCAGCGAGTGTAGCACCGCTGACCCTGGACAAGGCTCTGCTGGTCCTTGTGGCCCAGCCTCATATCCATGTCCGCTCCGTCAGCAGTGAGGGGGCAGAGAGGGCTCTCCTTTCACTTGAAAGCAGAGGGTGAGCTGAGCAGGCAGTTCAGAGGGTCATTAGAAAGCATCAAAGGAGGCAGCCTCATGATGGTAATAAGACGGCTGTGAGGAAATAAAGTGGGCATTGATCTGCACTATCGAGTGTGACATTTTAACCGAAGCTAAAAGCCAAGAGCAAATCTAGCCCTCTTATTCATCTGCCTGCCTGTTTTAGTAAATTGTCTTCCCCCTCCCCCCAAACCACTGGCCTCAGAGGTCACTTCATATTAGCTGGCTTGTTAATACTGAGGCAATCAATACTTAATCAACAAGTAATGGGATTTTGCAGTCATCCTGTATGATCTTTCAATAAAGCCCCGAATCCATCTCGGTCCATTCCAAGCCTGACAAAAGGTGTGCCGTTGCCGCAGACCCTGGATTTGATGGTCTGATGCTCTTTGGCTGATCTGCATCTTATTAAGACACCAGGCAGCCACTGTCCTTCACCCCTTTGTTTCCCATCCTCACAGAGCACAGCGTGGCACGGAATCCAGGCGTCTGAGATTTTACATGCATCAGTGAGAAAACTCAGATTTCTTTACTGCACAGGGTTCAGGCGTCTTTGGTAGTATTATACAATTAAAAAGTGAATAAATAAAGGACTGGAGAGAGGAGGGAAGCAGCAAACAGGGGAATTTTTTAAAAAGGAAAAATGGTTACTTTAATATATGAAATTAGGGCAGGGAGCTGGAATCCCCACATGTCCCAATTACTGAACACTGGGCTGCCTGAGCTCTTCTCTGAATGGACTCAATGAATGTTGAGGGGAAGGGACACACAGCTTGGCATTGGCTCTGGACATCCAAAGGGGGTTCCAAAGGAGTCACGTGGGTCCCATTATATGGAGGGAAATTGGTTTTGTGACATGGGACTTAGTTTTCAGTACTCCCTTGGTGTCCTGATGACTATGGGTGTCTGTCCACCGGTAATACTGTGATAATGGGGCCTTCCAAAGAAGACCTTGCTGCAGTCCTCACAGAGCCCCTTAAAGCAGGTTTCCTTTGGTGAATTATCCACTGGCCATTCTCTCACCTTTAGACTTTCAGACTCAGAAAGTGGATCTTGCCAGTATATAACTCAATGGCATCAATTCATGCTAATAAAGGTCAGTTAGTGCTGAATAAAACTAGAATGCTGATTTATTAATATAACTTTCAAGCAAACAGCCTATCAGGCAGATGGGGCAGACACAGGGTCTTGCCAGCATACCCTTTCCTATCAGAAAAGAAGCTGCCTGGTTAGATGATTGATTGGCAATCACAGAATTAGATAAAGGGGAATTAGGAGATGATGGGAACACTTAATGCAACAGGATCTAGCACTGTGACACCTGCAACTCCACCATCAACTATGCCTGCTCTTCTGCATTTATGATCAAACTTACTGTGTGTCTGTGAATGCCCCACCCATTGCACACATTATTTCATGACGACCTAATAAATAGGTGTTATCAGTATTTGCATTGTACAGATGAATAGATTGAGACTTACAAAGTATTCAAATTGCCTGTTCAAGGTCATGCAGCTCACATATAGGAGAGCAGAGATCTGAACCCACACAGACTGCCCTTGAAACAATGGTATAAACCACTAAGCCGTATTGCCTCAGCTCTGCCATTCACCAGCTACATGACTTTGAACGTGGCTCTTAAAATCTTTAAGCCTCCATTTCTCTAACCAATAAAGTGGGAATGAATAATAATCATGCCTATCTCCTTGGATTGAAGATTAAATGAATTATGCAGTTAAAGCCCTTAGCATAGAGTCTGGTTTACAGTAAATACTCACCAAACGTTGGTCATATTATGATGTCACTGTAGCATTATCATAATATATTGGCTTGATATGTTGTTTACTCTCTTCCACTCTGCTTGGGTGGGCTCTGCCAACATTTCCTTCTGGAACTCTTTGTTTTTGGCAAGGGCTGACCTACCACTCCCCTAATGGCACAGCCATTTAACTTTGTTTGTGACCTCAGTCATGAAATAGCACATTCTGGGAAGCATAGGAGTTATTGTATGCTTTTTGGTTAATAGCTTATTTCCTGGAGGTAAAACCAATTTCCAGGTACTCTGATGGAAGCTGTGAGTAGCAGGGTGCTTAGCTAAGAAATTTTATGGTTTTCCCTTTATCTTGCCTAGAGCTGCTAAGAGGGAGCGCAACATCAAAAATCTATTTTCAGGAAAGTCACCAGGTTTGTATTAAAAATAATTTTGAGAATCCTAGCAGCTAAGGTAAAAAGAGAAACTGAAATATACTGTTTCCTTTATCTGACTTAATTTAACAATTTTCAAGAGAGACAAAAATATTTCTTAATACTGTACTTTTCTTTTAATACTTCATTCCCTTTAAAAATATCTTTTCTAATGAAAGGAGCAATACATGTTCACCTTTTAAAATTCAAATTTTACAAAAAGTTCCAAAATAAAAAGAGAAAGTTTGGGGTAATATAACTCCTCAGTTGATCTTCTTGACTTTAGCCGTCGTACTTTCCACCACCCACTGGGTTAGACTGACCTTCCCTAAATGTTGTGCTTGTCAGGCCACTCAACTTCTAAATAACTTTCAATAGCTATCCAATCACTACTCCATGAAGCCCAAATACTTTCTTTCTGTAGCCAACTGCTGCCCCACTCCCACCTCTCTAGCCTGCTTTCCAAAACTCCCCCTGAGCAGACTTTTGTTTAAGTAAAAGTTGTGCTTACCTACTTTGGTACCTGTCTTCCAGCTGATATTACCACAAGGATTGTCCCTCCCCCCCACTTCTTAGCCTTACTAAACCATACCTAACTTGAAGGTCCTTCCTCCATGAAATGAGTCCTGAATCTTCAGTCCTTTTGACGTTATTCTTCTCTGAACCTCTTTAGCACTTACAGTCTAGACTGCATGACTGGCCTAATTACGTTGTCTGATGTTTTCTGCTGTTTCCTGCATGTGCATCTTATCTCCCCTATTAGGTCACAATTTCCTTGTGGAAGGACCCAATCTTAGACTTGTTCTATCAAGTTTGTATGAAAGCATTAAGTGCATGGTAGGATTTTAATATATACTTGTTGATTCAAAAGATTGTGCTTAGACAATTTGTTATCATGGTAATAATATGAAACCATTATTATTATTATATTACCGTTATTATTAAGAGCTATAATAATACACATTTTATAATTATAAATATAATCGTAATAATTGGTAAATTATTATTTACCAATCAACCTACCAGCTGAAGAGCTGACATACACTTTTCATTCATTTCCTCAAAAAGTGATCTAGGCTACGTATTTTTGCCCTCACTTTAGAGCTGAGAAATCTGAGTTTCTAAAAATTTAAGCAATTTGGCCAAGTTTGCAGAGCTGGGAAATGGTGAACCTGGGATTTGAAAGTATATTTATCTGATTCTTATTTACCCGAATAACATCATTGACTCCTCGTCTCCAGCTTTGAAACTGACCAAAAGAACTTTATCTGAATGACAGAAATTCTATCTTTACTCTCATTACATGAAATGTTATTGCTCCAGTCGACTTGGGCTCTCTTCCCCCAGCCCATAGCGTATTTCTTCACCAGAACAACTCCTTCTAAAACTCAAGAGAATACTTTTTTCTTTCTATTTCCCAGTCTTTCTCTCATTTTATAGAACTGAATATTCAGGTCAAATCCTTAGAAAACACTTCAGAAGGAACACTTCTTGTACCATCACTCACTCTCGTACCATGACTCACTCTTCTTTTGGGAAGCAGAAATGTCCACACAACAATAGACAAGTGATTTTGAACCAGTTCCCTGAAATTCCTAGAGGAACCTCTCAAAAAGGGGACAGTTTATTTTGGCTTTACTAATCTTGTTTAGAATTGCCGAATGTGTGTGTATCTTTTTTGGGAAAGGGATTCTGATAAAGAAGAGTTCTCTGGGCTCTACTGAAATAATATCTCTTTTTAAAAAATTAATAAACCTTATTTTTAGAGCAGTTTTACATTCATAGCAAAACTGAGAAGAGGGTACAGAGAGTTCCCATATACCCCCTGCCCTCACGTGTATCAGCACATATGCCTCCCCCATTATCAGTGTTCCACACCAAAAAAATCAGCATCTGTGTGCTATATATTTCTCATTCCAAACCCCCAGCCCTACCCTCCACCCCTACCTTGATCCACTGTCCACCCCTCTCCACTATGCTCTGGGCAGGAAAATAAGATATATGGTCTACTTCGCCGTACTCCTTACCCTCTGGCTTATAGTTGCTTCTGGTTAACGGGAAGCCCCAGCAGGTCTAAGGGAAAGATGAAAGTGGAATGGGTATTTGTTCCTTCAGCCCCCTTTCTGCTGGGTCCCCATGGGTTGATTGTGTTTCAATGCTGGAGACCACATCTCCTGTTAGACAGCCTTCTCCCCAGCTGTGGCCAGCCTCTCTGGGTTCCATCACCACTTCCTCCCCTTGTCCATTCAGGCTTAGGAGTGGTAATTAATCCCAACCATTGCCAGCCCCAAAGTACTACACAAACCTTAAGTTTCCCCTATCCCTGCCTTTTTAATTGTCCCTTTATTAAGCTCTCTTTAATTATCCTTTTTGAGTGTGTTGTCACTTACTTTATCTAATACTCTGTATGATAACCAAAATAATGAGAAGGAACAAATGCCTAAAGAGTCTTAAAATCTAAATAAAAACTCAAAATTTGGACAGCTTCCTGAAAGGAAAAAAAAATGTTGTACCCTATTTTAGATTTACCTTCTAACTTGAGAGAACTCTTTCAAGTGAGCTCTGAGTAGACTATATGTTTATATTTTGGAAGGGGATGGTGGTAAACTTAGAAATTAGGATGAGCATCACATGTGAAAATAAATGATGCTGTGAATGGCATACTTCTCAAGTGATTATGATAAAGCCCCAACTCTTAATTTGGATAAATTGCTAACAACCCAACTTAGCACACCCATTTGCAGTAATCATTATTTTGCTGACTTGGCTCTATGTCTGTCTTGCATTTCAATAGTGAATGCAAAGCCTATAAACATTTAAGGGCTTTCTTGCTAAACATCTCCCTTTTCCCAAGGAACCCAACCCAGAATCAGAATGTCCCAGTGCCTGTGCTGTATTTCTAGTTGAACATTAAGGACTTTTGAAGTATGGTTTAACTCTTCAGTGCTATCAAGGGTCTTTTGAATCAGTCTCTGAAGCTGGCTGTAAAACTCGAAAGACTTCATTTCAAAACTAAAACCATTAGCCAACTGCCTTATTGACATAATGAATCATATTCAGCCGGAGCGCTTAACCCCAGTCTGCACTCACTCCTTGCTTTGTCACCATGTGCACAAGGCAAGAATGTGAACTAGTGTGTGCATCAAATGAATCTAGTCCAATCATTACCTGAAGGCCCTGAATGTCTTTCTGAGGATCAGGCAAATTAGCAAGCTGCATTATAATGATTGTTTCCCCCCATTGGCCATTCTTGTGAGTTAGGAGATTCCATCAGCCATCAGCCTAGTTCTAGGTCTATTATTTATCAATAAGCTTGAGTGTTTTTGAACACGTCACTTAACCTCTCTGAGCTTCTGTTTCTTTATCTATAATTGAAACATTTGTTAAAATTATTTTCCTCACTGAAGTGGTCAGTCCAGGCCGCTCCAAATGTTTGTGGGCTCCATCTCTCTGTAGCGGTATTACTCCAGTAACTTTTGAATGACGTTTGGGGTTTACCAGAGCATATATTTGCATGCCTGGACATCTCAACGTAGTTGGGAGAAAAGAGCTATGTATTCTGAACATACTCAGTTCCCAAAACACAGTGATACCCACCTCTGCTCTCCAGAAACCAAACTCATCTTCTGGCTTAATATCAGCTTGACCTTCCAAGTCCATATCCATGTTCCAGGCCAGCTTTGATTTCATTTTCAGCTGAGTTGTCTATTTTTCTTTGATGTGATAGTTTATAAAGCAAACTTGAAGGGACTCTGAAATTGGTCTGGGCAGTGTTGTTTTAGCAGGGGCCTTGAACTTCAGTGGAAGAAGGCCAATCATACATTCTGCATGTATTTCACCAAAGATGACAGTCCGTAGCTAATGCCTCAGAGCCTGTATTCCAAAGACACCCTTAACTGAGTGCAGCTCAAGGAGATGGAAATGAACATCTGGCAAGGCCAAGAGTGTTATGAGTTGTATCCAATACCAAGCATGTCCTGATTAAATATTTCATGCTTTCCCCTGCCAGACATCACCTAACTATCAGCTGTTCTCTTCAGCAGGGATAAATTCACCTTTATGGCAGGACGCATTAGCATGGGGTTATAAGAGCATGTTTAAGAAGCTTCATGAAAAGTTTGTTTTCATCTGTTTGCATGATTCACCTCCCCTTTTCTCTTCCCTCCCTCCCCTCTTTTCCTTTCTCTCTCTTCTTTTCACTGTCTCACCCCATCCCTATCCTACATTGACAAATAGATTTTATCCATAAGGATCAGGCTGAAAATGTTTCCTGTCCTTCCAACCTCAGTATCCACACTAGCCACAGGCTGAAGGTAGCTGCAAGCTGGTTCCTGGCTCTGGGACCTTCCAGCATTGGCCATGAGCCTGGCTGGACAAAAGACACTATACTGTGTGTCTGCAACTTTGGTATGTTTTTTTCTTTTGCAGACTTCTTATCTTCTTATCTTGTCTTTAACCTTTCATTGTGGCTGGTTTAAGCGATCTCTGTCAGGTAACATATAACTTTATCCATTTAACCTGCTCTAAGAATCACTGTCTCTCAATGTAGGAGTTTATATACTTACTGTGTGTTTGCTCCTACCATTTGCATTTACTGTGATTACTGTATGTTTTGGGTTATTTATACCATCAGATATTGTGTTTGCTATTTGCCATCCTTTTCCTTTTCTTCTTTATTTCAACGTTCTTTCAGATTAAAGAAGTTCCTTATATTCCTCGCCAACCTTCACCATGTACTTTTTTTTTTTTCTATGATGATTTGGAATATATGCATTGCATTTCAGCTTACTTAATGAGTGCCATTAATTTTTAAACATACTTTCATGACTATAATTTTTCAAATATATCTATGGCAACTCAATTTAAAAAATTTTTCTCCTAAATACTAAAATAATTTTAGCACAATTTAGCTACCTATTAAACATCCCACTCTTCTTGATTTTATTGTCTAAAGTCATAATTTTACTTATATTAACCTAAGAATGAGGGTTTAAGAAAGCAATCAATATAGACTTAAATTATCCTGTAACTTCAATCAATTTTTGTGCTCCTTCCAGTCTGGTTTCCCCCCTAAACCCTTCTTATTTTATTTTAGATTTTATTTTATTTTTACACAAGCATATGTTTAAACACTCTTTTAATAAAGGTCTGTGTGGGAAAAAGCATGCTCAGTTTTTGTACATCTAAAAATGGGTTTATTTTATTTATTTTTAAAAGACAGTATAGCTAGGCATAAAATTCTGGGGTTAAATTTCTGTGAATTCATTGAAAAATAAGAATTCACTATCTTCTGGCCTCAATTGTTGCTGATAAAAACCTGCTGTCAAAAATCTGTCATCTGGGGCTTCCCTGGTGGCGCAGTGGTTGAGAATCTGCCTGCCAATGCAGGGGACATGGGTTCGAGCCCTGGTCTGGGAAGATCCCACATGCCGCAGAGCAACTGGGCCCGTGAGCCACAATTACTGAGCCTGCGCGTCTGGAGCCTGTGCTCCGCAACAAGAGAGGCCGCGACAGTGAGAGGCCCGCGCACCGCAATGAAGAGTGGCCCCCGCTTGCCACAGCTAGAGAAAGCCCTCGCACAGAAACGAAGACCCAACACAGCCAAAAATAAATAAATTAATTAATTAATTTTTTAAAAAAGTCTGTCATCTCCTCTGGGTAACATGTCTTATCTTTCTGGGAAGTTTTAGATTTGCTTATTTATTTATTTACACATTTAAAATAGAGGATATATGTTGAAGCATGAAATCATGGCTCCATCTTGAATGAAAACACCTTTTTAAAAAAAATAAGGTGCTGTTTAAAAATGTTAATTGTCAAAAATACAGATGAGCAAAGTTTTTCTTAAAATTTTTTCTTAAAAATTCTGAAGAAAAAAGTTGAATCCAACCATATAGAAAATTGACTGTTATGTACATTTTATTTACTGTGTGTTAATAAATCTTTTCGTCTTCGCAGTTTTTAAGAGATAGCCATCTACATCACACTTTTGAATGTCTTCATAGAACAGACATCTAGGCTTTAGGTAGAGGTACTCACTGCAACTTCAGGAAAATCACACAAACATCATCCAGCTTCACTTTTTTAATATTCTGGAAAATTCTTAAGGGCATGAGGAAAGAATGATGCTATATCCATCTCATATTTTGAGGAAGTGGATGGGCAGAATATTGAATAAATAGTGAAGGACTGAATGCGTAAATGAGTAAACGAATGGTTGGTCATATGAGCAAGAAGACTGTTACAAGTTGCTCCCTACGCTTCATCTCCCCGTCTCCCCATCATGTGTTTGGAAGTAAGGATGCCCCTGAGACCCTTAAGGCTTCCGATCATTAACATGTCCTAGCGCAGCGCCAAAGGGTAAAACTGCAGTATTTAAAGCATCTTATTGTATAAAGCGTAGCTCTATGGCTGCCTCTCAGATTTCTCTCGGGTTCTGGAATCATTTAGAGGATCATCAGTTTTTGAGAATTTATATATATTTTTCTAGATAGGAGAGTGAGTCGTCTTGCATATTTGTTTACACATTGACTAGAAATGTGTGGGTGGGTGGGTGGGTGGGTTGGCACACACACCTGCACACGTCAAGCACATTATTCAGACTGACTTTAAGTATTTCTTCATGGAGTTCATACATGACCAAGGCACAGGAGATCTATTCCTTTCTGGTAGTCTGTAATGGCTAAGAGGGTCAGTAGTCCTGTGCCAGGGACCAGCATGCCATGCTCTGAAGATGCAACATGAGATGACATTAAAATCTTGCTTGGGAGACTTCCCTGGCAGTCCAGTGGTTAAGACTCCCTGTTTCCAATGAAGGGGGTGCGGGTTCAATCCCTGGTCTGGGAACTAAGATCCCACATGCCGTGCAGCCAAAATAAAATAAAATAAAATAAAATAAAATAAAATAAAATAAAATAATAAAATAAAATAAAATAAAATAAATCTTGCTTGGGCTTATTAGATCTTCAATAGAAAAGACCCTCTTTCTTGACCAGAAAATGCACCTTTATATCTAGCCATGCTCTTTGTAACTAAGAAGACCAGGAAAGAGATTGTATATCATTCGAGACTCATCTCTCATACCAGAAAATAATGTAATGCTCATCATCAGTTGATGGTTGGTCAGTAAAGGCTAACACATTATGTTTTGAAAATCATCATTATTTAAAATGAAACAGTCAAATGCAATTTCTATCCATTAGAAATTTCTAATAAGTAGTCGTAAATCTTAGAATTATAAGGACTCTCAAGAGACTATTTCATTCAGTGTCTCATAGTCATGCAGGTAAAATGTTACTCTTCTTTATTGCAACTACCATTATTTGCTAACACTATGTTTCAGGCACAGTGCTAGGCTCTGGTACACAGAACACAAACCCTACCTGCTAGCAGCTTTATAGGTTCAACATTTTACAGATGAGGAATCTGATATGCCTCATGTGATGAAAAGGGTCTTGCCCATAGACATATAACCAATCAAGATGGAGAAAAGGTTAACTGATGTTTCTTGCAGGTAAATGGCCTACTATCTGCTTTACACAAACCCAGTACTACATATATTAACTGACATTAGTATAAGAAGGTTTTTAAATGGAGTTTTAGGATATTAAATAAAAGTAACCCAAATGCCCAGCTTCAGTATCATTTATTGGAATAATAATTGTTTTTAACATTGAAATGGCTCTCATTATGTCCCAGATATGTTCTTACTTCTTTATATTTATTAAATAATTTACTTCTCATAGCAACCCAATGTAATAGGTTTATTAAACCCATTTTACAGAGGAAAAAACCCTAAGGCACTAAGTTTGTAATTTGCCCCAAATAACAAAGCTTATAATTGGCAGAAGAGAATCTAATATCTGGCTCTTAACCACTATGCTGTCCAGACTCAGGATGGTGATCACCGATGTTACAAAGTCAAGAAGTATTTTCAAATCATGAATACATAATAAACCTCTTTTTTTGTTACATGCTCTCTGTTTTTAAAAATTCTTAAAAAAATCTGTTTTAAGTTTCTATTAATTAGAAGAACTTATTTCTTAACTATGCCCCACAAAATGGTTATATCTGAGTGCAGTACGTCCCCATTTCTCTTTGAAAATGGGTACTGTTTTTTAACATTTAAAGTTCTCACACTCCCACTTATACATTTAGTTATTCATACATTTCTTGTTGAGCATATAGATTTCTGAGTACCTTATAGTACTGTACTGTCCTCCAGATCCTAACATTATATTACCACTGGATTACAAGCATTTAAAAAACAGAGATGTACTATTTGTTCTACATTTTAAAAATACCTGTGTTTTAGTATTTATTCTCTCATTAGGTGCTCTCCTAATTTTTTCTGAAATAAAATTAATAATTTTCAATTCAATTTCCCATACTTTGGAACGGGTTCACCAAGAAAGAGATAGGCTCATAAATCTATAGTAAAATAGAAACATTTCACCAGGCAATATTTTAATACATTTTTATCTCTCATAGTCGTATCTCTCATGAAAATGAGTTTCACACTTCCATCTGCCTACCCCCTGCAACTCTTGTAACAAAGAAGAGGAAGGAGAGAAGGAAGACAGGGAGGAAGGATGGAAGGGAGGGAGGGAGGGAAGAAGGAAAGAAGGAAGGAAGGAAGGAAGGAATTCTTTGAGACATATGCAAATATCACACCAAGTATTAGATTGTGCTTTTAGTCCTGGAAATTGAAATTTATAATAACATATTTTCTCTGTGGTTGCAAGTTAAAAATAGAAACATATTGTAGATTTCTCAAAGAAGAATGTAAATTCTTTCTGAGTGACAACACAATAACGCAGGCATTTAGATCTCACATAACACAGTGCTCAATATAGAGTAGGGAGTCAGTGCTCTCTGGTTGGTTTGTTTGATGTACTACCATTAACAATAAGCCATTAAGTGGAAGAGCTAATATTTGCTCTTAGCCTGTGTATATCATTTCAATGTCAGTAACATCAAGAATCTTGGTCTTTAGTCTCTGTTTAGGCTTCAGGTTGCCTCTGAGACTGATTATCAGCTAGTATATTCTATCTGAACAGTTAAACCATTGTGTATATAGAAAGAAACTGCATTTCCTAGGATATCCTACTGCAACATGCAAGATAAAACCCTTAAAATTTTTATTTAAAAAATAATTAGCTTTATATACCAAATTTGGGAAACACATGCATCACAAAGCAAGCCTTTGTGCCTTATCATAAAGTACTCAGTGGTAAATTTCTTTGAAAAATTGAGTATGATGCAAAAGGAAAAGTGTGTCCTATAGGAGAAGCACAGATGTAGGGAAGGCCATTGTGGGTAGAGGCTGCTAGTTATTCCCCAGTAAGTATGCTCTCCTTTCTTGTAGTAAAAAGTTCAAACTTGTTTCCATTTCTGGTATGGCCGAGTAAACTTCTACTGGCTGACCCAGCAACTATAAGCTATGGACAAAATAGACAATGACTCAAAGGCACTGGAGATTGAACAAGGCAGGTGGATGCTGAAGGGAGATACATTATAAAAAGAGAATGGCAAGTTGATTTGCCAGTTTTTATGGCTCTTAGAGTGAGGGCAAGCCACAGCTACACTGAGTAAGGCACTTCAGACTTTGATAGAAAACCTACAGGCTTTGTGACATAAAGGGACAGAGGAAAGAGTTTGAGGCAAATGCAGTGACTGGAAAGTAGGAGTCCGTCTTAGATAAGAGGGAGACAAGGAGAAGAAACTCCAGTTTCTGTGCATGATGTCTGCCCAAATCTCTGGCTTTACTCTGAACCATACATGGGCAGAATGGAGTCCAGCAAAATATTAAAGAACTGAACTAGGATTTGACCTATAACCCAAGAGACAGAATTTTTGGTTTGAATCCCACCAACTTAATTGCCTCCTAAATGAACAAAAGACTCTGGAGGAATATAAGAGAATACAATGTCTCATAACAAAATATTTACAATGTTCAGAATATACTTCAAAAGTATTTAACATACAAAGAACCAGGAAAATGATACCTCCTCTTAAGAGAAAAGGCAATCCATGAAAACCAACCCCTTGATGCCTAGGATGCTGGAACAGACAATTACAGTTATGTGCAATGATGTAGAGAACAATATGCTTATAATTAATGAAAAGATAGGGTAGCTCAGCAGAGATAAAGGTTTAAGAAGGAAGCAAACAGAAATTTTAGAGCTAAAAAACTATGCTATATGAAATAAAAATGTAACCAATGGGCTTAATAGAAGAATGGGGACAACTAAGGAGAGCTGAATTTGCAGACAGGTCAATAGAAATTATTCAGTCTGAAAAAACAGAGAGAATAAAAGATTTAAGAAGTAAGCAGACTTGGGAGCAGGTAATGTAATAACAAAATGTCAAATATACATGTAATTTGAGTCCCAGGAGGAAAGGAATGGGCTAGAAAAACTATTTTTAGAAATAATGGGTGAAATGTTACAAAGCTGAGCAAAAGGCATAAACTTTTAGACTCAAAAAGCTTCAAAGATCCCAATCCGAACAAATATGAAAAAAAAATTGTGCATAGGTACATCAAAATCAAACTACTGAAAACCAAAGATAAAGAGGAGACACCAGATTTTCAGCTGGCCATATGGTTGCCTGGAATAAAAACTACATTTCCCAGTCTCCATTAGAAGAGTTATGGCCATGTGACTAAACGCTGACCAACTGTGTGTTAGGGAAAATGAGGCTACTGATTCCTAGGATGTGTCCTTAAAGAAAAGAGATGTGCGTCTCGGTCCCCTTCTCTGCTTCCCGCTGACTGGAGTGTGGCGTGGTGGTAAGTCATCTTGGACTGTGAACAAGATTAACACCCTAGAGATGGCAAAGTGACAACTGAGAAGGAACGTGAGGCTTCTAATGCACAGAGTACCATTCTGGCTCCAGATGACCTTATGGAGCTCCATTCCAACCTCAGAATGCTGTATGGGACAGAAATGAACTTACATCATTTTAGCTTGGAAAAAATGAAATTTTATTCTGTTGCTTTTCATTTTCTGATCATGCAACTAAACCTATATCTACATCAATACAGCTTGTATCTACATTAAAACATCTTGTATCAGTGTCAGGGCACACTTTACACAGGGCGGAAAGCAAAACATAAATAAGTCAGAAGTCTGACAAAGAAGTAATTAGATTTTTTAAAAATTTCTACTTTAATAAGCTACGAGTTTATTAGTGGAATCAAAGTGCTATTCTCTTTGGTATTATCCCCAAGCTTAATGTAAGTAATGCTTTGTTAAATAGCTCAGAGAAGTTTTTACTCAATCAGCTTCAAAAAACAAAGGAAGAAATTCATAAACATAATTCAAGGAGCTTACTGATATTTTCCATTTTCCTCTCTTCCGGGTTTTGTTATAAATTAAAGCCAGTATTCATTCACTGTTTCTCACCTGTTCTCATCTAACCTCTCCCCAAGGTCTTGGCTGGCCCTGCAATTTCCTTGGGCCTCTATCTCTTTTGACTAGACAAGAAAGGCTCCATTATGTCAGCACGTAGGAGCTGTGGCTTGGCTCTCCATTCTATGTTGCTGTAGAATTGTGATCCCCTCATGGGACCATAGATTATCGTTTGTTCTTCTGCATGTCAGATTGGACTGGCCCCATCCTCACAGGATTTTCAACTCTGCCCCCAACTCTCTCTCACGTTGAGAGATAGTTCCCATTTAATGATGTTGCCCTGCGGGGGAGCAGGTAGCTCTTGCATAAGTTTTCAATACATATTGTTTTTAAGAGTATAAATGACCCAATATTTTCTTCTAAACATTAACAATGACATGCATGTATCTATGCATCTATAGGGTCTGTCTATACACTTTATTTAATATATAGATGTGTATCTCTCACTTTCTCTAACTCTATATCTATATTAGACAAAGTGTTTAGAAAACAAACTATTAATTTAAAGCAGGACCTTAAAGTAAAACACTTCATTAGGCTGCTTTTTGTGGCTGACTATCTATTGGTGAATGTTACTCCAATTTTATCATTCTTGTTAGTTGCCTCTATCAAGGATGGCCAGCCAGCTCTCACATGGCTCTCGCATGGCTTCTTTGCCAGCAGCTTTCAATGTTCCAAGGATCAATACTTCAGAGCTAAACATCAGGCCAATTTGGTGTCAAGGTTTTCCCACTAAACAGTGCCGCACAACCAATACCTCCTGTGAACATGTGTGTGAGGAAGCAGGGCTTTTCTCTCTGAGTCTATTTAGCACTTGATTCCAATTTAAATTAAACACAAACAAGAGGATGGAAGCTGCCCAGTTTCCATCATTCCCATACTTGTATTGTGACCAATCAGGGAAATTTGAGCACTTTGCAGGTTGTAGCATCTTCTCTTGTGTCATCTCGATAAAATCCCTATGACTCAGCTTCTGTGGCCTCCTCAAGCCCAGAGCTCTGGTTAACCTCAAGAGTCATCACATTTGTTCTAATGCACTTCGCTTTTCAACCCATGCTTATTGTTTTAGTCAACAAGTAGTACTACTTTTAAAGGATCAGTCAATTTTAAAAAAATGATTATAGAGTTAACGTAATGTATTTTGGACCAATAAAGAATAGGTCTTCATCCTACTGTATAGCACAGGGAACTCTACTTGGTACTCTGTAGTGGCCTATGAGGGAAAAGAATCTTAAAAAGAGTGGACGTATGTATACGTATAACTGATTCACTTTGCTGTATACCTGAAATTAACACAACATTGTAAATCAACTATACTCCAATAAAAATTTTTAAAAGAAGAATAGGTTTTCATCAAAAGTGGTTAATCTCATGAGATTTTTGTTTTGCAGTTAAGTGCTCTGGAACTTCCTTAGGTCATTTCTTAGAACAAGCTTGCGAGTAACCTGGTTAAATTGTAAAGACGCATGAGCTGAAAATAAAAACAGAGGCTAAATTGTTAAAGAGAAATACAGAGTATGCAAGAGTCTTCTGAGAGGAGGCTCTGGTAAAATAAGAAGTCCATGTACAAGGTACCTGGTTTGTTCCAAGTGTAGGGCAGAACCCAGTATAGAAGAATTTATCAGAAAGATTACTATCCTAAAGCCTAAGAGCACAGCAAGCAAGTTGATATCAGGAAAGTACTTCAGCAGTAGCAAGGAGTGGCCATTTGGATCACATAAGAAGACCCAGGCCTACAGAGACCATACACAACATGGTCCCTAAGACTTCTTCCATCACTGAGGAGTCACCACAATTGGAGGTTTCAGATGACTGGTGCTTAGGAATACAATGACTCAGAAGAAAGTCAGAATTAACACAAGAGAGACTCGATACGGAGTCCCAGAAGGTTCAGTGGGTGCTTCTTGACAGCTTCTTTCCTACAGTGCTGAATCAACCAAGAGCTTAGTAGTACTGAGGCTACAGACTGAATCCAAGTAGCCACCTGGAGGAACAAGATGTCTACAAACAAGGTTTGATGGACACCTTCACAAAAATCTTGGTCAGAAAGCTTCTGAAGGCCATTATGTATGCAGAATAGTTAAGAAGGATGAAAATCTATTCTCATTAGCCTTATGTGAAATCTGTCATGACTTTGTTTCTGGTGTTTTCTTCAAATATTTGTTATCATAAAGGAGAATAGTTATTAAGTTTCTACTCCATACAATGAAGTGTTTTAAGAGCTGGGGAAGATACAACTACATACAGTGTTCTCCTCTAGTTAAAGGTATAAAATACATATGGAATAAAGACAATTTACCACATGAGGAGACTTAAAAGTAAGTTTCAAATAAGAGATGCAGATGAGTGGCATTAGAATTTCAAAGAAAGAACCTCTGAGTCAGATGGGCATGGGCAGAGAAGGCTTAAGAAGTTCATTTGTGTCTCAAAGAAGCAGCAGGAGCTTAGAAGTTGAAGAGGATGAGGAGAGTTTGGTTAAAGACAGGGGATATGACTGTTACTGTTACAGGTTGAATTGTTTCCCCCCCAGATTCATTTGTTTAAGTCCTAACTGCCAGTCCCACAGAGTGTGACCTTATTTGGAAATAAGGTCATTAGAGATGTAATTAGTTTAGATGAAGTCATATTGGAGTAGAGTGGACCCCTAGTCCATTATGACTGGTGTTCTAATAAAATGGGAAATTGGAATACAGACACACATCCATAGAAAAAACACCATGTGAGAACTGGAGTTAGGCTGCCACAAGGCAAGGAACTGCCAGAAGCGAGGAGAAAGTCCTGGAACAGATCCTTCCCTAGCACTTTCAAAGGGAGCCTGACCCTGCTAACTTCCTCATCTCAGACACGTAGGCTCCAGAACTGTGAGACAATAAACTGCACTCAGTTTGTAGTACAGCAGCCATAGGAAACTAATATAATGACCAGAAATACAGAGGCAAGAAGGCACAGGGCAGATCCTAGCAAATGCTAAGTGTATAGATACTAACATCTAACACTTTCAGAATGCTTATCATGTGCTTCATGTGCATTTCTTCATTTGATCCTCACAACCACTCTATAAAGTAAGCTCTACTATCATCCCACTTTATGGATGGGAAACAGAGGTTCAGATTGGTTAAGGACTGTCAAAGGCCACACAGCCAGGAAAGTACAGGGGTTAGAAAGAGAGATATTGAGAGAGATGAGGAGCTGAAGTGGGACAGAGTGTGATGCATCTTTCAATCTCTGCCATTAATGCATTCCTCTGTACCAGACACAAATCACAGACTAGCAAAAATACACTGCTGAGGAAAATACAGCCAGCATGTTTCACACCTAGAAGAGACCAATAAAATGGTCCTGGAATTCTCTCATCTTAGTAATGAGAATTAATATCCAAGAGAAATTAAAAATTTGTATAAGTCCAAATCAAATAGTGTAGAGTTACCACCAGGGACCATGCCTGTGGCTCTCAGCCCGGTATTTCTTGACCCCATCACCTACCTGTTTAAACAACATTGACCAGGAAGACCTCTGGGCCATGAGCCCTGTCTCCCTAGCTCTCCTTTTAAAGGGAGATCAGCAGAGTTACCACTGGCTAGAACCTGCCCATGTCCAGATGGGAGATTTCCAATCGGTGGTGCCCTGCCCTGGGTTTTGCACCCACTCCGTGTTCAGACAAAAAGAAAAATGATACCTCTTCTCTGAATTGACACATTACTCTTTCCCCAAGCATGCAAAGTGCTCTTGCCAGACCTTCTTGGTAAATATTTACCTTGACTCATCATAGGTCTGAAACATTGGCTGTCCAGAGAAACAAGATGGTGATTTTGGACATTTGGAATCTGGAACCTGTGATGAATATAAATACAACCTTGCATGCCGTCAGAGGCTCTGGTCTGCCAAGGGAAAATGTACTTTATACAGCCACAAGCTTGACCTCCGAGAACCTTAAAAGGCCTCACATACTCAAAGGTGCATTACCAAGCCTTCCACTAATTCATCATGATAGCTAAAGTGCTCTGTGTAAACAACAGGAGATCTGAGTCCCCTGGGCACCCAGGAGTCAGCATTAATTGCTTCGAGTTTAACATAGGGAACCATAAATGAACATAGGGTAGAGACTATTTGCATATTGTTTGCAATAAAGCTTAGAAATGGTTCCAGATGTCCCAGCTGAAACCTTCTCCCCAAAAGTTTATCCCAGGGTGGGACCCAGCACAGGCCAATCTAATAGCAGTTTTACCCAACCTCTCTCTTCTGGCTCTGAATCAGAGTTTGCAGGTTGCAACAAGAATCCTCAAGACAAATTTTTATTCTGAGCAGGCTGGACATGATTTATTAATTCACTTTTGAAATAACAATTGCAGTTGGGAGGGGTCAGCTGAAAGCCTTAATTACATTAGAAAATATGCCTCACTGTCGTCTACCCCCATCCAGGGTACAGAACACATAATTATCATAATTTTCAAATTTTATTATTATTATTATTATTTGAAAAATTTGATGAAGAGCAGACTATCGACTTAGCTACTTTGAAGCAGTGGCCGAGTCACATTCAAACCTCTGAATAGATGATTTCCCCAACTTGCTTGTTAAGGCCCTGAAATGGTTGAGCATCTACTGGCTGTTTCTAGCCTCGGATACTATTTTTCCAACAGAACTAGCTTCCCAGCCCCTCTCTACTTTGTGCTGAGCGGGAAATGCTCAGGTGTGCTGTTGCCAGAGTGATTAGGCCAGCCGGGAACTCTCCTCGGACAGGAGGTTGGAAAGCCTTGGGGATCACGGCCTCTCATCCTTGTTAAATGACTGTGAGTGTGTCTGTGTGTGTGCTGCCACAGGCACACCTGCCTAGAGGGAAGAGGTCGGCTTTCATTTTTAAAGTCCCAGAGTGTTTTTAAAGAGAAAGCCGAACATTTGCGGATATGCAGCTGGGAGTCTGCGTTAAGCAGACAGGGTACCCGGCAGACGTCTCAACTGTGATCACCGGCTTTGTTATCAAGTTCCCATGTCTTAAGAGAGCCTCTGTCTCCGGGTTTCTATCTGTCACCCCAGGCCACGCAGACCCTCCCTCTGCTTCTTTGGGTGGCTGTGATGTTTATCAGACTAATGAGTTCAGTTCTTGGGTCAGCACTAAAGTGGCGGGTGCAGCTGCCCTCTGCCCCAGGTGTTCCCTTTACCTATGGATTTATCTGCCTTCCATTTGCCAAGCCTCCTCATTCCACGTTTCTTTGATCCTCAGATACTAAGGAAACTCGGGGTGGAGTTAAACCATTTTGAATAATTCAAACTCTCTGTTCGAGTGAATCCATTTAGAAAAACAAAACAAATCAAAATGACTTCTTTTAAAAGATAGAAAGTAACAAAAAAGGAATAGGAAAGACCCGTTGAGTTTGAAAATAAATCATCATTCTGCAAACGCTCCTAACCCAGAAAGCTATCCGATGGTTTTCTGAATAGAGGGCAGCAGAGCAGATAGTACAGTGGGTTTGACCCAAGGGACCTGGAGCTCAGTCCTGGTGCAGCCACTCTCCAGGGCCGAGACCTGGTGAGCAAGAGTCGCCTGCTGCACCCCGGCTTCGGTGTCCTCACAGGTAAAGTCAGAGGCGCAGTACTGGGTCGTCCTACAGAACTTCTCTGAGGATCCTATACTACAGCTCATGTTGGTCTTGGTTAAGATCATTTGAAGTGCTTTGAAAACTCAAGAATGCTCTATCAGAACTGACTCAGAGCCTTGAACACAGTAGGAACTAAATCAACATTTCTTGAAGGAAGTAGTCTCTCGATTCTCCATTTTATAACAAGAAACCCCATGGATGTTTCACTATCCCCTGAAATGACCCAGTTCCTGCCTACATATTCCCTGAGTGCCTGGGCTCAGCTTTTCTTAGTGAAAAGAATTTTAAAAGCAAATCTATCCCAATCTGTCTGAGAAAGAAAGCATTTTATTCTCACCCAAGGACATAGACAAAACTTGTTTATATGGAGCAAATGACAACATTTTAGAGTCAGGAAAGTCTGAAAATGAAGGAGCCTAAGAGAAATTAAGGTTCAGCTTTTATCTCCCTACTTCACTTTCAGAAAAAGAAACCAAAGTTCCTGAATTGTTTGGCTTTGTTACGCAGCCGAGGAAGGTCTCTGATTTCCCACCAGGTACTGTAATCTTTGTGCCGCCTTTTCACTGGTAAGATTGCTCTAGTAGAATATGACTTCAGATAACTGCTGTTGTCTAAATGCCTTGCTTTACAGAGGAGAAGCCTGAGGTCCACATGGCCCTCTGCTGAGTCTGAAGGAGGAGTAGCTACAGTCACCTGGAAAGACAGAGGGAAAGCCTTTTTCTCCAGGCTCCGAGCGGCACCCTGGTGACCTGTGGTGGACAGCAGTTTTTTGAGGAGAAGCTTTACAAAAACTTTCCTCTCAGAGCTGCTCTGTTCTTCTCTAAGGCCGTATCTGACAAAGTGCTCGCTACTTCAGTGGTGGCTGGTGGAGATGACCAGAGGCAAAAGTGCTGTGTTCCGAGGAAACGCTCCTTCCCAACCCCTCCTCACTAGGAACAGCCACTTCTCTCTTCAGGTAACAGGCAAATATTGCTGTGCCCATGCCTCTCCTCCCAGCATTCGCTTTGGTTTCCTTCACCCAACTGGATAAGTTGGTCTTCTCCTCAGGTTAGGAAAAAACAAAAAGGTTTTCTTCTTTGGTTTCCTTGGTTGGGTTGTATGAGATCTGACAAGGAAGAGTCAAGACCAAGGAAAGAAGTTTAAGAGTCGAAGCATCTTTAGGTCTTCCTCAGCAAGAGTAAATGCACCTTAAAATAGGTGGAGACCACGTGAAGCTGGTGCATCCCTCCTTTCTACCCAGTGGTTTCAGGATTCAGCTCTCTGACACCTGTGGAAAAATTGATTAAAGCTTTCCCTGAAAAGCATATTACCTCCAAGCACTATTATTTCAGAGATCAGAGCCTATCCACTTGGACAAACACCCTGGATACCTGAAAGGAAGAGGAATAAATGGGCCATGAAGCCCCAGGAGTAGAAGGAATAAAATGACATGGTATCCTAAACCTGAACACACTATGGTCTACTGTTGGTTTTAAAAATTAAAGAGTACTCCACCTAGAACTTACACTCTTTGCCAGCCCTTCAGTATGTGGGAAGATACCTGCTCACAGCTCCTTTGGGAGAGTGTCAAGAAGAGAGATGCAAATGGCTTGGGTTTCAGCTCTTCCCACACACACCCCCTCCTTCTCCTAACTCCCAACTTCTCTAGGCCAACTGTCTTATTCTGTAACCTATCTATATGGTGTTACTGCTAGTGAAAACATCTTGATCATCAAAATATGAAAAGCTGGAGCACGTTGAGATGGGTTGCACTCTTTGGAGTGTAACATAGGAAGAAAGCCCATACTTCCTAGAGAGAAGCTGACTCAACTTGTGAGTGCTAAAGTCAGCCTGAGAGGCTTGCAAATCCACTGGTCTGCAGTCTAGTTTCCTCCATCCCCATCTCTGTAGAATTTCCCTCATCCCCATACACACATCACATTTGCCCCTCTGCTCTTTCGGTCTTACTGTGGATACCAGTTTCAAATGGATTTTACCTGTTGGAAATTGGGTGGAACAAAACAGTGCCTCGATTGAACTCTT
Source organism: Balaenoptera borealis (assembly GCF_965194805.1). Lineage (NCBI taxonomy): Eukaryota > Metazoa > Chordata > Mammalia > Artiodactyla > Balaenopteridae > Balaenoptera > Balaenoptera borealis. The sequence goes on along the minus strand of NC_138871.1, from coordinate 41,882,001 downwards.
CGGTCAGCTTGGGAGATGGCAGAGCTGATCCCCTGAGGTATGGGGGAGGAAGTGGAAGATTAAGCCCTCAGCGAAGCAGCCAGAGAACATGCCAAGGTGATTCAGTCAAGCAGGAGACTGAGTGGTGCCATCTGTGTTATGGCTTTTGGGGCGGCGGTGAGCAGGACACAAGGGCAGCAGAGAACAGCGAGGCTCAACACCTGGCAAGACCAACAGCACTCATTCCCTTTGGCTTATCCTGAAACGGAAGAGTTGCCTTTGGCTCATTTGCTTTAAAAAAATTCTTTACCTCCCTTGTCTTGAATGTTTACTGTCAACATCCCACCTCCTGCTCCCACTCTTCTCCCCATTTTGGAAAGGTGTAAAAGAGGTACCATATGTGGACTCCCTCTGCTGACATGTTTCTAAAAGACCTTGTCAACTGGTACTAATTGTTGTGACTGCAAACTTTCATTCATCCTGGCTGCTGTCGCAGACTTCTTTTGCTTTCACATTCTCGGCCAATCCCACATTCCCATGTTGTTTCGTTGCCACTGACAAGACTTCAACTTCCAGAGTCTCCTACTTCACCATCGCAACAGTCTTTCTATCTGTCCTTCAGCATGTAGCCCTCGATTTGTAGAGCTCAGTGTGACTTTAGCTGAAGGCTCCTGCCTTCAGAGTTTCCCCTCTGCCAAGAGAGCGCAGGCACCACCTTGACTCCTTTATTCATGGGAGAGGCTGTTGGGCAACATACTCATTTCGGGTGGGCTCTGTTCAGGAACTCAGAGCACATCATTCACAACTTATCTCTGTTGATATGCGCATTGTTGACCCGCACCTCACAAGGCCTCCAATCAAGGCTACAACTTTCTATCTCCAACAAAACCGCTGTGATTTGATGGACTCACTGGGCAATATTAAAACCTGAGGAGGGAAGTGAAAAGGGAGGCTTTATGAAAGTAACTTCAGAACACTATCCAATTATTAGTATGCTTTTTCATAATACCGACGGCTTCACATTTTATTGAGAGAGAGAATTTTTCCCTGGCTCTCTGGGGAATGATTTTATTGAAAGCATCAGAACGAAGAAGATGGCTGCATCATTTCCACAGTGCCAGGGGTCAGAATCTTTGACTGGTTTGGTGTAATGTGCACATATAAAATTTCACTCAGTGCTTATTCATTGCCTTTTATTTAATATATAATCTGGTTAGATCTACTTTTGTTTCTTTACATTTACTGCTTGCCTGCCTTAAACTCTTCCTTTGGCTGCTTTAATATGTATATATTAAATCATCTACATATATATTTTTCTATTTCCTCTGATCAGGAGTCTTGCATGAAGGGAACACTTCTTTGCTTTTGCTCTTTTTACACAGTAAGTCCAGTGGCATAGGTAGAAATGCGTATTTTTACACAGTAAGTCCAGTGGCAGAGGTAGAAATGTGAATTTATCCATAGCAAAGCACTTAATTGGTGATAGTCATTTAGTTTAGAATGCTGTTGTCCCTTCAAAAGTAAATGCTTTCTACATAATTGTTTCCCTTATTATTTTTAGTAATATTAATTACATATATTAATTAGAATTCTTAACCCTTAGAAACCTTAAATTTTAATGAAAACTAAGGAAGCAATTATGAACTGTCTTTTACATTAGCATTTTTGTGAATTGGCAGACTAATATTTTTTTATAATTTCCATAATATGTTTCTTGTACCATTTTTCAAAGCACAAGACATGTTTACTAACAAACACAAATTTATCTTTTAATTCCTTTGTAATAGGAAGCCAAAAGTAGATAAACCTATGTTCAATAATTAATGTACCATACTTTGTCTTATTTGGAAATGATCTAGCTATTTAATAAATTTACATCATATAATTAAAAAAAAAAAAAAAAAGTAAATGCTTTCTCCTTTCCTTCCCCTCTTTCCTTTCTCTGTATTCCATACGTATTCCCATCCAATTAAAAATCAGTCTCACTGCACAATCAACAGAGAGTACTTTAAAATACAATAGATTTTTCAGTTGAATTATTAAAATGCACAAAACCAAATCCAAGAGCTAAGTTTCTAAGGAGAGCTTTCTGACTTAAAGCTTCTTATCAAAGGACATGAGACCCAAGGAGACAAATGGAAAATGATCATTTTTATATGTGAGAGTCCAATAGCTCTCAAGGTACGGGACTCCTTGATAAAGTTGGCTTAGAAGATGACACTGAGTTCTGGACCAAAATGGTCGCTTCTTATACCTCTCCAATGGATTGATGCCTAACTGACTGTTGTTGAAAAGTTGAACTATAGGTTACCGATTTGTTCAGTAGCCTACTATAGAAAGATCCAAAAACATTGCCTAAATAAAACAAATGTATTTATCTCCCACATAAGAGAAGTTTGAAAGGAGGCAATCTAGGGTTTCCAGGGTAACTCCATTAAGTCATCCAGGGCCTGTATTCTCCTAAGTTATGGCTTTGCATTACCAATGTTATGAGTCTATACTTGTGATCCAATTAAGTGTACCCCCTCACTCCTTAAAGAGACTTTTCAAATATTCCATGTAACACTCTCACTTTCATCTCTGTGGCCAAAACTGGGTAAATGGCCATACTGAGTTGCAAAGGAGGCTGGGTCACCTAGTCTTTTAGCTAGATAATATTGGGCTTGCTATGCATCAGGATTCGCATTTCTTTTTTTTTAACATCTTTATTGGAGTATAATTGCTTTACAATGGTGTGTTAGTTTCTGCTTTATAAAAAAGTGAATCAGTTATACATATACATATGTTCCCATATCTCTTCCCTATTGCATGTCCCTCCCTCCTACCCTCCCTATCCCACCCCTCTAGGTGGTCACAAAGCACAGAGCTGATCTCCCTGTGCTATGCGGTTGCTTCCCACTAGCTATCTATTTTACGTTTGGTAGTGTATATATGTCCATGCCACTCTCTCACTTTGTCACATCTTACCCTTCCCCCTCCCCATATCCTCAAGTCCATTCTCTAGTAGGTCTGTGTCTTTATTCCCGTCTTGCCACTGGGTTCCTCATGACCTTTTTTTTTTTCCTTAGATTCCATATATATGTGTTAGCATACTGTATTTGTTTTTCTCTTTCTGACTTACTTCACTCTGTATGACAGACTCTAACTCCATCCACCTCGCTACAAATAACTCCATTTCATTTCTTTTTATGGCTGAGTAATATTCCATTGTATATATGTGCCACATCTTCTTTATCCATTCATTCGATGATGGACACTTAGGTTGCTTCCATGTCCTGGCTATTGCAAAAAGAGCTGCAATGAACATTTTGTTACATGACTCTTTTTGAATTATGGTTTTCTCAGGGTATATGCCCAGTAGTGGGATTGCTGGGTCGTATGGTAGTTTTATTTTTAGTTTTTTAAAGAACCTCCATACTGTTCTCCATAGTAGCTGTATCAATATACATTCCCACCAACAGTGCAAGAGTATTCCCTTTTCTCCACACCCTCTCCAGCATTTATTGTTTCTAGATTTTTTGATGATGGCCATCCTGACCGGTGTGAGATGATATCTCATTGTAGTTTTGATTTGCATTTCTCTAATGATTAAGGATGTTGAGCATTCTTTCATGTGTCTCTTGGCAATATGTATATCTTCTTTGGAGAAATGTCTATTTAGGTCTTCTGCCCATTTTTGGATAGGGTTGTTTGTTTTTTTCATATTGAGCTGCATGAGCTGCTTGTAAGTTTTGGAGATTAATCCTTTGTCAGTTGCTTCATTTGCAAATATTTTCTCCCATTCTGAGCATTGTCTTTTGGTCTTATTTATGGTTTCCTTTGCTGTGCAAAAGCTTTTAAGTTTCATTAGGTGCCATTTGTTTATTTTTGTTTTCATTTCCATTTCTCTAGGAGGTGGGTCAAAAAGGATCTTGCTGTGATTTATGTCATAGAGTGTTCTGCCTATGTTTTCCTCTAAGAGTTTGATGGTGTCTGGCCTTACATTTAGGTCTTTAATCCATTTTGAGTTTATTTTTGTGTATGGTGTTAGGGAGTGTTCTAATTTCATTCTTTTACATGTAGCTGTCCAGTTTTCCCAGCACCACTTATTGAAGAGGCCGTCTTTTCTCCATTGTATATTCTTGCTTCCTTTATCAAAGATAAGGTGACCATATGTGCGTGGGTTTATCTCTGGGCTTTCTATCCTGTTCCATTGATCTATGTTTCTGTTTTTGTGCCAGTACCATACTGTCTTGATTACTGTAGCTTTGTAGTATAGTCTGAAGTCAGGGAGCCTGATTCCTCCAGCTCCCTTTTTCGTTCTCAAGATTGCTTTGGCTATTCGGGGTCTTTTGTGTTTCCATACAAATTGTGAAATTTTTTGTTCTAGTTCTGTGAAAAATGCCAGTGGTAGTTTGATACGGATTGCATTGAATCTGTAGATTGCTTTGGGTAGTAGAGTCATTTTCACAATGTTGATTCTTCCAATCCAAGAACATGGTATATCTCTCCATCTATTTGTATCATCTTTAATTTCTTTCATCAGTGTCTTATAATTTTCTGCATACAGGTCTTTTGTCTCCTTAGGTAGGTTTATTCCTAGATATTTTATTCTTTTTGTTGCAATGGTAAATGGGAGTATTTTCTTAATTTCACTTTCAGATTTTTCATCATTAGTGTATAGGAATGCAAGAGATTTCTGTGCATGAATTTTGTATCCTGCTACTTTACCAAATTCATTGATTAGCTCTAGTAGTCTTCTGGTAGCATCTTTAGGATTCTCTATGTATAGTATCATGTCATCTGCAAACAGTGACAGCTTTACTTCTTCTTTTCCGATTTGGATTCCTTTTATTTCTTTTTCTTCTCTGATTGCTGTGGCTAAAACTTCCAAAACTATGTTGAATAGTAGTGGTGAGAATGGGCAACCTTGTCTTGTTCCTGATCTTAGTGGAAATGGTTTCAGTTTTTCACCATTCAGGACGATGTTGGCTGTGGGTTTGTCATATATGGCCTTTATTATGTTGACGAAAGTTCCCTCTATGCCTACTTTCTGCAGGGCTTTTATCATAAATGGGTGTTGAATTTTGTCAAAAGCTTTCTCTGCATCTATTGAAATGATCATATGGTTTTTCTCCTTCAATTTGTAAATATGGTGTATCACATTGATTGATTTGCATATATTGAAGAATCCTTGCATTCCTGGAATAAACCCCACTTGATCATGGTGTATGATCCTTTTAATGTGCTGTTGGATTCTGTTTGCTAGTATTTTGTTGAGGATTTTTGTATCTATGTTCATCAGTGATATTGGCCTGTAGTTTTCTTTCTTTGTGACAGCTTTGTCTGGTTTTGGTATCGGGGTGATGGTGGCCTCATAGAATGAATTGGAGAGTGTTCCTCCCTCTGCAATATTTTGGAAGAGTTTGAGAAGGACAGGTGTTAGCTCTTCTCTAAATGTTTGATAGAATTCTCCTGTGAAGCCATCTGGTCCTGGGCTTTTGTTTGTTGGAAGATTTTTAATCACAGTTTCAATTTCAGTGCTTGTGATTGGTCTGTTCATATTTTCTATTTCTTTCTGGTTCAGTCTCGGCAGGTTGTGCATTTCTAAGAATTTGTCCATTTCTTCCACGTTGTCCATTTTATTGGCATAGACTTGCTTGTAGTAATCTCTCATAATCCTTTGTATTTCTGCAGTGTCAGTTGTTACTTCTCCTGTTTCATTTCTAATTCTATTGATTTGGGTCTTCTCCCTTTTTTTCTTGATGAGTCTGGCTAATGGTTTATCAATTTTGTTTATCTTCTCAAAGAATCAGCTTTTAGTTTTATTGATCTTTGCTATTGTTTCCTTCATTTCTTTTTCATTTATTTCTGATCTGATCTTTATGATTTCTTTCCTTCTGCTAACTTTGGGGTTTTTTGGTTCTTCTTTCTCTAATTGCTTTAGGTGCAAGGTTAGGTTGTTTATTTGAGATGTTTCCTGTTTCTTGAGGTAGGCTTGTATTGCTATAAACTTCCCTCTTAGAACTGCTTTTGCTGCATCCCATAGGTTTTGAGTCGTCGTGTCTCCATTGTCATTTGTTTCCAGGTATTTTTTGATTTCCCCTTTGATTTCTTCAGTGACCACTTCGTTATTAAGTAGTGTATTGTGTAGCCTCCATGTGTTTGTAATTTTTACAGATCTTTTCCTGTAATTGATATCTAGTCTCATAGTGTTGTGGTCGGAAAAGATACTTGATACGATTTCAATTTTCTTAAATTTACCAAGGCTTGATTTGTGACCCAAGATATGATCTATCCTGGAGAATGTTCCATGAGCACTTGAGAAAAATGTGTATTCTGTTGTTTTTGGGTGGAATGTCCTATAAATATCAATTAAGTCCATCTTGTTTAATGAATCATTTAAAGCTTGTGTTTCCTTATTTATTTTCATTTTGGATGATCTGTCCATTGGTGAAAGTGGGGTGTTAAAGTTCCCTAATATGATTGTGTTACTGTCGATTCCCCCTTTTATGGCTGTTAGTATTTGTCTTATGTATTGAGGTGCTCCTATGTTGTGTGCATAAATATTCACAATTGTTATATCTTCTTCTTGGATCGATCCCTTGATCATTATGTAGTATCCTTCTTTGTCTCTTGTAATAGTCTTTATTTTAAAGTCTATTTTGTCTGATATGAGAATTGCTACTCCAGCTTTCTTTTGATTTCCATTTGCATGGAATATCTTTTTCCATCCCCTCACTTTCAGTCTGTATGTGTCTCTAGGTCTGAAGTGGGTCTCTCGTAGACAGCATATATATGGGTCTTGTTTTTGTATCCATTCAGCCAGCCTGTGTCTTTTGGTGGGAGCATTTAATCCATTTACATTGAAGGTAATTATCGATATGTATGTTCCTATTACCATTTTCTTAAACGTTTTGGGTTTGTTATTATAGGTGTTTTCCTTCTCTTGTGTTTCTTGACTAGAGAAGTTCCTTTGTATTTATTGTAAAGCTGGTTTGGTGGTGCTGAATTCTCTCAGCTTTTGCTTGGCTGTAAAGGTTTTAATTTCTCCATCAAATCTGAATGAGATCCTTGCTGGGTAGAGTAATCTTGGTTGTAGGTTTTTCTCCTTCATCACTTTAAGTATGTCCTGCCACTCCCTTCTGGCTTGCAGAGTTTCTGCTGAAAGATCAGCTGTTAACCTTATGGGGATTCCCTTGTGTGTTATTTGTTGTTTTTCCCTTGCTGCTTTTAATATGTTTTCTTTATATTTAATTTTTGATAGTTTGATTAATATGTGTCTTGGCATGTTTCTCCTTGGATTTATCCTGTATGGGACTCTCTGTTCTTCCAGGACTTGATTAACTATTTCCTTTCCCATATTAGGGAAGTTTTCAACTATAATCTCTTCAAATATTTTCTCAGTCCCTTTCTTTTTCTCTTCTTCTTCTGGGACCCCTATAATTTGAATGTTGGTGCGTTTAATGTTGTCCCAGAGGTCTCTGAGACTCTCCTCAGTTCTTTTCATTCTTTTTTCTTTATTTTGCTCTGCAGTAGTTATTTCCACTATTTTACCTTCCAGGTCACTTATCTGTTCTTCTGCTTCAGTTATTCTGCTATTGATCCCTTCTAGAGTATTTTTAATTTCATTTATTGTGTTTTTTATCGTTGCTTGGTTCCTCTTTAGTTCTTCTACGTCCTTGTTAAATATTTCTTGCATTTTGTCTATTCTATTTCCAAGATTTTGGATCATCTTTACTATCATTATTCTGAATTCTTTTTCAGGTAGACTGCCTATTTGCTCTACATTTGTTAGGTCTGGTGGGTTTTTAACCTTGCTCCTTCATCTGCTGTGTGTTTTTCTGTCTTCTCATTTTGCTTATCTTACTGTGTTTGGGGTCTCCTTTACGCAGGCTGCAGGTTCGTAGTTCCCGTTGTTTTAGTTATCTGTCCCCAGTGGCTAAGGTTGGTTCAGTGGGTTGTGTAGGCTTCCTGGTGGAGGGGACTAGTGCCTGTGTTCTGGTGGATGAGGCTGGATCTTGTCTTTCTGGTGGGCAGGTCCACGTCTGGTGGTGTGTTTTGGGGTGTCTGTGGCCTTATTATGATTTTAGGCAGCCTCTCTGCTAATGGATGGGGCTGTGTTCCTGTCTTGCTAGGTGTTTGGCATAGGGTGTCCAGCACTGTAGCTTGCTGGTCGTTGAGTGAAGCTGGGTCTTGGTGTTGAGATGGAGATCTCTGGGAGATTTTCGCCGTTTGGTATTACGTGGAGCTGGGAGGTCTCTTGTGGACCAGTGTCCTGAAGTTGGCTCTCCCACCTCAGAGGCACAGCCCTGATGCCTGGCTGGAGCACCAAGAGCCTCTCACCCACACAGCTCAGAATAAAAGGGAGAAAAAAATAGAAAGAAAGAAAGAAAGAAAGAATGAGGATAAAATAAAATAAATTAAAGTAAGATAAAATAAAATAAAGTTATTAAAATTAAAAAGAAAAAAATTATTAAGGAAAAAAAATTTTTTTAAGTAAATAAAAAAACACACACACACAAAAAATGGACAGACAGAACCCTAGGACAAATGGTGAAAGCAAAGCTATACAGACAAAATCTCACACAGAAGCGTACACATACACACTCACAATAAGAGGAAAAGGGGAAAAAATAATGTATCTTGCTCCCAAAGTCCACTTCCTCAATTTGGGATGATTCATTGTCTATTCAGGTATTCCACAGATGCAGGTACATCTAGTTGTTTGTGGAGCTTTAATCCGCTGCTCCTGAGGCTGCTGGGAGAGATTTCCCTTTCTCTTCTTTGTTCGCACAGCTCCCGGGGTTCAGCTTCGGATTTGGACCCGCCTCTGCGTGTAGGTCGCCTGAGGGCTCTGTTCTTCGCTCAGGCAGGACGGAGTTAAAGGAGCCGCTGCTTCGGGGGCTCTGGCTCACTCAGGCTGGGGGGAGGGAGGGGTATGGAGGAGGCGGGGCGAGCCTGCACGGCAGAGGCCGGCGTGACGTTGTAGCAGCCTGAGGCGTGCCATGCGTTCTCCCGGGGAAGTTGTCCCTGGATCACGGGACCCTGGCAGTGGCGGGCTGCACTGGCTCCCGGGAGGGGCGGTGTGGAGAGTGACCTGTGCTCGCACACAGGCTTCTTGGTGGCGGCAGCAGCAGCCTTAGCGTCTCATGCCCGTCTCTGGGGTCCGCGCTGGTAGCCGCGGCTCGCGCCCGTCTCTGGAGCTCGTTTAGGTGGCGCTCTTAATCCCCTCTCCTCGCGCACCAGGAAACAAAGAGGCAAGAAAAAGTCTCTTGCCTCCTCGGCAGCTCCAGACCTTTTCCCGGACTCCCTCCCGGCTAGCTGTCGTGCGCTAACCCCCTTCAGGCTGTGTTCACGCCGCCACCCCCAGTCCTCTCCCTGCGATCCAACCGAAGCCCGAGCCTCAGCTCCCAGCCCCCGCCCGCCCCGGCAGGTGAGCAGACAAGCCTCTCAGGCTGGTGAGTGCTGCTTGGCACCGAGCCTCTGTGTGGGAACCTCTCTGCTTTGCCCTCCGCACCCCTGTGGCTGCGCTCTCCTCCGTGGCTCCGAAGCGTCCCCCCCGCCCGCCCCCCATCTCCTCCCGTGACGGGGCTTCCTAGTGTGTGGAAACCTTTCCTTCTTCACAGCTCCCTCCCACTGGTGCAGGTCCCGTCCCTATTCTTTTGTCTCTGTTATTTCTTTTTTCTTTTGCCCTACCCGGGTACGTGGGGAATTTCTTGCATTTTGGGAGGTCTGACGTCTTCTGCCAGCGTTCAGTGGGTGTTCTATAGGAGCTGTTCCACGTGTAGATGCATTTCTGATGTATTTGTGGGGAGGAAGGTGATCTCCGCGTCTTACTCTTCCGCCATCTTCCGGGAGAGCCAGGATTCTTATTTCTAAAGAAGGATAGAAAGAACATTGAGAGGTACCTAGCAGTCACTACAAACTTTGGCTGTGAAAGGATTATTTCTGTAATCTAAATCTAATCTTATCTCCTTCCTGTTGACTCCCCATCACCTATAATATAAAAACCAGTCTTATAATAATGATATATAAGTAGGATGGCCATATAATTTATCATGTAAACTGGGATATCCTTGAGAGTAAAAGGGACACCAGGACAACAGGAGTATACTGACTGTCCCAGGAAAATTGGGATGAATGATCCAAGTCCATACCACCTTTCAGAGCTCATCTCTCTCTCTCACTTCCCCAACAGCACTTCATTCTGTATCTATAAAAATAATTAAAATTACCCCAAACACAACATGTTTCTCTACACGTCATCACTCTGGTCTGGAATTCCCTGCCAATCTTATATCTGGCAAATTCCTATTCATGCCCTCTACCTCCTACCCCAGCTCAGCTGTTGCCCTGAGAAATCTCCCCTAACCAGTCCCTCTCAATTTTCAGAGGCTTAATCACTTCCTTTTCTATGCTTTTTTCCATTGAAAATTATTTGCTTCCATGTTTACCTCACTGTCAGAATAGGCTAGGTTATGGTATGGCAACAACCAAACTCTTCAATATTTATTTATTGCTCACACTTTATGACCAACTCCAGTTGGCTGAAAGGCCCTGTTCTTGGTAGTTTATTGTAGGCTGACTGAAGCTACAGTGAATTTGAAGTCAGGAGCCAAGTGTCTGTGTCCAAAAGGACTAGCCAAGCCAGAAATAAAAAGGTGGGATGTGAGCTCCAAGAAAAAGATCGGGATCACCATCCTATTTCTCAACCCAGATATGTAGGTCAATATTCCAGGGCTTATAGGATAAATGATCACTGATAGGAGATGAAAGTTGGCTGAGTTCTGCTCTGATATTTAACATTCTGCCAGGAACATGCAGACAAGGTTTGGTGAATAAGAAAGAGAGAGAGAGAGAGAGAGAAGACATCCCTGAAAGTCCCTCAGTTGGTGGGAACAGACAACAAACCTTGTCTAACAGGAGGTATGCTGAAGATAAGTGAGGAATGGTCAGTTATTATCAATAAAACTAAGTCCATCCTTCCAACCCATGTTTTCATGTAGGCATGCCACATCTTTTCTTACCTGAGTCATCAGAGATGCGGTTGCCACCTTCTGAAGAGCCGAGTAAGTACACGGGGGTTGACTGCCTCTTTGCACGGCAAGCTGGGGAGGACGTCACATTCACTAGCATCCCCTTGCATGACCAGAAGGTCTGGGTCGGTAAGCACTCCATTTAGTTAACTGTTAATGACCATAAAGGACGATGGGGAGGCCCTTAGTAGGAAAACATTCTGAAAAGAAAAGCTATTCTAATTAAAACTCAGAGGTGCACATTACTCTCAGGGAATGGCGGCTACCAATAACAGGGGCAATGATATGCAAAATTCCTTAGAATATGTGAGCTAGGGGCCGCCACATGGTTTTTCAGTGGCTCCTCATCACACCATCCAAAAGGCTGCTCAAGGCCAAATACATAAAACATTTGGCACAAGGAGTGTGGAAAATGTTCCAGTGATGCATTTATTGTTCAGTAAACAGAGCAGCCACTGGTGTCACAGGCCAGCCAAGGCAGAGGAGGAGAGGGCGAGATGACCCAGCCACAGTAGCAAAGAAAAGGACTGAGCAGCAAGAACCGAGAAAAAGGACATGGGAAGCAAAGACCTTGAAAGAAAATAATACTGGGCTCCACTCTAAGCCTGAATTTATGAAGACACTGGGCCAATACAAAATAAAATGGCAGCATCATTTCACAGAGGGGACTCACTGTCAGGCACTATTATTCCAATTGCTGACACTTGAATGAAATGTGGTATAATTGGGTTTCCAAGCATCCACATCAGGCAACATCAATTGCCATTTTTCAAAAATGATGGTAGTGGGGAAGGAGATTCCTTTTTCTTTTCAATGTTTTGAAGTTGCCACACTCTCTGTGCCACTTGTACACTATTTGGAAGGACGGTGGGACTCCTGGAGGGGTCTAAAATGTCAGTGGCTGAGCCCATGAAGAGATATGGGGAGTTGATGGCAGAGGTGCTAATTATACCAGAGAAGGCAGGGTTAAAGTGGGTCCCACGACACGTCTTTCTAAGACTCTCTTTTCGTGCTGTTTTTCTTCCCCATCAAAGAGTGGGTTTTCCCCCCTTCCTTTGGCTTTCCTTCTCTCCATTTTGCATATAATGACTGGGAACTTGTCCAGCTTTGGTATTTTTTTCTTCCCTTGGACTTATTAATGTGACGACTATGGTTGTGAGTCAGAAAAATTGCTGTCAGAAAGAAAAACCTATTCCATGCCAAATGGATAACTCCTCCCCCAGTGTGGCACTGTGGATACACACGCCTTTGTGTGTGCTGTTTGCCTCAATGCTCTTTCCAGATTTGGGGTGCAGGTAGAGGAAGGAGAGAAACTTGGGGAATATTTAAGCATCTTTGTATTCTTCAGTTATACCTACGAAAATAGAAGCAAAGTTGTGGGGTTTTTTTCTTAATGTGTGTGTATGTGTATGAAAATTGTCTTTAAAGCAAAAAGACAATCTGAGTTTTAGACGCTCCTCTGAGCAGCAGAGGGAGTTGGAAAAGTGAGGAGCAGAGTAATATTCGGAACATAATTCCCTCTGGTCTAAAATGCTTTCCTTCCCCACCAGTGAGCATCTCCTTCCCCCAATTAGTCTTAATAGAAGTAAATAAATATAATTTGCAACGTAGTCTGGAATCTTTGCTTCAAAAGTCCCTATGCCAAGTGAAAACTGGCAAATACAGTTTAAGCCAATGTTTTCCAAAGATAATTCTTATAGTTTCAAATTTTTTTTTTTTTTGGCCGTGCCACACGGCATGTGGGATCTTAGTTCCCCGACCAGGGATCGAAACTGCGCTCCCTGCATTAGAAGCTTGGAGTCTTAACCACTAGACCGCCAGGGAAGTCCCTATTTTAAGATTTTTTTAATACCCAGTTGAGGAATCAGAGACTCCTCCTATATCACATGATGTCATAGTATGAAACTAAAACAAATATGAAAGTGCTGTTATGACATTCTTTACAGAAATGTAATATTTATCCCTAAGCATAGAGTCAAGTGGGTAATAATATGAGATTGGCACTGGTTCTAAAAAAAGAAATGCTTTTCTTCCGCCAAGTCCGTGTATCACCTTATCAAGTATGGGGAAATTTTAGTGTTGCTACCTCAAGCATTGTGGTCTATAAGAGCACATGACCTCAGTTTTACTTCAATTAAAACGTTGAGTTGATTAATGTGGTGGTCTTGGGAGAGCCAGTTCCTCTCCCTCACTTCTCATCTGTAAGATGGGCTAATAAATTCTTCTCCATACCCCACCAACATCCTGAGAAGAAACTCATAATAGACTCACTCAGTCATCATGCATTTATTATTCAACACATAGAAGTGTACCAGGCACTTACCAAGGGGCTATGTATGTATGCGAAAGCATCACCAGTCTCTACCTCCTTAAGACTTCCCTTCCCCTCATTGACTCTTCTAACAGCATCCTTGATTGCATTTGTTCTCTTAGCTATGAGAGGCAGGGACACCAGATTGTCCCAACCCCCAACTCCTAAAGGAACGGGAAGCAGATACAGACAGCCTCCCATCTCTCTCTGCTCTGATAATGGTCTTGGATGCAGCAGATATTGGGCTGAAAGGTAGAACCAGACGGTCATTTCTGACAACGGGTTTCTCTCTTTATAACTAACTGCTGGAGAAACAGGCCCCAGGCTGTTCAGGGGGCTGCTGTGAATTCCTTTTGCCTTCGGTGAGGCCAACCCACAGAGCTGAGAGGGACTGTGAGAATGTTATTGCAACTTCTTAATTCAAAACATCTCTAGAAAGAGACTTCCTGGGATGGGGCTGGAGGAAATGGGGCTGCTCAGCTGGGATGAATTACTGAGAGTGCTGGGTTATTCTTGCCCCCTAGTGGTTAGATGCTTAGGGACCCCCATGAGCTAAATGGTTCTCAGCACCAGGAGGACACTCACCACTGAATAAAGGAGGCCGTTGGGTGGAGCAGGGCACCACATAGAATCAGCAGATGGTCTGACCTCAGCTCTCAAGACCCCAGTCCCCACACCTGCAAATTGAAAAGGATGGACTAGATCACAAAGAATTCTTTCTTGCACTTTTATTAGTATTTGACTCCAGAAACATAACCCGTGGCACTGCGACTCCTCCCACGTGTTTCCTAAGGGCCACAGAGGCGGCGTGTAAGGTCCTGCAACTTGCTCACTGAATCTCACAACATTGCAAAAACATGTGAACATGCCATTGATTCTTTTCTTCCTGTGTCAACTTGCTAGGCTTTCGGATGCATTCTACTACAGTAGGGGAATAATTCTCCATAACATCTGTACAATTTAGAGTCAAGCTGCAGACATGCATTTTTCTGGCTAGTGTTTCCAACTCAGTGGCTCCTTACCATTTCCTCTCATTTTTTGGCCTAAAGAGAAATGGATTGTGTGCTCTTTTCTGGTGCTGTACCAGGTCTGCACGAAACTTAAGGTATCATTTAATCAAAGTCAATCAAGTTGAGAGGATGAAATGGATTGGAGGCACATTATTCAAAGGGAGCTAGAGTTAATTTTTCAGGGCACGAAAGTGACCCTGGGTCACCAGGGAGTGTTAACAAGAAGAATTTCAGGTAACTAGAAAAAAATGGATTGCACTGTTCAGTTAAAAGTGGCAGAAAATAAGAAACCCATAAACTCCTTTACTAAAACTTCTTTCTGTCTGGCTAGAGTGAAAATGGAGACAATGAAATCATTTTCAGCAAATTATTAGTGCAATATATTTTTTTTTCCTTTCAAGAAAAGGAAACTAAAGGATGGTTGTGGCCTTTTGTTGTAGATAGCTTTTCAGAACAGTGTAACGTAAACAGATTATCTGCAGTGTTTATTCAGTGTGAAAAAACAGTTCCAAGAGCCCCAGGTGCTTGCCAAGATCATAATTGTACCTTCTTAAATACTTTCATTACTTGGAAGCACACTAAGTGAGGCTGGGACACATGCTTTCCATTTTCTTGTCAACAAAACACCTCCAAGAAATTAAGTTCTATTTTCTCTAGAAAATTTCTCTAGAACTATTCAGGGTATATGAAAAGGAAAGGGAGGTGGGGCTTTGGTTTAATTTCTTTATGACCTTGAAAAGAAGCACATAAAATCTCCCCTCCAAAAAAAAAAAAAAAGAAAGGTGGTGGCTCAAATGTGGGGTACAGGGTGTCTCAAAACCAGAATATTTGGTTCAGCGAGGATTCAGGAGTGCAGAGTGTTCAGGAAACATGACTGGATTGACACATGGTAGATTGTTTTGTGGAAGGAGCTGAGCCATACTGGGGTGTGAGGGGTGCAAGGAAGCCATAGGACGAAGTTCAGGTTATATCTGGGGGAACTCACTGGGCCAAGTCCCCTTCCGCAGGAGCTTGCCTGATCATAAGGTGAAGGGGGATCCAATCCTGCTGGTGCGTTTTAGTAACTCCTGAATCAATTAGCGATCCCACGCACCCAGTCTCAGGATAAAAGTCAAATTAGCCTCTGTGCCCCTAACCTCACAGGAGGTTTCATTCATAAGAAGAGCTTTTCTCTGTCCTCCCTCCTAACCTGTCCTTTTCCCTTTCACCTTCAGTCACTGTATTTTCACCAGCTTCCTCATCAGGCTTCAGGCCCTCCGGGTATGCCACAGCTGCTTATATAGATATGAAAACGTTTACCTTCATGGAGCCCCTGCTACATTTTTCTTAGCTTGATCATCATATGATAGTGGTGAAAGTTCTCCTATATCCGGAGCATCCTGAAAAGATGCAGAAATCAGAAACGATGCAAGTCAAAAATTCAACAAATTTCCCATATCTGTGTTCCTCTCTTTGATCAGATTCACCTCAAAACCACTGCTTGGAGGAGTATGCTGGCTTCTAGAGAGTGTGAGAGAGAGACAGAGAGAGAGAGGGAGAGAGAGTCTGTGTGTGCCTGTGTAGGAACTGAATTAACTGGAACTTGTCTAATCAAAATGGTCAATTAATTAGAATTTTTCTGCACCTGAATTTTAGGGGAAATGTAAAGGAATCAGGGTATTCACAATATTAAACTCCTCTGCTGGACACTTCTGCACGCATTATTTGGGTTAATCTTCACACACACCTTCCCAGGTAGGTTTTTCCAAGCCCATTTTACAGACAAGGAAACTTAGGCTCAAAGAGTTTAAAACAGAGGCTAGCAAATTATGTCCCATAGACCAAACCTGCTCCATACCTGCTTTTGTAAGAAAGTTTGTTGGAACTCAGTGCTACCCGTAAGTTTGGGAAGCTGCTTCAGGCTACCTCAGCATAGTTGGGTAGTTGTTCCAGAGACTGGATGGCCTAGAAAGCCATATTGATGATCTGGTTTTTTACTGAACAAGTTTGTCAACCTCTTGTTTCAATAGTATCACTATCTTCACCCAAAAAATATGTGATACAGAGAGGATTTGACCGTTAACCTTTACCTTTCTGGTCCCAGACCCCACTGGATTTTGAGACAAGAAACAAGAAAGTACAGGGATGTCAGGATTTTTTATTGACTAATCACAATTGCAAACAATTATTTTATTTATAAAAAAGAAAGAAAAAGTTATACTGGAATGCTCTGAGGTCAGTTTTACAATTAATGCAATCTTTACAAGTCCTACTTCTGTCCTGGAACTCAGGGATGATGGAGAAGTACTCCATGATCTCCACAATAGTATTGATACATTCATCCCTATTCTTACTAAAGCAAAAAAAAAAATGGGTTAGGACAGTGCTTTTCATACTTTAATGTGCACACAAATTACACAGAGTTTCTTGTTAAAATGCAAATTTCGATTCAGTGATTCTGGGCTGGTACTGAGAATTTGCATGCATAACGAATTCTCAGCCAACAATTACACTGCTGGTTCTCGAACCACACCCTGAATGGAAAGGGTTAATACACTCATGTCAAAATCCTCAACCAGAAGGTTTTTGGGTCAAACATAAATTACTCAGAAAACTCAAATAATCTCTACATTTTCCCATAATCATCAGGTCAGTAGTCATTTGATGAAAAGTGACAGATTCAGGTTAGTTTACGTCACTAGTTCACATTGTATGGTCCCAGGGTAGAGCGGCATCAGCAACCTTTGGACACACCTGTGTTCTGTGTTCTGACAACCCTTCCAAGGTGATTCTGTTCTACCAACCCCTTCTGGTGATTCTGATGCATGCGAAAGCTTGAGAACCACTGGTTTATGCTATGGATAATTAATCAGGATTTGTTTGTTTATTTAGTCTGTGAACATCCTGTAAATCTATTTTATATGTTCAGTCTTTGTTTATACAGTGTGTACATCTTTACCTAGCAGAGGAAATAGGAAAATAGTGAAATGGGGAAAAACACATTCTGACATGATTCCAGGCCTTTCTTCCCCTGGAGAAGGGTATTCCATAGTACAGCTATTATTTGACATCACTTGATATTCCCATAGCAAAGTTTCTTATTTGATGAGTAAAGCCTGCCGTGTATGCCTGTTCCACGTTCGTCTAAGATGAAGTATGGCCCTGATAGATCCCGGGGAAAGCTCTGAGAGGGCAGGGGAAGGTGCGTTTGATTTTTAGGACTTTTTGCTCGATTTCTTATTGTTCATTCTTCTAGTACCATGGTGTTGTCTTTTGGACAACTACCTGAGGATCTTAAAAAAAATGACATGTTCATGGAATTAGGAGAAAAGTCTTAACATATGAGTCAGACCGTCATGTGCCACCTCAGATGATCTCAGCTCATGTGTGAAGCTTTTGGCCACACAGCTACCACTTCAGGGATGAACAGGTCTGTGTGCATTCCCCCCCTGCCCTGGCTTTTTCCCCTGCTGATGCCAGTGTGAGTGATGCTGCAGGACCGTTGAGGGCTCACGTGTGTACAGCCCTAGAGTGTGGAGAAGCTAATGCCCCATGGAATGGGCCTTTGACCAACGGTATAGGCAGAAGCCAGCAGATAAATCTCCCCCCTCCTGCCACTAACCACGCGTCGTGAGACACAGCTGTCACACAGCATCCTTTTAGGATCAAGTGGACAACATGAGGTGAGCAGGGACCTTTGCTCCCCAGCAGGGGCCAGTCGAGCCGTGCATTCTCTTTCCTGTCTCACCCCCTTTGCTTTCCCGGGCTTTCAGTTCCTAAGCAAACCGAAGCACATTCACCGGGCCCTAGGCTCTGTTTCCTCTGAAACTCAGGTGAAGCTGCCATATTATATAAAGACAGAGGTCAGAAACTTCTTGTTGATCATCTCACACAGTCTTCAGGAGAAGTTCTAGCTTGTGGAGGACATTTGAAAGGTGGGGTTGGGCTCTTAGGTTATGGCAATCAGATTACTTCAGCGTGGATGCGAAGAGCTCCTTGGGCATGGAGGGTAGGTGGGGTCGTGGCAAAGCACAGAAGTCCACCCAAACAGGGTAACCGTGTGAGGGGGAAAATCCACACTACTGCCTGAGCTTCAGAAACACCCTCAGAGAACGGTCCAAACCCCTGCCCAGAACCACTGCCTCAGGATCTCCTGGAGTAGGTGTTAATTGTTTACTATATTTTACATTTCCAAGCATGATTCTGATAGGCAAGTAGGGTTGCAAACCATTCAGGTCGCATAAAAATACACATCGGAGTGAACAGATGTGGTTCTGAATGTCTTATTTCCCTTACTTGTCTCAGGATCTTGGGTAAGTGATTTACCTTTTGTGAAATCAGTTTCCTCATCTCTAAAATGGAGATGATGATATCACCTACCTCAAAGAACTATGTTGCTTCCATTAGCTCATAAAGCACCTGGAACAAAGCGTGTGCTCAATAGCGGTTACTTCCCGGCCCCCCTCCCTCCATCCCTTTTCACTGTTCTCGCGCTGAGTGCACACTGCGTCTTCTCCAACCACGCTTTGTTACCTGAAACCCTGCTGCTCTTACCTGGCTCCTCACCTTGTACCCCTCCCTTCCCTGTTGCACCTCACTGCCTGGAATTCCCATTCTCCAGGCCTACCTGGATTACACTTCCGTGAGATCTGCCTGAACTCGGCCGTTTCCGTAAAGCCTTCTTTCACCAGTTCATTCTGCAGCCCTCTCTCCACCACTGAACTTTCTGGTACTTATTGTCTTTTCCACTTAGCATTGATTCCTTTGCTTCCTTGTTGTAATTTTGCATATCCCGAGTTACCTTCTGAGGAGATCACACTGCTCGAAGGAAGGCACCGTGTCCCAGACTTCCTGGGACACCTTGGCGGCCACTTTGGCACTTTGCAGCATTGGTTGCTAGTTTTGGTTGGAGTGGCTATTCTCCTTTCCTGGAGAAAACTGAGTGAGTATGAGAAAAATGCTCCCAGTTACATACTCCCAGCCTCCAATCCTGAATCCAGCCAAACTGCTTAACAACAGAAAAGTGTCTGTTTTTTCCCAATTTGGTTTAATGATTTTCCTGTAGATCCACAACTCTTTCTATCACAAAGAAATCACTTTATCCTGCTGGGTAATTAATACAAATGTACAGTATGGCAAACACATTCCTGTAGACTGCTTATTTTGCTGGTAAATTGCAGGAAATCCTATACAGTACACCTGGGACACCCTGCAGTTTGAAATTAGAATATAAAGTGCCTCCCCATTCCTCCTACTTGGCCAGGATACTGGTCTGATTGTGAAAATCTTTCTAGTTAGACATGTAATAAACTGGGATGATGGCAAATTCATTTACTTCCCTTTAGCTGAAAATTAATAAAGATTTTAATACAACAAGGAAGGGGTTGTGATATGGTGTTGGCTCCAGTTGTGAATTCATTCAGAAAACATATGCCACATACAAATTTGTAACCAAATCTTTGGAGTTTAAGGTATTTGCCAGTAAAACTCCTTGGCCAAGGTCTAGTTCTGTGTGATGTCACATCTATATGAGGCCTGTGATAGCATTAAACTGGCCACAGCTGTTTCTGATTGAAGCACTAGAGCCCTCTTAAAGGCAGGCTGCACCTCCTCTCCGCCTCTTCCCTCCCTCTTCCCGAGTGGCTTTCTTTAACGAAAGGACTCCTTTATGAACATAGTCAGTGGGTTCTAGCTGGTTATTCTCACAGTAAGTTTGTAGTGACTTGGTTCAGCCTTGGAATGGTTTTGTATACCCACATGCAGGGTGCACTCACACACACACACACACACGCACACACACAGAAGGTCCAGAAAGGTTTTCTTCTTGATAATTGATGTGTAAATCCTTCCTAGGCCTGTGTGCTGGAGTACAAAGCAAACACCTTGGCATCTTCCTTTCTGGAAAGAATAGTCCAGTCCGGAACGAGCAGCTTGTGAGAAATATCAAACCTCATCTCTTCTTGGAAGGGTGGCATCAGGGTGAGTGGTGTATGCTTTGCTGAAATTTACCCCCTCTTTCTGTTACCTGATGTGCTCTAGTTCAACAGTGGTCCATAAACTGTTTCTTAAAGGGCCAGATAATAAATAGTCTAGGCTTGCAGGCCACACTCTGTCACAACTACTCAGTTCTGCCATGGTAATGGGAAGCATCCATGGACAATTCATAAGCGTCTGACAAAGCTTTATTTACAAAAGCTTGCATTGGGTGGGATTTGGCCCATTGGCCTAGTTTGCTGGCCCTGCTCCATTCAGAGTGTGGTGGCTGGGTGACAGTTTGAAACTGTTCAGAAATGTTCCACGACATGATAAGTACAGAAGCTGAAGGGAATGGTTAGCAACTTTTATAGCAATTTGACGCTGCCACAGCATTCGAGTGCACGAGCAGTGCCTTCCTTTCTCTGAAGAAGGAGCAGACTAGTTCAGATGCTGTTGACCTTGTGTGGGGTTATTGCATGCGGTGAAGCTGTGTACCCATCATGCCCAGTAGGACACACAGAGGTCCACGATGGATGTAAAAACAAAAGCAAAAGAAGAGAAAAGCGAGGGATGGGTTGTTTACCGCAGAAAGTTAGAGAGGCTGCTCTCGCAGACCCTGAATGAGACGGATGTCAGTGTTCCAATCCCTACGTCTAGTGCCACTTGCTTCTCTTGGGAAGCAGGGTTGCATAGTGGTCTCTACTCTGCCTGCTTGAGACCCTGCAACACAGAATCTCCATCTGCCTTGTTGGTACTTTAGAAACAAAGAGGCCGTGCTTCTGTCTCTAGGGAGGTAGCCCAGCAGTTCCAGCTCCTGATGCAGCATGGGGAAGGTTAGATTTTTTTTTTCTTCTTTTTAGGTCTTGTGGGGAAAATTATTGGTTAGAGTAGACCCTTAAGGAATGGGGAAGGAGGTGCAAATTGCTGAACCTCGAGAAAATGAAAAAGAAAGCCTTGCTGCTTGAACCCAGACTGTTTTCTATTTTGTCTCTCTTTTAATTCTCTATCCAACTTCCCTGCAGTAAAGCCACCTTACCAGTCAGGCCTCTTTTATAGGGTGCTACTCACAGGGTTGGCCTCACAGTTTGTAAACACATAGAAACTTATCTGGGATCTAAGGCTGAACTCTTCAAACCCAAAGAAAACGTTGGAAACTTAAGTTTGTCAAGGAAAAGTATCAAATGCCAAATTTTGATGGGTTGGGAGCATTTTAAGATACTAGTGCCATTGGACTCCGATCCTTAAAAGCCATGATGTCACTGTAGAGGAACATGATGTCAGGCTGTAAAAAGATCAGAAAGCTTTTGAAAAGTTCCTAGGCCATGTTGGGAAGTTTATATGCAACGCTGTACAGGAAATACAGTGTTCTTTTTCTTCTTCCCTCCACCTCCTTCACAAGTACCCCTGCCAAGAGCATGAAGGTGTGGCAAGCACTGCCTGGGGATATAGCTGGCTTTTATTCCTAGAACTTGTTTATTCTTTAACAGAGTTGCAGTAAAACTTTTTAAAAAAGTTCCTTGACTTAACTACTACAATGAAATATTAAATGGTCAGTATACCTTTTAGAAATAGCATTTATTTTTACTTTCCATGAAGTGGGGAAGATACTTTTTCTCATTTTGGCTCAGAGCTCCTGGTAACATAGCAATTATTTGTGTATTTTCATTTAAGACTCTGGAATTCTTGTTCTAGATCTCCTTAAAGACTTATTGTGCTTCTCTCTCTGTCTCTCTCTCTCTCCAAGGGCTCAGTACTAATAATGTTTTTTTTAATAATTTATATTGATACACTTTCAAAGACAAGGATCTCACATTCTGATGGTAAACTATTGGGTAAATCATCTGTCAAGAATGATTAAGGGCCTGGAGAAACTGATTTATGAGGAAAGATTAAAAGAACTAATGTGTAGAGCTTGGTTAAGCAGAGACTAGGGGGCAGCTGATAGGCATCTACTAAAATCAGGAAGGGATGGCACTGGAGGAGACGGGAGAATTATCTCACCTGAAGCAGGGCTCTAACTGAGAGTAATGAGAAGAAATTCAGGAGAGGAGGATGTGAGATGGGTATCATAGAAGTCTTTCCGACATCGAGATCCATTAGATGGTGGGCTCATCTCTCAGGAGAATTGATGTAGGTCCCTCCCATCCTCTGAGACAGGAATGCCCACCTGGGGAGCAAGCTATACTTCAGGGAACTGCAGACTGCTGAGTATCTGTGAGATGGGCAGCTTTCTTTTGTTCAGTTCTTTGTTTCATTTTCAGAGGGTGATCATCCTGATGCCTCGAGTCTATGCAAAATAATGTATAACAATAGCAACAAGAACAAAAAAGGAGGTTGGATGGCTGGTGTGCCTGGGACCCATATCTATTGATTCCCCGTGTCCTCTTAAGAGATTTTGCCGTTCCCCAGTATTCTGAAGCCTAGTAGATACACAATGTGTTAAGTTATAAAATAAAATGAAATAAAATAAAATTAAAAATAACGGTAAAAGTAGAGGAAGGAAATATCCACTTTTCATACTGATTTGGGAGATATAAAATACTTTGAACATTATTAGTAAAATAAATTCACCTTAAATTCCACTGACAAAAATAATGTTAACAAGTCACTGTATGTCCTTTTTTACTCTCGTTTATGCATTAAATAATTTTCACTACTCTTATTGTTTTAAATTGCTTCAAGTTTGGGGTACTTATACTTTCTACCACACTGCGCATTTGGTCGCTCCTAATACAAGCAGAGTTGAAGCTAAGGCCCAGGTGATTTCCTTCCCCCACTAAAGCAGAGCTCTTGGTACATGGTGGGATTTTAACTGACCCATTGTGGAAATCCCAGCCGGATTCTGTTTAAATTATTTGCATATGAGAGAGGTGAGGCCTCAAGATCTTAAAATAACATTTCTTTGGCTATTTATTATTTTCCTATTTTTTCTGCCCATGAGTGTAAACAGGGAATTATAAAGGGCAGATAGGGCTATGGAAGTGAGAGATTAAAAGAGAGTGATAGTGAAGGGGAAAGAAGAGAAAGAGGAACGGAGAGAGGAAATAAAACTGATTTCAAGGGATTTACAATCTGGTTAATAATCCTCTCAGATCCCTAAGTTTCATATGTATTTTTCCTGTGAAACACAGTATCAGCAGAAGGCTAATATTAATTTGAATCTCTCTTAGCAGCAGATAAGATATCCTAAAATTGTGATGTTATTTAAACAAGGTCAAGAGAGAGAACGGCATATATTGATGTGACAAGTCACTTTGAGAAAAACAAGATTGCATAGGGAAGAAAAGATCATATCCAGTTAGGAAAGAAACTAAAATTTTTAAATTTTGTATTGCTGCTCATGCACATAAAAAGCTCAGAGAATGCCATGGTAAGTACTAATATCTAGCAGATTTCACCTGACCTATATATGAAAACAAACACATTTTCTGATATACTGATTGTTTTCAGCATTGATTCAAACCTCTGCTACTACAAATGAAACAACTAGTTGTTCTCCTTAAAAGTCATTATGTGGATTTTAGTTACCTGATATTTAAGTATTTTTGTTGAAATTTTAAGCTTTCAAAGAAATTCTTGTTATTATGAAGACATAACCTAAATGTTCTTTGTAAGACTTCCATAAAAATGTTGGAAACAGTATCTAAATTGAAAATGTAGTGTTCCTTTACCCAATCTTTTTTTTTCCCTCATGTGTATGTGTAATATTGGTTAGCAAAGAGAGAAGGCAAAGCTGTATTTCACCTTTGTGTATTAACACTAATAGGAATGGAAAAATGAGCCCTCCCCCTCTCCTCCCCCATCAACCCCAACTGACTTTTAATCATCTCCCCTCCATGTATACATGCCTATAATAAAAGGAAACCAAAAATAGATTTGAATCTTGCTTCTAGCTTTTCTGGGTTTCCAGTTTTGTTTTCCTCTTCTGTTTGTCACTTTTGTGGATGTTTTGTGGGTGAAAATGTGTGTGTGTGTGTGTGTGTGGTTTAATTATATGAAAATTGAACTGGGGGTTCAGTAACCAGTGGCTTGAAAATTAACTGAATTATGAAAGCTGAAATGTTGCTCATAGCATCAGTTAATGACAAGGTCGCCGCCACTGTCATATTCAAAAGAAATGTCACACTTGAATGGGGCTGAGATGGCTGTGTTGTCCCAGGGTCCCAGGTAGAGACCATGAAACAAGGGCTCCTAGTGTACTGTTTCATTCCATGTTTGAATCTAACACATTCTTCTTTCAACTCATTTTGGTTCTGCTGTGTTCCCATAACATATGGAGTCCCAAGGTATTCCGCTATAACATGGAAACTTTTGGGGCTGGGAATAGCAGATCATGAATAGATTGGAAATTCTCTCTAAATACCCCCTTGGGTGGTTGATGTAAAGGCTCATTGTGTGTTGTTTCTATCTTTTACAAAAATCAAATATGTCTAGAATTATTTGAGTCCAACAGGCTCTATTAGGGATCTGAATGCCAGCATACCCCATACACTACCAGATAAATGATGACAGATGTACGCCCCTAGTATCTCCTCCTATATCCCCAGCTCTGGGCAACTGTAGTTAATTGAAAAAGAGGAAAGAGGAAATTGAGTTTGGGATGGAGTCAGTTGGAGATGAAGGGAAAATCTAAATAAAAGTCTTTGATGTTAAGCCCGTCCCAAACCAGTTGGCAGAGTTGACATAAGTATTGCATGGGAGCAGGGGTTGGGAGTGGGGGGCTGGAAGAGCAATAATTCTGCAGAGCAGTGAGCCAGGGAAGGAGCATGACTGAAGGATGACTAATAACCCCAAAGGATGTGAAGTGTGCCCCGGCTTCCTTGGACCCCAGTGAACCCCCGAGGATCAGACTGTGGCTTCAGCACAACAGGAGGCAGGTAGCTGCCCTGCCACCCCAGATATCACAACCTCCTCTTCATCGGGCAGAAAAATATTGAATCTGATATTGTACATACATTGTTTTCTCGCCCTTTCTCTCTGAAGATAAGAGTTACCTAAGACATAAGCCTGGAATACATAAACATGAATATACTTTTCTTTTCAGCTTCTCTCTTTCCCAACTGGAGTCCAGATTCGATGCATCACCTTAAGGGTCTTCAAGGAAAAAAAAGAAAGACAAAAAGCTACAGTTTTCCTGTCACTGTAAGTCCTTGACTTATAACACCTAATTTAATCTTTGCAATAGCCCAGTGAGGTTAATAATACCCCAGTTTTAGAGGTGAGAAAATCAAAAGTTGGAGAGGAAAAGGAAGGAAGCTGCCAAAGGCCAGTCAATTAGAAAGCAGCTCAATCTGACATGATCACACGTCTGTCAGAAGCCAAAGTCAGTGCATGAACACATTTGCAGGCCACCTCCAAGCTCCTGTGGTCCGTAGTTAGAGGAAACTCAATCCCTGCTCTGTCCAGGACAAAACTCCTTTATACTTTTGTCCCAGTTCCCCATCTGCTTGACATCTGCCCCAGACGAGAGTTTCCTGGTTGGTTGATGTGGTCACTCTGCACAGACCACAGATCACTGGCATTTTGACCAGACTTATCCCACTGTGGTTCCAGCAGCAGGAACAGAGCTTCAGCTCTGACCCCAGGTGCCCAGGGTAGTGGCAGTGGCAGTCAGGAAGGTGGGATAACTGCCCTGGGCTGAGTGCTGAGTGACCCCAAGACAACAGAAGGTTGTGTAACACCTGCTCTCTTCTCCCTGTGTTTATTACCTCAAATTCTCTAGAAATTAGAGAAGGTAAAAAGAAGGGAGCAGTGAGGTGAGTGGCGATGAGCAGTGAACCTTCAGTCGAGAATTAATCAATAATTCTGGGTAGTAAGATAACTAAACTATGTGCTGTGATTTTCTCTGATTAATCATCCTGAAACAGTCACAGGATGGGGAAGGATACACCTCAGTGTCTATAGTTTGTAGAGTGAGAGAAGTTGCAAGGAACATTTTTGCAGCGCAAGGGAGAAAAAATGTATAGACACCTAAAGACAATCTGTTTTAAGGTTTGGGTATCAAATAGGAAAAGCTTGTGACATACCTTGGGATGTACATATTGCTGAAGAAATGCAACTACAGGAAAGAAAGAAAACAAACAAACAAATATTGACCAGAAATTCTGTAAGTCTAAGTCTTATGATACCAATGTCATTGGAATCCCGCAGATTTGAGTGACTTTCTAGGACAACCATCCTCTGTGTGCTGTCCCAGAGACATAGGGAGCTTTGATCTAGTGGCTCCACCTCTCAACAGGAGACCTCCTCCAAGTTTGCCATTTCAGGGAATGAGAGAAAGGCACAGGCTGCTCACTGCCTCAGCCTGGAAGTGAAATGTGTCACTTCCTCTCACAGTTCATTGGTCAGAACTCGTCATGTGGTTCCATCTAATTACCAGAGTGCTGAGAACTACAGTCACTCATGTGCTAGGATATTGGTAAGCCCATTTAATACCCATTACAAATTCTAAAAGTGGGCTAATATTGTTCTTTTATTTTATTGCAGTTGAGGAAACAGGCTTAAAAATAAGTAGCTTGGCCCAGACCACACAAAATAGCCAAGATTTTAATCCAGACTATCTCTCAGTATCACCTGACCTCATTTTACCGTGGGATTTGTGTAAGAAACTCCTTTATACTCACCCCACCCCCACCCTCACCCATGAAGGAACTGCTCAGAGAAGAGAAAAGAGAGAGGAGACCAAAAAAACTCTAATAGAAGGAATAGTGTCTGCACTCCTTTTGTCTCCCTTTGTGGGTTGTGCCCCCTTTACTTTTCACCAACACTTAATGCACATCGACCTTAAAAAAGGGAAGAAAAATACCTTTCCCCCACAACAAGCGTAGACAAGTGATGCCCTTCTGCTGCGTTACAGAATAGAGAGAAAACAATGGGTCTCTGTGTAGAGAGTTCTAAGTCTTTTATCTTTCTGCAGATTCAACCACAGTATTGATTCTTTATTGACCTAAACTGTCCTAAGCGCGGCTGTGGTTTTTTCTCATATAGTGTATGGGAGAGTTAAGGCAGATACTACTTTAATATTGATTTTTGTGAAAAAGGTGCAGGAAAGAGGGCAATTTGTGTCTGCAGTTGCTCTTCACTATAAAAGATACCATTGTTAGGAGCTTATAGCATTATATCAAGGGTCTTAATCTGTAGCAATCTTTTTTTACAACTTAGAAATAGGCTTGGGCAAATGTGTTATTGGTGTTAATGATATTTTGAAGTGAAGCAAATTTGTCAGCCTTTCTAAGTAAACTGCTCAACTTAACTATTTGAAGACTTGGCAGGTTGACTCTGAGTGTGCAGAAATCCTACGATTTATTTATTTATTTGTAAGTCCTTTGGAAAGAACATTTTGTTGTATAAACAGTGACAACAATGTTTGTTCAATGAGTCTTTGAGACCTGGGAATGATTGTCGAGGGTCGAAATAAGCTGTGCATCTCTCCCCACGAGCACATATCTTATTATTTTAAAAATCAAAGTATTCTGGATTCTGGAGTATAATTCTGTGTTTCAGGAGAGAGGAGGGAAAAAAATCACTCAAGAGAAGGCAATTTTATTAGCCAGAGTAGAATAGCCATTGGACTTGTAGGTGGAGTTTTCGTGTTTTTGAATGAATAAGTATTTTAGAAACAGGTTCTGTTTGTATGATAGAATAGCTTCTGAAAAGGTTTCAAAAAAGCCCTAAGAGATTGTAGTTTTCCAGAATCTGACCAGCTTGATTTGTTTTATTTTTAGCAAGTGCACTAAGAACAGGCATTTAACGTTGTAGGTCTAGAGAATTTTTCCGCCACTACAGTGTGGTTTTATTGAGGTTATTTGCCTCCCTTCATGTGGGAACAGCCAATGAGTCAGTGAGAAATATTAATTATGTGTCTACTGCACACAGAACATTCCCCAGGGCGCTGGCCATAGAAGAATACAAGACAATGATGATTTAGAGCCATGAGCCCAGATAATGATGACCAGTGACTGGTATAGGATTCCAAGGCACTAAGCTCTTTGTGGGGGTGGCAAGACTCCCGTTAACTTCCCTTTAAACTCTCAAAGGGTAGGGTCCACCCTCAGTCATTGGATAAATGTCATATGACAGCCCCCAAGGTTAAAAAGATCTAATACTTCTCAAGATGCTGAGAACTATCCTCCTGATAAGAAAGTCTAGGCGCTGTTTGACAATATTAAAATGATGACTTCCGCTGATGAATGCTGTATTAGTGAGCTTTAGCACTCTCCCTACTAGGCAAAATCCATCTCTTGGGTGTGATTCTTGCAGGCAGATGCCAAGATGTATCAAATATTCAAATTATCACTTCCTTGTAACACCTGGTTTGTGCTTAAAACCCCAAGAAATTTCAAAATAACACCTGCTCTTCAGATCATTAGTTGGTATTTTAAACATTTTTCTTTCATCTAATGCTGTTGTTTGGAAAGGTATAGTATTGGGACCCCTGTGGGCTGCTTTGTATATATTAAAATAGTGCCTCGTACAGGTTATATAAGAAGTCCAGAACAGGGATCATTCCAGAAGGAATAGAGGGACTGGTGATTTGATAACCCCCTTAATCATCTTTTGTTTCTTCCATTTCATTTTAAACCCCATACTGAGTTACCTGACAAAATTTGCAAGTGTGCACAAAAATATGTCCCATTATTGATTGACTCTTTGACATAAGAGTAAATTATCCTTATAGTTCATAAATATATTGCATAACAAACACATGCACAGACACGTACGCATGTATAGATACACACCCCCTCACACATTATGCCACTTGAAAGCTGGACAGCCATGAAAATAAACATAGGCCCATGTGCCAGGCTCTTAAAGAAATCAGGTAATATGATAAAAATAAGCTTTTATATTCTTTTCTGCCACCCACAATTCCCTTTTTAAAAAATTTCACTAAAATTCCTACGTTTGGGGACCTCAGACTGTCAATTTGAGGGAATTGGAAGGCAAAGCTTATGGTTTAAATGATAAGTGAGCCAGAAGCACTGTTATGGCCGGCTGGGGAGATCTCCATGTGTATTGGAGTTCCCTGCCCAGGAAATCAGGGGAAGCCTGGTGGAGCAAATAGAAATTTTTGGTTTGTCTTGTTCAAATGAAGCCTAACTATGATCTCAGTGAAACCATGGCATGCCTCTTCCCCCAAAAGTTTGGATAGCAGTGGAATAACTGGAGCTTGAGAATCACTGGAGGGAGGTTGTCACCACAACAATAAACATCATAAAATTTGGAGCTTAGGGATATGCAGGCTGGCAAGTTTCCTGTAAAAAATCCATGCTCCTCCACTGCTTCTATTCTTAACAATACCCACTGAGGGGATGGGGGCAAGAGATGAAGGGTAGTCTTGCCTCTTACAGTAAATTTTGAAATCTTAGGAAGCATTATTGGTTATCACAATGATCTTGGCCAAGGCTTCTAGGTAATCTTGCACAATGAAGAACTCCCCTCTGTCCTATAAAATTTTAGAATTCCCTACAACAACTGCATATTAAGTAAGTCTGCAATTAATCCAGCCTAGAGCAAACTCTACTTTGATATTTATATATTTAGCACAATTTCAACATATACTGACTTTTTCCGGAGTGTTACCACCCTGTAAGTCAAAGGAGAACATACTTTCTTTCACTGGAGGCAATGCCAGGGAATTGTTTGTTGTTTTGGACAGTCACGTCACTGACCAGCTTGTGGTATTGGATTCACCACTTAATCCACCTGTACTTCTCCATCTGCATTTATAGCTATTTGACATGTACTTGCACAGTGATTCCATGTAATTTCAAACATTTGATTGCCTTATTGTAATATATAACAAAATACATGTTTTAGGAAAGAAGTATTGTCTGATGGTGTTGAGAACTACCAAAAATATATACATACATACACACATACATGTGTTAAAAGAGTTCAGTTCATCCATATACTATCTTAGTTCTAGTCATCTTCGGACTTTTCCTCCTACTTGATTACCTCTAATTTCTGACTTGACTCCCTTTTTCACTCTTTAGACTAGGCACTCAACACCCTTTTCCTGGTCACAACCCTGCCATAGTGCCCCAGTCTACATTGGATAAACTTCTTTCCCAGGTGAACTCAACTGTGGTACCGACATTAGTTTGCCTCTGCCCTAGAACTAGAGGAAACTGATGAAATAATTCAATCCACTCATTTGAAGGTGGCAAAACTCAGAGAGGTTGTCTAAGACTTGTCAAAGTTTGTACTATTTTCATTGAGAACATGAGGCAAATAAAATTGTGCCCCGAGCACTAATTCTTCCAATCTGTACATAAGGATCAGAGCCCTGTTCAGCAAAGTTAGCTTCAAGAGACCTAATGGCTTCCAGGCTTATAAGACTGGACTGTGTTATGATTGACATCTTCTTTCTTCAGATATGCTAACACGTAGAATCGGAAGTTTTGCTGTAGAAATGTTGACAGT
Organism: Balaenoptera borealis; assembly: GCF_965194805.1. Lineage (NCBI taxonomy): Eukaryota > Metazoa > Chordata > Mammalia > Artiodactyla > Balaenopteridae > Balaenoptera > Balaenoptera borealis. Next base: position 41,851,300 of record NC_138871.1, on the reverse strand, counting down.
AATCTTCCAAGCTCCATCTAGGACTGAAGAAGTGTGGGCTGTTAGGCTTTGAATGTTAAAGTCCTATGAGCAAGATTGTCTCTATTATGAGACGGATGAGTCTAGCTAAGCCTGATGCTCCTAATCTCTAGTTCTCCTCATTAACTTCCTTTGTTTTGAGTCCATGCTCACCATGGTTAGATTTGCTTCTCTAAGGAAGAAATAGGATGGTTATATGGGCAAAATCTAGGTTGTCTTATCATTTTTATTGTAAATAAGTATGTCTTATCATTTTTATTGTAAATAAATATGTCTTATCATTTTTATTGTAAATAAGTATGTTGGCAATCTTGAAGTTAAAAAAAAATCAATTTCTGATTGTGGGTTGGATTTTCAAGTAGCTTGACTGCAGACTACAGAGAGGGAATGCGCTAATGCCGGCACAATTACTTTTCTTCCAAGCAAGTATTTTCTACCACATTAACTTTCTGGTTTTTCTCACCGTTTTCTCTGGGGTTAGTTAATTTATATCTAGTTCTAGAAAATGAACCCTGCTTGGGTGCTCACTAGTTAGGCTTCTGATTCTGCAAGCCTGAGGCCTGTGGCATGAATAAAATTTCCCATCAGAATGTAAACTTCATGTGGGCAGGGATTACTGTATGTTTTGTTCACTGCTTTATTCCTAGTACCTAAGAGTATTGGCATATGCTTAGAATGGATGCATATTTCTCTGGAGGAGACAAATTTCTAGCTCTTCCTCAGGGGCATACTCCATCCCCACTCCCACACACACTGTCACCACTGGTGTCAGTCACAGCTATTTTTTTCCACTGTTGTTAGAACACCTGGGACTAGGTGTCCTGACTTTGTCTTTCCTTCCCATCATGACACCATAGCATCAGCAGGAAAGGGAGTGAATATATCTATGCAGGTTTGTTCAGACTCAGAAATGATAAACAAGGATGAGGTTGAAATGAGTAGTTTGTGTGTGTGTGTGTGTGTGTGACTTGGCTTCAGCAGAACTGAAGAACGAGAGGAGTGGGAAGGAAAATAAAGACATTAACAAGTTTTCTCTTTTATTCACAGTCCTTGTATTACCTTTCACATTGCACTTAGCAGATAAAGATATGAATCATTTAGGCTGAACTTTATGAAATTAAAATTCAGGAAGGAACATAAGTATGCTAAAGATGAAAAGGTGTCAGTTTGATTTGGTAATACATTACCTTCAACAAAATGGTGGGGACCTGAAATAATGACCATGGTTTGAGGAAGGAATGGGAGGATAGACCATTTTTCCTGGAAACTTGAGTCTGAAGCAAATGAGAGAGGGTTATAACTAGAGGAAAGCTTATAGTCAAAAGAGGTTTATATTTGCTTTTCAAGTAGGAGATACTTGAGTATTTTTTAGCCTCTAGTCCAGACAAAGAGCCATTAGAGAGTTTCATACTGAAGATACAGTGGAGAGGGACTCACTGATGAATCAAGATTCTGAATGAGATGGTAGAGGAGAGCATCCAGAATTTAGACTCTTCCCAGAGCAACTGAGAGGTGGTTCCTGAAGACACTGCCAACCTCTGTTATAAATTAGAAATCTCACAAGAACTCTCTTGCAAAGAGAGATCTTTGACAATCTTGTAAAGAAGTTCACACTATGGCTCTGAAGATGCCTTTATGGAGAGAGTTCAAGCTAAAGTTTCTTGTATTACATAACTTCTCCCAAATACACAGCCCACTCCTTCTTGAATTAGTTCATGATATCTAGAGAACTCATGGGGACAATGTGATACTGTCCTTACTTCTTTAGAACAACCTTATGTGCAGAATTGTTTTATATTAAATTACTCTCTTGACACCAGTCCATGATGCTATGGTGCTTCTGTTTGCTGCAGTATGGTGAAAAGAAAATCCTTAGACTTCATTGAAAAAAAGGTTAGAGCACCATGATGGATGAACCTCTGCATGTAGAATAATCAGAGATCCCACGCGAAACCCACAGAAATCAGAAATGACACCTGGGTGAGCCTCTCTGGCAAGTCCTTAACAATATGAGTATATAACCACTTAAATTCTTTTTTTTAAAATGGAAGATTCTCAATAATATGTCAAGGATGGAATGAAGGAAGAGTTCAAACACATCTACTCAGTGAACCTCTCCAATCTGAATACAAATATACAAAAAAAGGATGAAGATGTCAATCATCACATAGAGAACTCTCATAAATTCACTCCAGCCAGCTTTTCTGTAAACAAGTTCTTTAACACAGCATCAAAACAAAACATTGGCAGGCCCTTAGTTTATGGAGATAGTTATAGCAATAGTCCTCATCCTCAGCATACGTGCCTTTCAATTAATAGAAATCCACAGAAGACTCACTTTGGAAAATCAATTGCCTTAATTCTCTAATGATATAATTGCTAGCACAAGCATGGACATTTCTGCCCACAAGATATATTTCATCCACCTAAATGGATACTATTTTTAAAATCTGAGTAAAAATAACTTGCTAAAAATAGTGATTTTGTTTAGCTTTCCTTATTTTTTTAATTACAAATATGGGTTTACCATATAGATTAATGAAAGTAGAGTAAATCTAGGGAAACAAAAATCATCCATAATCCCAACACCCAGAGGCCTGTGGTATCATATTTCCTTCCAGTTTCTTTTCCATGAATTTTGTACATAGCTGATATTATATTACATAGCAATTTAGTGTTCTGCTTTTCTCATATAACATAACAGCATTCCTCTTATTATTCTAATTTTTTTTCAGAAACATGTTTAACAAATGTGAAAGAACCCATTGCATATATTAGATTGAATTATATGAAACTGCTGATATTTAACCTTTTTATTTTTAGACCTCTTAAATTGGCAATCTCATAGAGTTCAGCTTATGTATAAAAGAATTTACCTATCATTTCTCCAATAATGTGATGGATGATTTGGTTGTTTCTTGTTTATTTTTCATTATTAAAAACACGTTGAAATGAATGTCTTTTTGCATACATCTTTATTAGCATTTCTGACAATTTCCATAGACTACATTCCTGATAGTAATGTAATTGAGATGATAATAAACATCTTTATGGTATTTTAACTTCTATTAGAGAAGTCCTTTCCAAAATATTGAGCAAAATTAACTCCAATCAACAATGTATGAGAAAGCCTGTTTAACGACATGCTATCAACATTGAATTTTTTTATTTCTTCATTTTTCTGTAAATTTAATAGAAATACGAACAGAAAACCAAACAGAACCAAACAAAAGGCAAGCAACTTGTTTACATTTACCTTTCTTCTTTAATAGCCAAAATATTTTTCCATGTTTGTTAGCCGTTTGAATTTCCCCTTTGGGGAATTGCCTTCCCCTTGACTTTGCTTGTTTTGTTTCAATGGCTTAGAATTTTCTCTCAAGTTTGAGTTATCATATTTGCAGCCTCTTCCCTCTAGTTGTTGTTTGCCTTTGATTTTTTTTTTTAATTTGATGTACAAAGAATTTTATATCTTTTGGTTTACACAAAAATTGTACTTCAAGTCAATTTTCAGAAGTTATATCTACATAGTTCTAATTTCCATTAAAAGCAAAAGTATAGATGTATCTTTATAGCCAAAATGTTGGATGCAATAATAATGCTGTCATAGAGCATAACGGACAATATCATGGATTTTGGATTAAAAAAGAAAAAGTCAAGTCTAGCTTAATTATTTATTAGCTTTTTGACATTGGACAAATTACTTAATCTCACTAAACCTCAATTTCCACATCCATAAAATGGAATGATAAAATAATATATAATTTAAAGGAATGTTCTGAGGATTAAAATGATACATGCAGAACACTTAGTACAGTGTCCAGTGTATAGTAAACATTCAATGATTGACTTAAATGTTTTAAAAGTATATATTTTCTGAGCTTTATTCTTCTCATGTGACTTATCTCTGTCCTTCAGGAATTACATCTCTCTACATAATAATGGAACCAATACAAGATTTTCTAAATAGTAAATTTTATTGAACAGTGGATCATTATTTCAGATACACCAGGCAAATAGTTAGGACCAATATTCCTCAGTATCATACCATTACCCTCTTGTGGAGATAAATAATGCAATTGACCAAAAGATTAAAAAGTAAATCAATTTATGGTGGCATTTTTTGTGTTCCTTTCTTCATAATACTATGCTACCTTATTTCTGCTACAGTATAATTTAATTAGGAACAGCTATGTAATAGTAGTAGTAGTAACAATAACAATTTATTGATTTCTAAATACTGTGTATACCAGTTGCTGTTTTAAATACTTTACATATATGATCTCCTTGAATCCTCATAACCATCCCATGAGGTAGATAACTGTGACCCCTGTTTAACTGAGGAGGAAACAAAAGTGGAAAGGTTTACACTGGTAACCTATAGTAGTTTTTTTCTAGGGCTGCTGTAACAAAGTACCACAGACTAGGTGACTTAAACAACAGAAGTTTATTTACTCACAGTTCTAGAGGGTAGAAGTCCAAGATCAAGGTGCCAACAAGGTTGGTTTCTTTTACAGTCTCTCTCCTTGCTTGTAGATGTTTGTCTTCTCCCTCTGTCTTCACATGATCTTCTCTCTGCACCCATCTCTTTCCAAATTTCCTCTTCCTATAAGGACACCCATCACTACTGGATTAGAGCTCACACTAACGACCTCATTTTAACTTACCTCTCTAAAGACTATATCTCCAAATGGAGTTACATTCTCAGGTACTGGGGTTGGGACTTCAACATATGATTTGTTGGGGTACAACCCATCCCATAACACTGCCCAAAGTAATAAATTCATAGCCATGAGTCAAACATGGACACTCTGGCTCTAGACCCATATATTTTTCTTTCTAAACTTTTTATTTTGAAAAAAATTTCAGACTTACAGGAAAGTTGCAAAACTTGTACCAAGATTTTCCATATATTCTTCCACAGATTCTCCTGTGTTAACATTCCACCACATTTGTTTTATCATTCTCTCTAAATATCACAGTACAATTTATCAAAATTAACAAATTATCATCAACACAATACTATTAATCAAGTCCTTAGACCTAAAGAGAGTTTTATCAATTGTCCCACTATTGTCCTTTATAAAGAAAGAAAAGCAAAATTTCTTATGTTCCAGGGTCTAGTGTTTTATTTACTTGCCATATCTCTTGAGTTTCCTTTCATTTTAAACATATCTTCAGTTTTTGTTGTTGTTGTTTTACATAACCCTGACATTTTCAAGAGCACAGGCCTAATATTTTCTAAAATGTTCCTCAATTTAAGTTTGCCAATATTTCTTGATAATTATATTCAGTTCATGTATTTTGGCAGGAATTCCATGAAGAAGTACTATGTCATTCTCAGTGCATCATATTAGGAGACCCATGGTATTGATTTGCATCCTTACTTGTGATACTAACTTTGATCACTTGTTAAGGTATTATCTGCTAGGTTTTTCCACTATAAAATCACGATTTTCCATTTCCCAAATTAATAAATGTCTTGTGGGGAGATAATTTGAGACAATATAGATATCCTGTTTCTCACCACAATTTTACCTAATAATTTAGCATCTACTGATGATTTTTGCCTAAAATAATTATTATGTTGATTTTTTAAATTATATCATTTCTTCTTTATCTATGAATTGTAATTCTACTGTTTTGAACAAAATTTTCCCACCTCATTTATTTATTCATTTACTTATATCAGTTTATGCTCATACATTCTTCTTTTATTCTATAGGGAATAATCTCTTACTGCCATTATTTGCTTTATTGTTCAAATTGTCGCAATATGGACAGTGGTGACCACTTCAAGTTGCTTCTATATCTTTTTGACACGTCCTTATTATTCCTTGAGCATTTTCTTAATTTGTAGCACAAAAGATGTCGAGGATCATCTTGTATTCTCAGTTTCAGTCCTGGAGGTATCTATCTCTTCAAGGACTCATGGTTTCCTTTCCTGGAGAAAGGCCTTTAAACAGGATCTGGGCTCTAGGTGTGCTCACTGTTACTGAGGTGTAAGCCCTCTTGACAGACAACTAGAAAATATGTGTTCATATTCATGTTTCTATACTGATTACTTATCATCTATCTATCTATTCACCTATCTATCTCTATCTAAATTGATTCTGTCCTAAAGATGCTACCAGAAAACTGCTAGAGCTAATCAATGAATTTGGTAAAGTAGCAGGATACAAAATTAATGCACAGAAATCTCTTGCATTCTATACACTAACGACGAAAAATCTGAAAGAGAAGTTAAGGAAACACTCCCATTTACCACTGCAACAAAAAGAATAAAATATCTAGGAATAAACCTACCTAAGGAGACAAAAGACCTGTATGCAGAAAACTATAAGACACTGATGAAAGAAATTTAAGGTGATACAAACAGATGGAGAGATATACTGTGTTCATGGATTGGAAGAATCAACATTGTGAAAATGACTATACTACCCAAAGCAATCTACAGATTCAATTCAATCCCTATCAAACTACCAATGGCATTTTTCACAGAACTAGAACAAAAAATTTCACAATTTGTATGGACACACAAAAGACCCTGAATAGCCAAAGCAATCTTGAGAAAGAAAAACAGAACTGGAGGAATCAGGCTCCCTGACTTCAGACTATTTACAAAGCTACAGTAATCAAAACAGTATGGTACTGGCACAAAAACAGAAATATGGATCAATGGAACAGGATAGAAAGCCCAGAGCTAAACCCACACACATATGGTTACTTTATCTTTGATAAAGGAGGCAAGAATATACAATGGAGAAAAGACAGCCTCTTCAATAGTAGTGCTGGGAAAACTGGACAGCTACAGGTAAAAGAAAGAAATTAGAACACTTCCTAACACCATACACAAAAATAAACTCAAAATGGATTAAAGACCTAAATGTAAGGCCAGACACTATCAAACTCTTAGAGGAAAACATAGGCAGAACATTCTATGACATGAATCACAGCAAGATCCTTTTTGACCCACCCCCTAGAGTAATGGAAATAAAATCAAAAATAAACAAATGGGACCTAATGAAACTTAAAAGCTTTTGCACAGCAAAAGAAACCATAAACAAGATGAAAAGACAGCCCTCAGAATGGGAGAAAATATTTGCAAATGAATCAACGGACAAAGGATTAATCTCCAAAATATACAAACAGCTCATGCAGCTCAATATCAAAAAAACAAACAACCCAACCTAAAAATGGGCAGAAGACCTAAATAGACATTTCTCCAAAGAAGACATACAGATTGCCAACAAACGCATGAAAGTATGCTAACATCACTAATCATTAGAGAAATCCAAATCAAAACCACAATGAGGTATCACCTCACACCGGTCAGAATGGCCACCATCAAAAACTCTACAAACAATAAATGCTGAAGAGGGTGTGGAGAAAAGGGAACCCTCTTGCACTGTTGGTGGGAATGTAAATTGATACAGCCACTATGGAGAACAGTATGGAGGTTCCTTAAAAAACTAAAAGTAGAACTACCATATGACCCAACAATCCCACTACTGGGCATATATCCTGAGAAAACCATAATTCAAAAAGAGACATGCACCACAATGTTCATTGCAGCACTGTTTACAATAGCCAGGACGTGGAAGCAACCTAAGTGTCCATCGATAGAAGAATGGATAAAGAAGATGTGGCACATATATACAATGGAATATTACTCAACCATAAAAAGAAACGAAACTGAGTTATTTGTCCTGAGGTGGATGGACCTAGAGTCTGTCATACAGAGTGAAGTAAGTCAGAAAGAGAAAAACAAATACCGTGTGCTAACACATATATATGGAATCTAAAAAAAATTGTTCTGAAAAACCTAGGGGCAGGACAGGAATAAAGTCGCAGACGTAGAGAACGGACTTGAGGACACGGGGAGGGGGAAGGTTAAGCTGGGACAAAGTGAAAGAGTAACACTGACATATATACACTACCAAATGTAAAATAGATAGCTGGTGGGAAGCAGCTGCATAGCGCAGGGAGATCAACTTTGTGCTTTGTGACCACCTAGAGGGGTGGGGTAGGGAGGGTGGGAGGGAGACGCAAGAGGGAGTGGATATGGGGATATATGTATACATATAGCTGATTCACTTTGTTGTACAGTAGAAACTAATACAACATTGTAAAACAATTATACTCCAACAAAGATGTTAAAAAAAAGAAAAACTCTTGCTAAGAATGAGTTTTTTTTCCTCTCTTTTCTTTTAAAAAATAAATAAATAAAATAATTGATTCTGTACATCTAAACTTGTTAATACCTTCATTTGAAGTAGTGAAGATGGTCCTGACTTTGCAGACCTTCTAAATCTATGTTTAAGATGATTTAATCTCCTATTGTTAAAACTGCTCAACTTTAATTTCCACGGCACTCAGTATGCCTTTCTGATTTTTGATTCTGGAGGTTAATACTAGATAGTGATATCACAAGTTTAGGATTAGGAGTACAGGAAAGTTAAGTAATATTCCAAAGAAACCACATAGGAAATGATTAGAAAACCTACAGAGAGAATTACCACCTTCTCACTCTTTTAGGTTTCCAAATATACCAGTACCTTAATCAAACCCGGAGGTTTCAGAAGTACTGATTCCCTGAAGGCATAGATAGCTGAAGGGTAGTTTCAGGAATACTGAATTCTGTCACAGATCTGGCCTCAATTCCATTCTCAATAGAGCTCTGTGCACTGGATTAGGGGGCAGCAAGTTACAGCCACACCCATTCATTTATATATTGTCTAAGGCTGCTTTTCTGCTACAATGGCAGATTTGAGTAGTTACTACAGATGCTAGGGCTTGCAGAACTTAGACTATTTACTATCTGGCCCTTTACTTGAAAAGGTTTGCCTATTCCTATACTAGATCATTTTGAGCCCTGATGTTGATAATTTTTTGCCATATATATGTGTATACACACACACACACACACACACCATTGTAAGACAATACTGTTAAGAGATATTTTATATATGATTGCCGGCTGAGGGGAAAAAGTCCTGCCAAGGGTTGACACCATATAATATTGATGTAATTGCACTGGCATGAAGGCCTCTTTTTAGATTTCAAAGTCTGCTATACCCAGAGAGTTCATCAAATTAATCTGCTGTCCATTCTGTGTGGCATGCAACCTCTTTGATAACTGGGCAAATAAACGTAACCTCCACTTTTGGCAGCTTGTGTCAATTCTGTATGGCTTATCTGTTTGGCTTTTGAGTGTTCATATTTTTAAGAATATGTCTGCATTTCTCATTAATTATTTTGAGATCTAAAAAGAAAGGGAGACATTCTTTGGAAAGACTGTGGATACAATACCAAGTTAAAAGCTGTGTGGAATGGTGTGATGTCTGCTGGTAATGCCAAATTACTGCATGGTTGATCCACTGGCCAAAGTCAATAAGACTGCTAAAGGGATCCAAATCCCCCTTCATTCCGCCCCTAGTCAGACATGTAGAGATAGGGGTACCAGCCATGTGCACTGAACCCTGCTTTCCTCTTGCTTATTTTGGTTATTCAGAGAAGAAACTCTTGATGTTGACTTGTTTTTGTTTACAGCCTTTGAGCTTCTCTGACTCCTGTGTGTGCCTCAGGGCCTTCTGAACATGCTATGGGTGCTACGCAATAGTTTTTCTGGAATCAAAATATTCAGTGTAAAAATCTCTCCTTCTTTGATTTCTGATGACTCAGGCTGCCACTTACTTTGTGCACCTATCAGACATATTATGTTTTTATGTCCACTTCTTTTCCCTGCCATAAAGCACTATCACGGTGCTGCTGGCTAAGCTTTTTGTCTTGGAGGTGGTGAGAAGGACACACACAAACACACGCACCAGTGTTAATTAACTCTTTGATTGCTTGAAAGCAACCCTCTCTAGCCATGCCTGAGATTCAGGTTTAGAAACTGACTAAAGTTTAGTCTTACAATGCAAGACTTTTTAATCTGTCTTTTGGTCATTTCCCAAGATCCATGAGTTCCTTAGGTGAAACTTAGTTTCCTCATATTGTAAAATTCTTACTGCTATAGGACTGCACCTTTTAAAGAACTAAAAGAAAACATCACAGGACACTTGAAAGTAAGAATGCTACTTTTCTCATAGAATAACAGAGGCAGGATTTCAAATCTATTTTAGCATTTAGCTCTCTTTTTAATATCAACGATATTCCTGTTTCCCCATGTACACTTTGAGGCCTGCAAACCTCAGTACAAAATGCACATCATTCATGTCACAAGTTTGTCTCTGTCTGAAAACTCCTATAGTGCTGAGTGGTACTTAACACGGCTCTCCCATTCCCACTTCATATACTTGATACCCTTAATCATCTACAATAATGAAATCTTTTTAAAAAAATGTTTTTTTATCTTAAGAGTTTTGACATCTTCGCTCCACTAAATCCAATCCAAAACTCTTGGGGCCAGATATTTTTCAGGATTTAGAATATTTTGGAGTTTAGAGAGATGTATACTGAATGTTACAACACCCCCACTGGGGTCTGGGCCAGCTCCCTTTAATAAGGCATATCAGTATTTCTTCTGTGAATCATGCAAATATTCCCAGTGGGATAAATAAAAGCTATAAAGAGGCTCAGATCAATTCAGGTAAGGTTGCACCATTGCTACCAAAGGATTTCAGACCAGTTCAGGTTTTGCTGCCAAAGTCATTTCAAAAAATTTTAGATTTGAGATATTGCAAATATGGGATTGTTAATTTATACCAGGGGTTAGCAAAATTTTTTCCATAAGGAGCCAGATGGTAAATATTTCAGGCTTTTCAGGCTATACTGCCTCTGTCTCAACTACCACTCTCTGCTGTTTGGCCCTTAGAAAATACATAAATGGGTGTGGCTGAGTTCCAGTAAAACTATTTACAAAAACATGCTAATGACTAGATTTGGCCTGTGGGTCAGAGTTTGCCAACCCCTTATCTATATTATCTTTGTTGTTTTAAAATTCTCTCCCCGGGGTGTCAGATCCACTGACTAGTTTGCAATAGTTTCTTTGAATGGATGTTTTGAGAATGGGAAAACTTCAAGAAGGGGAAGAGATCTCAGCTGCTTGTCCCATCCATGTTGTTACCTCCTCTTAATTTGACAACCCCAAAATGTATACCAAAATAGTACTTAGAGAGGCAAAATAAAGATGGTGGTGTGGGAAGAGGAGGAGTTAGCATCTCCCCACAACTAGGGTGCCTGCCGGCCACTGGTGGGGGACAGTGAAGCCCGAGGAGATGGGAGGAACCCCAAAATGAACCAGTAGGATGTAGGGGGACTGAGGGGGAAGGAGAAGTGGAGGCCAGACAAGATCGGCACCCCTGAGGCCGAGGATATCAGGAGAGGCAGGCAAGAGGGGCCCTCCGGAAAGAGCAGAAGACGAGAGGAGGGCGATTGTCCTGCACACCTGGGCACAGGGAGCCTGCTGAGCTCCCAGGCCGGTTCCCTGCCCTCCAAGTCTCCCTCCTCCCCCCAGCCGCATTGGTCCTGGGGGCATAGGAGGGAGGCTGGGGAGGTCAGGAGAGGCAGGCGGGAGGGGCCTTCCCAGACCGGAGGAGCAGGAGAGGAGAGGAGCGTACTTTTCCCAGCCCATTCGAGCCCAGGAAGCCTGCTGGGCCCCAGGTGAGGTGCCCCGCCCTCTGAGACCAGGGGTGAGGGGCACGACTGGACCCCTTCTGTTCCTTGAGCCTAAGCCCAACCCCCCACAGCCCCCAGGGCCCTTTCCAGCCCTGTGGGTTGTGAGTATTGGCCCCACCCACTGCCCAAAACTTGCCCTTGCTTAAGCCCCGCCCTCTACAGCCAAAGCCTTTCCACCCTTTTTTTTTTTTCCCTCCTCCTCTTTCTTACTATTGTGGTACTCATGTACCTTCCGGTTGTTGATTCATCTATATTTTTATTTTTACCTTCTTTCTAACATATCTGATAGTTTCCTAGTTTAATTTTATTTTTTACTTTGTTATTGTTCTTTTTTTTTTTTCGGCCGTCCCATATGGCTTGCAGGATCTTGGTTCTTGAGCCTGGGGTCGGGCCAAAGCTGCAGTGGGAGCTCTGAGTCCAAACCACTGGACTAACAGAGAACCTCAGACCCAATGGAATATTCATTGGAGTGAATCCTCACAGAGTTCCTCATCTCAGCACCAAGACCCAGCTCTACCCAATAGCCTACAAACTCCAGTGTTGGAAGCCTCAGGCCAAACAACCAGTAAGACAGGAACACAATCCCACTCATTAAAAAAAAATAGACAGCAGTGAGACCCACTTCAGACTTAGGGACACATACGGACTGAAAGTGAAGGGATGGAAAATGATATTCCATGCAATGGAAATCAAAAGAAAGCTGGAGTAGCAATACTCGTATCAGATAAAATGGACTTTAAAATAAAGACTGTTACAAAAGATAAGGAGGGACACTACATAATGATCAAAGGATCAATCCAGAAAGAAGATATAACAATTATAAATGTTTATGCACCCAACATAGGAGCACCTCATTACATAAGGCAAACACTAACAACCATGAAAGGAGAAATTGACAGTAACACAATAATAGTAGGGGAGTTTAACACGCCACTTACACCAATGGACAGATCATCCAAACAGAAAATAAATAAGGAAACACAAGCTTTAAATGACACAATAGACCAGATAGATCTAATTGATAATTATAGAACATTCCACCCAAAAGTGGCAGAATACACTTTCTTCTCAAGTGCACATAGAACATTCTCCAGGATAGATCACATCTTGGGTCACAAAACAAGCCTTGGAAAATTTAAGAAAATTGAAATCGTATCAAGCATCTTTTCTGACCACAACGCTATGAGATTGGAAACCAATTACAGGAAAAAAACTGTAAAAAAACACAAATACATGGAGGCTAACAGTGTGCTACTAAATAACCAAGAGATCACTGAAGAAATCAAAGAAGAAATTAAAAAATACATGGAAACAAATGACAATGAAAACACGATGACCCAAAACCTATAGGATGCAGCAAAAGCAGTTCTAAGAGGGAAGTTTATAGCAATTCAATCTCACCTCAAGAAACAAGAAAAACCTCAAATGAACAATCTAACCCTACACTTAAAACAACTAGAGAAAGAAGAACAAAGAAAACCCAAAGTCAGTAGAAGGAAAGAAATTATAACGATCAGAGCAGAAATAAATGAAATAGAAATGAAGAAAACAATAGCAAAGATCAATAAAACTAAAAGCTGGTTCTTTGAGAAGATAAACAAAATTGATAAACCCTTAGCTAGACTCATCAAGAAAAAAAGGGAGAGGACACAAATCAATAAAATTAGAAATGAAAAAGGAGAAATCACAACTGATACTGCAGAAATAAAAGGATTATAAGAGACTACTACAAACAACTATATGCCAATAAAATAGACAACCACGAAGAAATGGACAAGTTCTTGGAAAGGTACAATTTTCAAAGGCTGAACCAGGAAAAAATAGAAAATATAAACAGACCTATCACAAGTAATGAAATTGAAACTGTAATTAAAAATCTTCCAACAAACAAAAGTCCAGGACCAGATGGCTTCACAGGCGAATTCTATCAAACATTTAGAGAGGAGCTAACACCAGTCCTTCTCAAACTCTTCCAAAAAATATCAGAGGGAGAAACACTCCCAAATTCATTCTACAAAGCCATCATCACCCTGATACCAAAACCAGAGAAAGATATCACAAAAAAGAAAATTATAAACAAATATCACTGATGAACATAGATGCAAAATTCCTGAACAAAATACTAGCAAACAGAATCCAACAGCACATTAAAAGGATCACACACCATGATCAAGTGGGATTTATCCCAGGGATGCAAGGATTCTTCAATATGCAAATCAATCAGTGTGATACACCACATTAACAAATTAAGGAATAAAAACCATATGATCATCTCAATAGATGCAGAAAAAGCTTTTGGCAAAATTCAACACCCATTTATGATAAAAACTCTCCAAAAAATGGGCATAGAGGGAAACTACCTCAACATAATAAAGGCCATATACAACAAACCCACAGCAAGCATCCTACTCATTGGTGAAAAGCTGAAAGCATTTCCTCTAAGATCAGGAACAAGACAAAGATGTCCACTCTTGCCACTCTTATTCAACATAGTTTTGGAAGTCCTAGCCACAGCAATCAGAGAAGAAAAAGAAATAAAAGGAATACAAATTGGAAAAGAAGAAGAAAGCTGTCACTGTTTGCCAATGACATGATATTACACATAGAAAATCCAAAAGATGCCACCAGAAAACTACTAGAACTAATAAGTGAATTTGGTAAGTTTGCAGAATACAAAATTAATGTACAGAAATCTCTGGAATTCTTATACACCAACAACGAAAACTCAGAAAGAGAAATTAAAGAAACACTCCCATTTACCATTTCAAGAAAAAGAATAAAATACCTAGGAATAAACCTGCCTAAGGAGGTGAAAGACTTGTACTCAGAAAACTATAAAACACTGATGAAAGAAATCAAAGATGACATAAACAGATGGAGAAATATACCATGTTCTTGGATTGGAAGAATCAATACTGTGAAAATGACTATACTACCCAAAGCAATCTACAGATTCAATGCAGTCCCTATCAAACTACCAATGGTATTCTTCACAGAATTAGATCAAAAAATCTTACAATTCATATGGAAACACAAAAGACCCTGAATAGCCAAATCAATCTTGAGAAAGAAAAATGGAGTTGGAGGAATCAGGCTCCCCAACTTCAAACTATACCACAGAGCTACAGTAATCAAGACAGTATGGTACTGGCACAAAAACAGAAATATAGATCAATGGTATACGATAGAATGCCCAGAGATAAACTGGTGCACATATGGACACCTAATTTACAACAAAGGAGGCAAGAACATACAATGGAGAAAAGACAGCCTCTTCAATAAGTGGTGCTGGGAAAACTGGACAGCTACATGTAAAAGAATGAAATTAGAACACTACCTAACACCATACACAAACATAAACTCAAAATGGATTAAAGATTTAAATGTAAGACCAGGCACTATAAAACTCTTAGAGGAAAACATAGGAACAACACTCTTTGACATAAATCACAGCAAGATCCTTTTTGACCCACCTCCTAGAGTAACGAAAATAAAAACAAAAATAAACAAATGGGACTTTAAACTTAAAAGCTTTTGCACAGCAAAGGAAACTATAAACAAGGCAAAAAGACAACCCTCAGAACAGGAGAAAGTATTTGCAAATGAAACAACAGAAAAAGGATTAATCTCCAAAATATACAAATAGCTCATGCAGCTCAATATCAAAAAAATAAACAATCCAGTTTAAAAATGGGCAGAAGACCTGAATAGACATTTCACCAAAGAAGACATACAGATGGCCAAGAGGCACATGAAAAGATGCTCAACATCACTAATTATTAGAGAAATGCAAATCAAAACTACAATGAGGTATCACCTCACACCGGTCAGAAAGGCCATTATCAAAAAATCTAGAAACAATAAATGCTGGAAAGGGTGTGGTGAAAAGGGAACCCTCCTGCACTGTTGGTGGGAATGTAAATTGATACAACCACTATGGAAAACAGTATGGAGGTTCCTTAAAAAACTAAAAATAGAATTACCGTATGACCCAGGAATCCCACTACTGGGCATATACCCTGAGAAAACCATAATTCAAAAAGAGACATGTACCACAGTGTTCATTGCAGCCCTATTTACAATAGCCAGGACATGGAAGCAAACTAAATGTCCATCAACAGATAAATGGATAAAGATGTGGCACATGTATACAATGGAATATTACTCAGCCATAAAAAGAAACAAAATTGAGCTATTTGTAGTGAGGTGGATGGACCTAGAGTCTGTCATACAAAGTGAGAAAAACAGAAAGAGAAAAACAAATACCATATGCTAATGTATATATATGGAATCTCAAAAAAAGAAAAAAAATCATACTGATGAACCTAGTGGCAGGGCAGGAATAAAGAGGTAGACATAGTGAATGGACTTGAGGACATGTGGTTGGAGGGCGAAGCTGGGGCGAAGTGAGAGTACCATTGACATATATACACTACCAAATGTAAAATAGTTGGCTGGTGGGAAGCAGCAGCATAGTACAGGGAGATTGGCTCAGTGCTTTGCGATGACCTGGAGGGGTGGGTTAGGGATGGTGGGAGGGAGGCTCAAGAGGGAGGGCATATGGAGACATGTGTACGCATATGGCTAATTTGCTTTGTTGTGCAACAGAAACTAACACAGTATTGTGAAGCAATTATACTCCAATAAAGATCTATTTTTAAAAAATAGTACTTAGACCTAGAATAGTACTTAGTACCTATATCTGTGTGAACTCTAGAATTTAAGTAGCCACTGACTTTGTCGTTACTATTATGGGATGTTAACATTTGAAAACAAGGAGTGGCTAGAACCTAGTGGTGCCAGTGATTGTCATGTTAGTGATTTTAAGGGAAAAAAATCATAGTTTATTCATGCTCAACTTTAACTTCTGATATTCTGTGACTGAAAACATCAGATTGAGCATTTGTTCTCCTGTATCCTTCTTGCTTAGTTTTGTGTTTATTTAATTATAAATGAGAGAAAAGTATACAGTCAGACTAAAACAGATGAACAATTTGTAAACTGTTCGTGGGAGTTTGCATTTTTCTCTGCTCAGTATGCAGCAAGACTTTGATGGGTCAAGTTTGAAGGGCATTTTGAATGGGCTTGTTCTTTTAGTGGGTGTTGTTTGGTACTTCTGACCAAGAGAGAAAATAGAGAACAGAGCAGTATCCCCTATGGATGGCCTCCCAGAGTGCTTAGAAATTATGGGCTCTCAGTAGATGACTGACTGGTTACATGAATGAGATTCAGTTTAAGGGACATGACAATACCTTTAGAAAATGGGAGGCAAAACTCTCAACGAATTTTTAGCCATGAACACCTGATTCTTTAGTTTGATTGTATGGAACGGATAATTGGGATGACCTTGAGGATGCGCTGACATTTTGGCCAATTATCTGCTAAGCTGAGTAGGGACCCACACTAGGTATGCCACATATTTAGGCATCTTTTCCTAGCCTGTTGCATCTGCTTTCTTGATAACTCTTCACCTCCTTTTGAGGAACTGCCTTCGTAATTGGTTTTAGGATTATCTGGACCAGATTATGTGGTTTGAGGGGCACTGATTTTTTCTCTTTGTAGTTATAACCTTTCCAGACTTGACCTTCAGTCTTTAGGGTGCTGTTCTTCAGAATTTTATTGTGCCCCTTGAAGATATTTTTTCATAGTGCTTCTCACGTGCTTCCTACTTTGGTTTCCCTGCTATATGATGTGCTCCTTGAGAGTGGGAACAGGATTTCTGAATGTCTGTAATCTCAGCATCTCCACTGGTACTTGACATATGTAGACACTAGGCTTCAGATTGAACAGACAAATATTCATTAATTTGCAAACATATTGTGATGACTGTTGAAAGTTAATGTGGATCAAGGCAATGAGAAATAATATTGGTACCTCTACTGGAAATGGTAGTAGAAAACAGAAGGGTAGGTTGGAAGGACAAACTTTGTTGCTATAAACAGATTTGACTTGGCCAACTGTAAGGGCATCTACATAAAGAAAAAATGCTGATGGTAATAATTTCTGCTTAATTTCCCCTTGATTTAACCTGGTCACTAACTGATTTGGTTGTATGAGAGACAGTGAACTTACATCATCCATTTCTCTTTTAGGACTTTTCATTTAGCAAATAAAGAAAGAAATTGAGATTAGAAATCACTTGTTAAGTTATGAAGAGAAGCTGGGGCTAGGAGGACCAAACACAAATAAAGAAGACAGACATTTTTAAATCGTGTAATTATTGGTTGAATGAGTATTGTCTATTAAGATCCTACAGGTGTATATTGCAATATATACCATTTCTCTTCTAGTCTGAATGTGTCAGAGAAACAATCTGCCACTTCCCTTCCATCCCATCTAGCAATGAGGGCCATGGAGCAAGCAGACAATGACATCTACCCAGCTGCCAGGATTGTGCAATAAATGAAGCAACCCCTCAAAAAACTCTGAATGGATTGCCAATTTTTATTATGTTTAAGGCAGGCAGTAATTTCAGTTTTCAATTCCACTAAGTAATAATAGTTATTAATTAGTAAATTAGGCCACTGGGTTCTAGAGGTGAGCTAACAGAATGATTAAAAAGGAGAGCACGAAAATTCACAGATAGCGCTCAGGTTTCGTAGAAGCCTGCCACGATTGAGAGTTTATGTTTGTACATCTCTTCAGAATGAATTGCTGCCCTTAAGAGCAACTTGCATTGCCTACATTGCTGTCTGTTCAGTAATTGCAGCAAAGAGAGGTACTGCACCATACATTGTCATAAAGATGTCAAGAAATGAAGGGAGATGGTCTATACAGCTTCTAATACTTACATTTTAAATCCGGGGACATTAAATCCAGGGAGGAGAATTCCTGAGGTTTTTCCCCTCTGCACACCCACAAAAGGCTTAGACATTTCTTGAGTAAAGGCTCTGACATCATCTCCAGGGAGGATTTCTGGACTCCAGGTAGGTCTAATTCATTTTAGAGGCTAATTTTTTGAGCTTTATATTTCATGCATGATAGCCTTCATGGAGGTGTGTGGACTGTGTTTAAAATTACTTTTCATAGCTGTACCTGGATAATAACAAAATCCCGGAAATTGCATTGAAACTCCTTAAGGACTTGAAAGGCTAAAACTAAAGTTTATCTTGCAGGGTTCTAGATGGCAAAAAATGCAGGTAACGTACATTAAGGCTGTCAGAGTGTATTCCTGATACTAAAAGAAAGAGTTGAAAAGTGGAAATATCAGTCAAACTTATTCTTAAGATTCACAGTGTAGCTTTTTGCTGGTGTTCAACGTGATTTTTAAAAAACAAATGCAGGCAAACCAGATTTATGTATAAATATAGATTATATCTATAATGGCAAAGTTAATTAAAACATTAAGACAGATTCCAGATTCCTCTTTTTAAGAAAAATAGCATATCTATTCTTCTATTAAAATGAGCTCTTGCTTGTGTTTTATTTAAATGAAAGACTGATACATTTTGCTTTTCTTATGTAGAAATAAGCATTACTTGAGACTTGAAGACAAATTTCCCTATCCAATTTTTCTTTCCATATGAACACTCTCCCTGCCTTATCATTATTTTTGTTCCCTCCTTAGAGATTCATGTTTCAAGGTTTTTTCCCTCCATTTTTTCTTTTCTTTCTACTTTTCTTTTTGCCTTTTCTTAATATTTACCTTTAGAGTCATCATGGTGTACTGGAAAGAGCGGTTTTTAGTCTGATAAACACTAGGTTAAACCCTTGACTCCACTTCTCACTAGTTATTTTTACCTTGAGAAAATTGATCAACCTCTCTGAGCTTCTGTTTCCTCCTCTGTAATGTGGGGAATATAAAACACTTACCTCACATAGTGGTTTCAAGTTTGCTATCATGCAAAAATGCTTATTCTTGGACTAAAGAAAGGAAAAAACTTTGGAACTGGTTAGTTGGCATATAGACAAAATTTTTTGTACCAGTACTTGTGTTAGACTGGATTAACTAAGACAATTATTTGAGAGGTAATAAACTTTGTAGGTATGAGCACTGAGATTGAGTATTTAACTGTGATAGTTGACAGTTTGCGTGTACTTAATATATGTAAGTTCCTTTCCCACCTTCCGGACCCTATTCTCATACAGACCTCCAGCCTACACTTATCTACCTCTAGTTTCCACATAAGAGTGTAAATTTCCATATTATGTCATCTGGCTCCATTCCATTGTTTTCTTTTTAATGTTAATATATTAGGAAATCTCATCTGCCACGAGAATGAATGTCAGGCCTGTCCACTGGGTTTTGTTCTTTGGAACCCTCATCTAATTTTGAGTCTATAATGTAAAAATATATAACTCTTAATTTCCATTGGTGGAAGATTAAGCATATTTTTAGAAAGAATGTTGTAAAACACACTGGAAGGAGAGGAGGAAAGGTTTGATAGAGTTAAACTGACACAAGAGTTTCAAATAAGATTGAAATAAGATCAAGTTCATCAATGTTCATTGTAAAAAGCCAACCTAATCTTGTCCTTAAATAACCCACCAACCAACCAATAAAACAAACAAACAAACAAACAAAACCCAGAACGATCAAGAAATTAGGTCTAATATTTGAATATCAGTTGACTAGGAAGGACAAATGTCTTTTTTCATCAGTTGACTAGGAAGGACAAATGTCTCCATCTGTATCTAAGGATGTGACATGTAAGTTCCTATGGAGCTCACCCAAGGCTGTAAGGGAAGTTCAGCAAAGAAGCAGACTAGACTGAAAAAGCATTTGAAGGTTAAGATGCTCTCCAGGAGTTTCTGCTGCAGTCATTACTATCACTGAACTTTTCTGCCTTTAAGGGTTTGTAATATCTAGATTCAAATTATTCCATCCATATCTAAAGCTATTCTGTGATTGTTTTTGACCACCAGCATAATGCAGTTTTCTTTTTCCTGTCACCTCAGATCATCACCTATGACACAGCACTGTGCAGGGAGCATAAGCCTGGAGCTCTCATTCAAGGTCACCTGAAGCCCTCCATAGTGAGACATTTTGAATGACTTAGAATTATTTTAACTAGATATGTTTGTAGCTGTCCGACTGCAACCCACATGGTTCAGGGAAGTTCAATTTCTTTTCTATATTAATAGCTTATTGAGCAAACATACTATGCCAGACTACACACACATGTGTTTTTTCTTTTTTTCAATGAACTCAGTTATCTTGAAAACCCAATGAAAAATGTTTCTATTATCTTTACCTGTTTGCATTTCAAAAACTGTAAGAATGCATTGATTTTTGAGACAATTATTGGGGCTTATAGAACTTATCCTCCTGCTTGGGTATGTCTTTTAGAATTAAAGTGTTCATTAGATGTCCCAAGGGGAGTTTTCATATTCCAGGACAGAAAAGAGATACCATGGGTTATGGAAATGGCTCTGTCAAATGTGATGTAAAATACTGGTGAAAATTGACAATTGCAGTGGAACATCTGAAGTTGTGACCTGCATGAGATTATCTCTAAAACATTCAGGAATCCTAATAAGCTGCATTTTCAAAATTTCTTTACATATCATGGCTTATATTTGATACTTAATTGTACAGCAATTAAGCTATTGTACCAAGTAGAACATGTACTCAACCCCTCCCAGGCACAGGGGGCAAAACAAAGACATTTTGAGGCATTTAGCTTGTATCTGATAAAATAAGCCTTACACAGATGAAACAATTAGAAAATTGTTGAACCACACAGTGAGTGACTAATCAGTATAGAAAGAGATAGATCAGTGTGGGATGTTAATAGTAGGTGATGACTTCCTGAAGGAGAAAAAAATTAAAGTAAGTGTTGGCATTTAAATAGAGAGGAAAAGAGGTTTGGGACATTTCACCGTGGGAAAATAGCATGAGCAGAAGCCTAGAAATAAAAATGGACGGTGTGAGCCAACTTAACTAAGAGGGAAGTGAGAATTGAGAAACAGTAGAAATAATTTGAACCAAGTAAGAAGAAATCAGTTTCTAGAAGATCTTGTAAATCAGCCAATGAAATTTGAGACTGATACAATGGGTAATAGGAAGCTTGTCCAAAACATTTTTAGGAGTGATGCAGCGTATAGGACAGTGGTATTTCTATAGTGTTACTATGATAGCGTATGCCAATGCATTGAGGTTCTCAGGTGTCTGGTTTTGAGTAACTATACAACAACATAGAGAAAAAAAACATGAAATGATTGTGGAACTCTCATTATTCTTTGGAGAATTTTGTGAAAAATGGGAATGGGAATGGTATAAGAAAATAGGAAATAGGTAAGTGTTCTGAGAACAAAAACTTAGGAAATGTGCATTCTGGAAACATGTTAGTAAGTTTCATATCCATATCTTAGAAGTTTCAGAATTAATTTTTAAATTTCCATCTTGTGAAAAATAATCTTTAAAAAAGCTATCAGCATTGAAGCCTTCACGGGTTCACTAAAAACAAGTGATGACAGATGAGGGGTATTTTAGTTTTTGATAGCAATTCTATGCCACTACGTGTTGATCTTGTGTTGTAGGAAAGGATCTGATACATGGTAGCAGTTTAATAAATGAATGTTACACTGTGGCTTAAATAAGTCAGAGGAACAGGTTTTTCTAAATCCAGATTTTGCAGGATCTCTGATTATATTCTACGAGGAAAAGACAAAGGAGTGTGTAGAAGACAATTTTACCGTAAGGTCAGCCCATTCCTTGTTGACTAGTCATAGTATTTTCATTAATACATCAATTCCAGCTAGGAATGTCATATTCAGTGCCAAGAAACAGGTTGTGTTCTTGGTCCTGTCTCCCCAGCATTTCTATTAAGGGTTTCCATGTTGCAAGAAATGGAATGCATATCACATTTGTATGGGTGACACCAAGTTGCAAGGTTTGGCTATATATTTGTTGACAGATTCAAGATAAAAAAAGATTTAAACAGGCTAGAGCGATAACCCCCCCAAATAGTTAAATGCATAACTTGAATCAAGGAGTGTGAGTGGGCTGCAAGAACCAAGAGGGTAGAGAGAACTTTAGTGGCAGCATAAAGGTCAGTCCAGGAATTTGCCCCTCGAGTCAGGGACTGGATCAAGAGACATGTCTGGTTTCACACAGAAGAGAGGAAGGTCCTCTGGGGAAAAGAGGCCCCAATTAATTATGTCACAACTTCTCTCTTCCTGGAGGTGGAGGTGGAGAACCCACAGCTGGCCTATGTTAAACTGACACTGTGACTTGTTGCCATAAGGTCCATTTTAGTCCCTGTTCATCTATTAAGTGGAGTTGCTCTCCACTCAGAGTTGATTACTACATAAATAATTGAAGCTCCCCCAATGTGATGATTAAGAGAAGGCAGCTCTAATGGGACCCCTTCCCATTAGCCACAGGAAGGCAGAAGACATGCATTGATTGAATACAAATGAGACCCATTTGCATTGGTTCCAGCCACTCTTCTACTATCCCTCTATGGACAAGGATTGGTTCCAGGCCACCCTTCAGCAGGAGAATGTCTGGTCATGATGGTCCAAGGAAACTTATCTTTCCCTGGTGAGATAGCACTGGGTTATCCTCAGACCTTAAGCTCCAGACTGATAACCCCTACTTACATTATGTGGCAGGCAGTTTATTCGAATACTCTCCATTCCCCTGTGGTAGCTCTCCTCGTCATTCTTGGGATCTTTCCCCAAAACATACTTTCCTTCTAATTCCCTTTAGATACTCTGAGTCATATAGTATTATGATCCATCTATACCTGTCCTTGAGAAACATCTCAGGCCTCTGCTCAGAAACTCATTCATTTATACCAAGTCTATCCATCTTGTCTCTCTCTCTCTCTCTCTCTGAGTTTTATGAGGTAAATAGTTGTCTAATTTAAATAAGTGAATTAATGAAATTCACCATTCCCCTCTCCCCATACCCACCTATCCCAGCATTCTCTGCTTTAGGAGGAAAATGATGCACCTCTGTGTGGCAGGACCCTCCTTTACATAGTCTTAAAGGGAGGACCTTGATACTGTCACACCTTAATACACTATGAGGTGGGGTGGAGGGTGGGTTGGGAGCAACTAGAACAGGTGTGGCACATGGTAAGCATTCAGTATACATTTATGAAGTAAAGGAATTATGACTCCCATTCTTTTCCATCTTTCTACCTCTATGAACTGTGACTCATTTCCTCACTAGTTTACCTAACAATCACCCACACCAAGATAAGATTTTTTTTTTCCGGAAAAAAAAAATTGTCTCATAAGAGAGTTAGCAGGACGTTTATCTTGCCAGTGTTGAAACAATGACCTAGAAATAATTTTTCTAAAAATATCTAACAATTTTCTGAGCAGAACTTGAATGTCAAGAGCTACAACACATTCTGGAGGGATGTCTTCCTCTCCTTGCCCCTAATGGAATGGGTTTTGAGGCTTCCAAACCATCCCACCAGTCCAATAGGAGAAACCGTTTTCAAGGCTCTGGTATGTGCCAGTTACTTCACAAGGTGCTTTGCATACACTATTGATTTAATCTTTAAAATAACCCAATTAGGTAGCTATTAGTTTCATCTTGAAGAAGAGAAAACAGGTTTATAAATACTGTGCCCTAGGTCACAAAACTAGGTAAGCAACAGAGCAGGGGTTACAAACAAGTGGTCTGACATTTTGCTCTTTCCAGGAGAGCAGTGGAGCTGAGCCAGGGTGCCTGGATTCAGACCTGGCTCTGCCACTTACCATCTGTGAACTTAGTCAATGCGTGTAACCCCACTGTACTTCAATTTCACCATGAGAAAATTGTGGAAGGTAATATATTTTTTCACAGGGTTATCCTAGGATTCAATTACTTAGTTCATGTAAAGTATTTAGAATAATGCTTGGAACATAGTAAGCACTTAATATATCTTAAAGATTATTATTCAAATTTATGTAGAACTAGCACTCAGTATCTTGTAATTTAGCAATAAATAGTTTAATAATTCTTTGTTTTATTCTCTGTGGTGTTATATCAGGAATTAGATGACTTCATGAAGGAGTCACTTAATAAATTGTAAACTCCTTAAGGACTGGGTCCTTTGGGCACTTTCAAAAACTAGAGGATTACTCAGTGAATATTAGACACACAATTAACACTTATGGATAGGGATTTAAAAGCATGAATGATCCAATCTACCGCCCTCCCCAAACAATGCCTTTCTTACATTCTAGTAGAATTTTATAGTTTACAATGTGATTCTCAGACTTAAAAAGAATTTCCACAGTCACCACTGCAAAGTATGTACCTGTATCCTCCATATCACGGATAGGAAGCTAAACTTCAAGATGGCCACTGGATTTGCTTTTCTTGTGTGATGAGGAATGCAGAACTTTGCAGTAACTGGTGTTGTCTTTGTGGCTTGACGAGGTTAGAGGTTAGATTTGTCTCTGTTGTCATTTTCTTGACTTGTCCTTCATGGTCACAATGTCGCAGCTCTACTTCTGGCCAGGTTCTTAACATTTAAGGCAGTAGAAGGGGAAAGTTTCACATAAGCTTCATCGTTCATTGTCCTTTTATATAAAGGAAGAAAAGTTTCTCTAGGGCTTCCTAACTTTCCAGAAAATTTTCTTCACATGTCATGGGCAGCCCCTCATTTCAGGGAAACCTGGGGAAGGGAAATGCTTGGCTTTCTCACCTTTAGAGTGATCAGTAGCAAGGTGGAGCTACCAATAGCTTTTGGTAGTTTCTGCCAATAATCATTTTTAATACTAATACTGCTACTCCTACTATTCCTACTTCTGCTACTACTACTAAAGATTTTACCCTAACAAATGTCGTAGACTAATTTGCTGTCCCTTTAGTTCATCAAAAAATGAGAAATGACAAGATGTTTCCTGGCACTGACGAAGATAAGTTGGTATTTGAAGGTGAAAATAAGCATCCTCAACCCCACTGCTGCCCTTTGACAGAAGACAATGCTAACTAACATCTGGGACCTTTAAAAATACTTCACTCCTAAGTTTGTATTCAGTTGGGAGCTGAGTGAGTCATGGCCTGTATGTTTATGAGCTACTGGTAATGTGATAATTGGAATTACCCCCAGTTTGAAATAAGAAGCTCAGACGGAGCTTGTGAGGATTTCTAAAAGATTTAGTTTGACCTGGGTGGGCCTCAAACAGTACCTAAGAGGGAGAAGATGGAATAAATATGAACAGAGTTGAGGCACTACCGGTCACAGTTCTTTTAACTCTGAAGTGGCTTCCAGGAAAGTGAGCAGAGCCTCTGGGGCCATTCTCACCAAATATAAATAGATTTCCAACTTCAACCCTGGAGGCAGGGCCCTACAAGTACAGAGGATGGAAACAAAATCTCTGTGTTTCACTAACACAATAAACTTACATAGATGAATTGGATAAAACTACATTAGCATTTATTCAAAGGATGGGCTTGAGATAACTTTTTATTCTCATCCATCAGCCATTTCCCCTCACAAACCCTTCTGGCCCTCTGCGTATTTCCAGAAAGATGATTATATGGATGTGGTCTGTTTGGGGAAGTAAAGAATTCAGGACACAGGATAAGTCTGGAGGTTGAGGGGGAGGGATAAGATGGAACTGAATCGACTCTGGCTTCCTGCCCAAGCTGGCATGAGCTGGTAGCTCAGATCAGTTTGAATCTAATGTCTCCTAGGAATTCTGCAGCCACTCTAGTGTTTGTGTCCCAATGCATCAGCAGTTTTGGAAGTTAAGGCTGGATATTAGAAATGGGCAAGTAAAGAAAATGCATCTGTTTATTGAATATTTAGGAATGGGAAGAAAGGAAGAAAACACACACAATCACCCTATTATTTGGAAGCGGGGTGGCCACTGGTGGTGTTCTTGCTTCACAGCTATGGTGCTAGCAGACCCAGCTGAGCTAGACCTGCTGTGTTTTGTCTTTCGCTTACATCTGAAAATATCTGCAAATGTTTGGCACTTGGGGAAATGACTTTTGGCCAAGTACATTTTTTCTTAATATAAAATGAGAAAGAGAGATGAAGAAGGGGTGGGGGAGGAAGGGGGCAAGGAAGGAAAAAGAGAGAAAGAGAAAAGAGCTTAATTCAGAGGAAGGTGAAAGGGAACTTAACTTGATCTGTCGGCTTCATATATACTTAACTCATTACAATGGGTTAGTGTTGGGCCCTTTAAGGTCTAAAATACAGTGAGCTTCCATGGACATTCCTTTTCCCAGAGAACAGGCCAGCTGTGACAGGATGACGGTTCAGGATATTGGTCCCAAAGCTAAGATTCACCAAGTTTGGCTGAAGGCAAAACCTCTTCTCTTCTGCTCATTATCAAACGGCTACACTGCATGCAGTTGGCCATTTAGTTGTCTCCTAACACCTTGCATTGCCATCTTATAAATGCTGCTGCTTTGTTGAAACACCTGTAGAGTTTCTTGGCTTATGAACACCATTTGATCACACAACAGGAGTAAGGAAGGCTCATCTGCCTCTTGGCAAAATAGGTGAGGACATACTGAGCGCTGGGTTACCCCTTCACTTAGCATGGCAATCCTGTGGGTAAGGGTGCTTCCCTGCCCTGGACATAAAGAAGTGAGAACCAGCCGCTTGAAGCAAGAGGAAATCTATCACAGGGCTACACAGTCTTTCACTAGTAGACTAGTTACTAATTTAAATAGTCTTTCCTTTTATCTTGTTGATGCTTCTCCTAGACATTGTTCTTCTTTCCCCTTGATTTTCTCCTCATAATACTATTCATTCCAGAACAATTTAATTCTAAGTCAAAGGTAACTTTGTGATTTTAGCCAAGGTAAAGGGAAGAAAACATAAAGTTGGAAATAAATATGGTGTTTGTGTCCTAAAAAGACATTGCCAGGAGCCGTAGTTATTAAACTTTTTGGTCTCAGGACTCCTTTACATTCTGAAAAATTACTGAGGACCTCATAGAACTTTTGTTTGTGTGATTTATATATATATATATATTATATATATATGCATATATATGTATATGTAAGCATGTATATATCTGTATATCCATAGCTGTATCTGTGTATCTTTATCAATATTTATCAATAAGTAGAATGGGAAAATTTAGCATATATTATTGCAAAACAAGACCACAAAGTATACGAATTTCTTGTTGTGTTTTCAGATAATTAGATATCCCCAAAGAAAGTTAATTTTTGGATTTCAAAATAATGATATCTTGGATTATATTAAGGCTCACCAATGCTATAGCTAGTCTAAACAAAGATGGTTAGTAAGAGCACAGATGTAGTAAGGAAAAAAAACGGAGTTAATCCCTGAAAACTCACATTTTTTAAATAGACTTTATTTTTTAGAGCAGTTTTAAATTCATAGCAAAATTAAGAGGAAGGAAAAGAGATTTCCCATATACCCCCTGCTCTCATACATGCCTAGCCTCCCCCATTATAAACATCTCTCACCAGAGTGGTACATTTGTTATAATTAATAAACTTACATTGACACGTGTAAGTTAGAATCAGCATAATAGATGTTAAAATTTTTCTCATAATTAGTATAAGCAGTGTTCAGGACATATGGATTAGCTAGAAACACTCTACAGTACCTTCACACTTTCATGAACAGAACATAGAGTATAGACTCTAGCCTCTAAGGCCTTCAGCCATGGTAATGGGACACTGAGACCATACAGTAGTCTCGGACTGGAGGATTTTTGTTGTCTGCCTCCAACTAGAAATATAGCTGAATCCTGCCAACCAATAGATGTCTCATCTACATCTAATGATCCTTTCAAGCAACAATATAAAGGAGACCATAGTCCTTCAGCTTATAAAACACATTGAATGACTGCTCTTGGCCTACTTGCTGATAATTGTTTAACTGGTCTGTGATCGGCTTTCACTGTAACACACCGTCTGTATCATACCACCCTGAAGGATGAAGACTGCATTGGCTTTCTAGGGCTGCCAAAACAAAACACCACAGACTGGTTGGCTTAAATGACAGAAATCTATTTTCCAAAAGTTCTGGAGGCTAGAAGTCCAAGATGAAGGTGTTGGCAGGGAAGTTTTCTTCTGAGGCCTCTCTTCTTGGCTTGCAGACGGCTGCTTTCTTGCTGGGTCCTCACATGGTTTTTCCTCTGTGTATGCATGTTGCTGGTGTCTGGAGAGGAGCTGCCCAGGGGACCCTTCAGAGAAGGACTTGCCGACCACTGCAGGGAGTACCGTGAGCAGACGGCTCAGCTGATGAGACCAACTTGTTGGATGTCCTGCCCCTCTGGTGGCATCTCACACCACTGACCTAGTGAGGTGAGGGCATCAAGACCTGGCCATTTGGGCCCAGAGTGGAGACATGGACAGGCAAGTTTCTCTCCAGAACTCCTTCCTGGGGGAGCCATGGATTTGTTGGATCTGTAGAGCGGTTAGACTGCTTTCTCTGCCCAATTCTGCTTCTGCCCCCTTCTTTGATCCCTAACAAACATCTTACACCCAAACTTTGTTCAGGGTCTGCTTTTGGAGACCTTCACCTGTGTGAGGCTTCTCTTTCTATCTGATCATCTTATCTTTCTCTCCCACATTCCTTGAAGCAGTAGAGAGATGATCTCTGGTAATAGCCATCAAATTAATATCTAGTTTGCATAGAGTGTTTTAAACGTACACGACTTTTACATGTAACATTCTTTTTCATATTTATTCCATCAACGAGCGCAGAGGGGTGAGAGACACTTTCTGTTGACAGAAAGCCAACACTCTTTGGTAGGCCAGTGCTGACATTTTATAGATTCTGAGGGATTTTACCTACGACATCAAAGGGCAATATCTAAGCTAGAGTCTACCTTCTGCTTCTGAACCATGGTCAAAGAAGAAAAAATACGAGAAGATTGTAAAGGAAGATAGGAGGTAGGTTGAGGGAAATGTACAGATAGTTTTTTGGGTTTTTTCCTCCACTTTCCCAGGAGAAAAGGAACACTGAAATTCAAGCAACAGGAGACTTGTTTATGATGACAAAATGGCCTCTGAAGAAAAGTGCTAGGACATTTATTTAAGCAAAAGAAATATTTTCTTTCCATGGATATTCTTTCCTACTTTGGTCACCTACTGCCAGGCACCCTTCTGTGTTTTCAAGGGATTGTCACCATTCAGTGTTACCACATGTGTGAATCACCATGCATGTGGGCTGAATCTCTTTTAAGAGGCCAGGGCAATCTGACACATATGAGGAAGTGACAGGCATTTTACAAGAGGCTTAAATTCCTATGAAGGAATGAATGGCTTTGTCCTTGATCTGCTCACTGAACTCTTTTTAATATTAATGTGCTACTTAAAAGTGCATCATTTGCCTCCAAAGCAGCTCTGTGGGCGGCATTAGAGCCCATGGGCAGGCTACGGGGTCCAGAGTGAAGCTGCTGATTGCTATTTATCACACACAACTGCGGACTCCCAAGGATCAAAACTTTAAGCACAACTTGGCAGGGAAGAGGGGTTTCCATCTATCCCCTGGCATTGAAACTCTAAGATTAGTGTGACCTAAGCCACCTCATTCTTGGAAAGATGCTAATATAATAACACTTTTTTTAAAGGTCAAAACTTCAGATTCCTTTCATTAGCTCCATCTCATGTATCTCCAAGTAGAACACAACTTTGTGGCTTCTTTTCAAACCATCATAACCGTGTTTTATAGCAGGCTCAAAATACTCTTTTTATTTCTACAAAGGCAACATACTGAACGACATGTTTCCAGCCAAATTTACGGACTACTTCTATTCCCACCTTCCTTCCGTGCTGCTAAAAAATATAGGATTAGGCTAGAGCCAGACAGATGCGATAACTACTGTTGGAAAAAAATATAGATTTTTAGGTGGGAAGCTATATAGACACCAAGATAGATCCATGAAAATGTGAGCTGAGTGGCTGAGCTTTAACTCAGCAGAAATACTTGTTCTATTTAGTGTTTGTTGTTCTCATATGGTAAATCTTAGAGAAAACAGTGCTAGAGAAAGTGAAACCAGAGGTTTGTTATGACAATGAGCATAGAACTGAAGAAGTGTTACAAGTCCCATGTAATTGCCTGAGGGGAGCAGAGCTAATCCAGTGAAGCATCAGTCTAAACTCAACAATTTGATCTGTTACCTTCCCCTGAATATTCTTTTACTGTTTTGTTGGGGTGTTTCCATCTTATTCTAACATAAATAGTGCCCGGGAATCATGTTGACTTATTAAGAATAGGAATTTTTCTGAAAGAAAAAACAAAACCTGTTTAGGAATAGAACATGGTTATCCTTCCTTATGTTTATAGACTAAAGTAAGCAGACTTCTTCCTCCAAAACGTAGCAAGATGGCCCAGCCTACTTTAGAGCAGGGCTGTTGTTCATTCATTCATTCATGGATAAAGCATTTATTAAGCCTGCATTACGGGGTCTAAGATTGGAGTAACACTGAGACTGAGTTCCTTAAAGTACCCCATTGCTTGTGTGAAAGCTTCAGTGGTTGATTAATTACTCCATTATTTACTCCTCCCTGTAACTATGAACTTTCCATGTGACCTTGGAGTATTCTCCCACACTGACTGAGCCTAGCCATGTGACTTCTTTGGCCAAAGGGATAATCACAAATATAAAGCAGACAGAGGCTTGAGAAGGCTTGTGGGATTGGACTTGCTCACTCTTTTTTCCCCCAATTTTATTGAGGAATAATCAACAAATTATACTTGTATATATTTAAATTATACAACATGATGATTTGATATGCATATACATTACAGAATGATTACCAAGATCAAGATAATCAACACATCCATCATCCCACATAGTTAACTCTTGTGTGTGAGGTGAGAATGCTTAAGACCTACTCTCAGCAACTTTCAAGTATACAATACCATATTACTAACTATCGTCACCATGCTGTACATTAGATCCTCAGAACTTATTCTTCTCACGCTGAAAGTTTGTGCCCTTTGACCTACATCTCCCCATTTTCTTTTTACCTAGCTCCTGGCAACCATCATCCTACCTCTGTTTGTATGAAATCAGCTTTAAATTTTTTTTTTTAGATTCCACAATATAAGTGATACCACACAGTATTTGTCTTTCTCTGTCTGGCTTATTTCATCTACCATAATGCCCTCCAGGCTCATCCATGTTTCCACAAATGACAGGATTTTCTTCTTTGCTTTGTCTTTATAATATTCCATTATATATTCTTGGCTATTGTGAATAATGGAAGTACATATATCTCTTTGATATCTTTCTTTTTTTCATTTCCTTTGGATATATATCAGGAAGTAGGATTGCTGGATCATGTGATAGTTCTATTTTTAATTTTTTGAGGAACTTCCAGACGCTTTTCCATAATGGTTGTACCAATTTACCTTCCCACCAACAGTGTATAACAGCGGTCCTCAACCTTTCTGGCACCAGGGACTGGTTTCGTGCAAGACAATTTTTCCATGGATGGAGGGCGGTGGGGAGGTGGGCAGGGGGGATGGTTCAGGCGGTAATGTGAGCAATGGTTCGGTGATAATGTGAGGGATGGGGAGCAATGAGGAGTGGCAGATGAAGCTTCGTTTGCTCACCTGCCACTCACCTCCTGCCGTACGGCCTGGTTCCTAACAGGCCGTGGACTGGTACCAGTCTGTGGCCTGGGGGTTGAGGACCCCTGGTGTATAAGGTTCCCTTTACACCACAACCTCACCAAAATTTGTTTTCTCTTGTCTTTTTTTTTTTTTTTTTTTTTTTTTCTTTTAATTAATTAATTATTTTATTTTTGGCTGCATTGGGTCTTCGTTTCTGTGCGAGGGCTTTTTCGACTTGCGGCGTGCGGGGGCCACTCTTCATCGCGGTGTGCGGGGCTCTCAGTGTTGCGGCCTCTCTTGTTGCAGAGCACAGGCTCCAGACGCGCAGGCTCAATAATTGTGGCTCACGGGCCTAGTTGCTCCGCGGCATGTGGGATCTTCCCAGACCAGGGCTGGAACCCGTGTCCCCTGCATTGGCAGGCAGATTCTCAACCGCTGCGCCACCAGGGAAGCCCCTCTCTTGTCTTTTTGATAATAGCCATCCTAACAGGTGTGAGGTGATTATGGCTTTAATTTGCATTTCCTTAATGGTTAATGATGTTGAGCAACTTTTATGTATTGGCGATTTGTATGTCTTCTTTGGAAAAATGTCTATTCAGGTTCTGTGCCCATTTTTAATTTGATCATTTGCTTTTTTCTTATTGAGTTGAATGAGCCATTATATGTTTGGATATTAAATTCTTAGCAGATGGATGGTTTGGAGAAATTTTCTCCCATTTTGTAGGTTGCCTTTCCAATTTTTTGATTGCTTCCTTTGCTTGACATAGTCCCTTGCTATAGTCACTTATTTATTTTAGTTTTTGTTGCTGTGCTTTTGCTGTCTTGTCCAAGAAATCAAAATTTAACCAAAGATGTGAAAGATCTGAAAACTATAAGACATTGATAAAAGAAATTGAAAAATACACAAGTAAATGAAAAAATATCCCATGTTCTTGGATTGGAAGAATATTATGAAAATGACCATACTACCCAAAGTGATATACAGGTTCAATGCAATCTCTATCAAAATTCCAATGGAATTTTCACAGAAATAGAAAAAACTCTCCTAGAATTTGTATGGAACCACAAAAGTTTCCAAATAGCCAAAGAAATCTGGAGAAAAAAGAACAAAGCTGGATGCATCACATTTTTGGATATCAAAGTATATTACAAAGCTATGGTAATCAAAACAGTATGGCACTGGAATAAAAAAAAACCCACATAGAATAGAGAGCCCAGAAATAAACCTATAGATATACATGCAATTAATTTTTGATAGGGACTCCAAGAACACACAAAGGGGAAAGATTGTCTCGTCAATAAATGGTGTTGAGAAAACTGGATATCCACATACAAAAGAATGAAACTGGACTCTTTTCTTACAGCACTCACAAAAATTAACGTGAAATGGATTAAAGACTTGAATGTAAGTCCTGAAACCATAAAACCCCTAGAAAAAAATATAGGGAAAAATCTTCTTGACATCGGACTTGCTTATTCTTGTCCTCTGTCATCAGCAGGAGAACCTGCCTGCCATTCTGCTGTAGGATAAGAGATATATGAAACAGTGTCATGTTGCTCCAGGCATCCATGTTGAGGAGATCCTAGACTAGTCAACAGCCAGCCTCCCCTGGACATGTGAGGAAGCTCAGCCAAGATCATCAGAACTACCCAGCTGATCCACGGATCTTTGCATATCCACAAGTGAGTACAGTAAGATCAGCCATGCCCTGTCCTGTTAAAAACTTAAAAATATGTCATACCATTCAATTTCTCACCTATGCAATACTGGCATACCTTGGAGATATTGCAAGTTCGATTCCAGACCACCACAATAAAGCAAATATCACAATAAAGCGAGTCACATGAATCTTCTGGTTTCCCAGTGCATATAAAAGTTATGTTCACACTATATGGTAGTCTATTAAGTGTGCATTAGCATTACATTGAGAAAAACAAGTTACATACCTTAATTTTTTAAAATTTATTACTAAAAAATGCTAACCATCATCTGAGCCTTCAGCAAGTCGTAGTAGTAACATCAAAGATCACTGATCACAGATTACCATAGCAAATATAATAATAATGAAAAAGTTTAAAATATTGCAAGAATTACCAAAATGTGACACAGAGACATGAAGTGAGAAATTGCTGTTGGAAAAATGGTGCCAATAGACTTGCTCAATGCAGGGTTGCCACAAAATTGTAAAAAAACAAAATGTCTGTGAAGCACAATAAAGCAAAGTGCAATAAAATGAGATAAGTCTGTATTTGTGTATGGTATTTTAATTTTTGACTGTTTAAAATTTTTCCGAGATAATCTATTTATCACCTTCAGGGGTTTAATAACTGCACACAGGAAGCAAAACAAAAAAATTGAAAGCCCAGCAGTTTCAGAAAAAGCCAGCTTCTAATTATGCCATAGCTACTTACTAGCTATGAGCTCCTATTGGCCAAATCACTTCACCTCTCTAAGCCTCGGTTGTCTCATCTATAAAGGGGGATGCTAATGCCTCGCTCCAAGATGAGGAATAAATGAGATAAATATGTAGAGACCTTAGCACAGTGTCTGGCAAATAGCAGACACACAAAAGATGCTAGCTATGTTAACTCTCTCCACTCCCTGATTACACTTTAGTGATAGTGGGTCCAAGGTGGGCTGGAGAGGACCTTTGGCAAATCCTAAGGACCATGAAATTAAAATTTGTAAAACTGGCCTCCTGGCAAACAACCTAAGAGCAAAGAGAGCAAAATTGTAACCCCAGCATCTCACATAAGACCTTATCACCACGTTAGAAAAGGATGTCGGGAAAGAGGCTTCATTGTGAGTTAAGATGTTACAGGAAAGGTGTTGGAGGCATGAAGAGTTTCAGTATCTGTTCTACAGAAAACATCTTACTTTTAAAAAACATATCTATGTCTGTATATACCTTGAAACCGTCAGAAGATAGCTTCAGATTCTTCCTCTTCACCTTAGGCATTTGCACTCAAAAGCGGGGAGGAGGTTATGCATATTATAATTGTGTGTGTTTAAGAAGTTATAATGGGAGTACAATCTGGGAAGGTGACTTGGTCAGAACTGGGCTCAAAATTATGATGTGGAGGTGGAGAAATTCTGGCAAGAACCTAAATCAGTTTTTCATCCTAAGGGTTCTTCGCGATTTGTGGGTACAGGTTAACATCTAGCCAATTAGACTGGGCCATAAAATTTTATTTCAAATATCGTACAAAAAGTAATAGCACACAAATCTAAAATCCAAAGCTTGTAGTTACTTTTTTAAATTGGCATTTCATAATTTCTATTTTTGAAACAAAATGCAATTAGTTAATTAATAATTTTTTAATTGGAGGGAGTCAAGCAATTCAAGTTTATTATTTATTCAATGAAAGCAAAAACAGAAATGACCCCAGCTCTTGGTTACCTGTTAATATTGTTCTTATCAAACTGCATGGGGACAGTTATCTTAAGAAATTAAAATAACCACTAAGAAGTGACACAATGCTAGTATTCAGAGTTTATTTCAATAACTGTAATATATTACAGTTAACTATATTAGTTACCTGGGTCTGCAGTAACAGATTACTACAAACGTGGTGGCTAAAACAACAAAAGTTTATTATCTCACAGTTCTAGGGGCCAGAAGTCCTAAATCAAGGGGTCAGCAGGGTTATCTTCCTCCAAAGCCTCTAGGGAAGAATCCTTCTTTGCATCTTCTATCTTCTAGTGGTTGCTGGAAATTATTAGCATTCCTTGCCTTATAGCTACATCACTCCAATTTCCACCTCCATCTTCATATGGCTGTCTTCTCTGTGTGTGTGTGTCTCTGGATCTGGGTGTTCTCCCTTCTTCTTATAAGGACACCAGTCATATTGGATTTAGGGACCACTGTAATCCAGTATGATCTCATCTTAATTTAATTAATTACATCTACAAAGACCCTATTTCCAAACAAGGGCACATTACGAGGTTCTGGTGGACATGAGTTTTGGGGAACACTACTCAACCCAGTGCGGACACCAAAATCAAGACAATATACAGCAGTCTTTCTGTCTTGTCTAGAAACAGCAAGGAAGCCAGTCAATATTTCTTAAGTGCCCTGAATTTTTTTGCAGCATAATTTGTTAGATGGGAGAGCCAAGGGTGGTGTTGGTGGATATGAAACTTGCCTCTTGTTTGCTTTTCTGTCCTTGTTTTTTTTTCCCCTTCTCCTTTTAAAATTTAATTTTTTTGGTAAACATCATTCAACTTTTAAGTTGATGGGAAGAAAAAAAAACCAAAAACATATTTAGAGAAAGATATATTTACTGCTTATTATGTCTCAAAATAACAGCCAAAGCAAAGTTTTAGTGAGAACACATGTAACAGATGCTTTACTCATTGCTTCAATTCATCATGTTGCTACATTAATTTTATTATCAAAGAATTTTCCAGATGATAGAGAGAAGAGAGACAGAGGAAAGACTGGACTAAACAGAGTTAACTCAAAAGATGAAAAAAAATATGTTTAAACCACATGTGTATATATATACATATACACATAGAGCCTATTTGGTTGAGTTATTTGATAGAAAGTAATATGTACCAAATATATCTGTTTCCTTCCCACCTCTGGTCCAGAAATCCGGAGTCCTGAGTTTGATTCTTAGCTTCACCACTGTATGACCATGATTTATCAATGTTTCCAGACCTCTAAAATGGGGATAATTATACTTGTCCTGGCCATCTTTCAAATTCATTGTGAGGATTAAATATGATAATGGAAATGAAAAGACTTTAAATTCTAAAGAAAAATGTTCTCAGAATTACAAAAATTAGTATTTGTTTCACTTGAAGACAAAATGAATATTCTTGGCAAAGCCTAAGATCTATCGTCTCCTCCAGCTCTATTACAAGAGTGGCCACTATTTATTGAACAGCTACTACAAAACACTCTGTGAATTGCTTTATATAAATTATTCCTGATGCTCAAATGACTCTGAAAAATAGACTTTATTATCCCTATTTGACAGAAAAGTAGTTGAAGAGAAAAAGGGTCAAGTGAGTTCTACTTGGTCACTCAAACTTGAGCCTCAAAGTCACACAACTTGCAAATGGCAGGGCCAGTGTTCTCTGCCAAAGTCAAGTTAGTTTTCCTTTCTTTCCCCGCCACTAAGGTTCCCCTGGGATTTTTCATACACACACACACACACACACACACACACACACACACACACACACACACACACTCATCTGCATGGCCTTCCCTCTCTTCCATACCAAGGGTGTTGAGCAAATTAGTCATTTGGTTTTAAAAAAAAATCAATCTCAACCATTATTAGATGGCACTTGGGCTTAATCAAAAAGAATTATTTGGGAGAATTTTTTCATTTTTATCCGGTTATTAGTGGGCTCTTTGTTTCTGTGCTTCTGTGCAGATGGAATTAAAATGAACCAACAGTATTCTCTATGCAGTTTTGCAAATCTAGGTGCAGCCATCTTCCCACTTAATCCTCAGCTTAGTGCTGGTGTTCTGTGATGGCAAACAAGGATTTTCCACTTGCTTCTCTGCTCCAGTCCAGCTGAAAGCCAGACCACTCAGGAACAGCTGGGGCCCTGCCAAGTTCACCTGCCTCACCACTGTCGAGAATGGAGTGTGCTGATCTCAGTCTACACAGAAGATGGAGTTCAGGAAGACAGCATTGATTTCTATCTACTTTTTAACCTTTCCTTTAAACTTGTCTGTTTTGCTAATGCTTTATAATATATCTAACTTATTAGTACAGTGTAGACATATTGGAAGTGTGCACTCAAAAATATTTTGCTGATAGGGGATATGATAAAAAAATGTTTGGAAACCACTGAACCAGAACAATTGAGGCATTTAGCCCCATCATTTGCTAGGTCCTGAGTTTTTAGAATCCCTGGTATGGCCTGTTTTCTTAATAACCTCTATGAGATTGATAGTTGTTTGAGTAAGTAAGATGAGAATGACAATAATACTTTTTCCCTAGTGACTCCATATAAGGTTTTAGCCATGAAAATGAATTAATGTATTTGTTCTAAACACCCCATTCTTCATGGCTCACCACAGTTGTAACTGCGCAAGTGGCCTATATCTAAATGGTTGGGAGAATTGACAACAATCAAAAAGCAGCTCAGGACTTCTCTGGTGGTGCAGTGCTTAAGAATCTGCCTGCCAATGCAGGGGACACAGGTTTGCTCCCTGGTCCAGGAAGATCCCACATGCCAGGGAGCAACTAAGCCTGTGAGCCACAACTACTGAGCCTGCGCTCTCAGCCCGCACTCCGCAAATACTGAGCCCGCGTGCTGCAACTACTGAAGCCTGTGCGCCTAGAGCCCGTGCTCCACAACAAGAGAAGCCACCGCAATGAGAAGCCCATGCACCGCAACGAAGAATAGCCCCTGCTCGCCGCAACTAGAGAAAGCCCGCGCGCAGCAACGATGACCCAATGCAGCCAAAAATAAAAAATAAATAAACAGGAGAAAATTTTCATTAAAAAAAAGCAGCTCAGCTTTAACTCTCCTGCAGCAACCAGAATCACAGCACAGAATCACAGGAGCTCAGAGCCCGATAATAGCCAGACAACACTGAAAAATTCACTTAAGCAATTATTTTTGATTAAGCCTATATGGTAGCTAATAAAGATTGAGATGAACTTATTTAAACCAAATGACTAATTTTAAATGCTCACTTTTCCAGTTAGTAACCGTTGTGGCTCCTTATGTGACCCTAAGTCACCTTGAATTCACCTTAATTTCCTAAACAGGCATGCATATTCCGTTCATTATGCCCCAAGCTCATTTTGCAGTGGTGAGCATTGTCTCACCTCCTCTTGACTTTTGTTAATCTGACAGCCACACAGTCCTGTCCTGGGGAATATTGCAAAGCATCTCCAATTCAATAGCATTTTTGTGGTCGAGGGGTTTTATGTAATTACAGAAGTTCTGTAGTTGATTTGAATGTTATATCCCTGTTGTAGAATTATGTTTGGACTTTATCCTAAAGAACCGGGAAGAGACTGTGTTTGTTTTGTTTGAACATTTCTTATCACAGAACTATGCTGGAGACAAGCCCCAATGACACAAACATTCAAACAGCACCTTCAGATGTAATATTGATTTATAAAACAACAGTGCACAGCTGCCAAGCTTCACTCTCAAATACAGAAGGTCTTCAATTCCCAACAAATTACTGGCATTTCTACCAATTTACAAATTAGTGTTTCCTCGAATATCACATAGTTCTTAATATTCCAGTCACCTTCCTCTCTCGCCTTCCCTCTTGAAATCTGTGTGTGGGGAGGAGGGGGGAGTAAGAAAGTAGAGCATATGTAAAATTGGAGTTAAAAAAATCTAGATCAACTTTTATCCTTAGGCAAATTATGAACAGAGTTAAATTAAACCACTATATGTACTTGTAGATGGAAGAATCAGAGGTGGAGGAGGGGTCAGAGACACAGAGATCAAAGTTTCTGTTCTTTGAACAAAATCCCTTTGAAAAGCCCCCATGCCACCTATTCTGCTTGTTAATGTTTTGACTGGGAGCGTCTAGTGGTGTCATCAGCAGCAGAATATTTTTAATATTTTTAAAAAAATTTTCTGTGTGCAGCTAGCTCTACTTAGCAAAGCACCAGATCCTTTGCCAGCTCTGTTACATGTCTCTTAAGGGAATATTTTTGTTAATTGCAAATATTTGATTGACAAACATAGGATGCAATTAGTAGTCAGGCACAGTAGGAATGTGCAGTGAACTGGATCCCTGAACCAAAGGATCTCAACTCTCTCAGCTTGATCTGAAATCGACTAGAGCATTTCAGCCATATGTTTGCCTCAAACTTCCTCTTTCCTGTGAACGTTGCTTATTTCCCCAAACTAGAGTCTTTTCAGGTTGGTTCACCAAGGGAGCTAATTCCTCTACGATCAAGCCAAATAAAAAATTCGTAACCTTCAGTCTGGTGGGGCTCTTTGACCATGGCGGTAAAAATTAATGTGGACAAGATTACAAATATGGGTTGTTTCTTTCCAAAGCTCTGGGTGAAAAAAAATTTTTGAACCTCTTTTGAATGCACATGTTTTCTTTTTAGTAACTATTTAAAACAACCCAGCACCATCTGATTATCTTTATCAATTGCATTTTGCTTCATTATACCTACAGCAAGATAAGCCCTTTGTTCTGTTCTTACTGCAGTACATGAAATAGATTTCTGTTTTTAAAATATACCAGTCATTTTTAAAGGTATTCTTTATACAACAAATCAGTTGGAGGTACTGGAGTCTAATACTATCAGATATTCTGTATCTCCCTTCCCCTCAGGGAATTAATTAAAACTCACAGCATTTGGGGGGAAAGAGAGAACCTCAAATCCTTATATACTAGTCTTAACAAGTCTTAAGAAAATTTAAGCTGTTTTCCTACCTATATGGTGTAAAACGCAGAAAGTTGAAAAACTGAAAAAATAATCGAGTCGAACTGGCTTTCTGGCACTCAAACAACCAGTTGTCAACTTTTTTGCACTGATTGATGCAATTCACATGTTATTTGGTGGGATGAAATATACAATGTGAGTTGCTCTCTCTAAATGATAAGCAAATAGATATCAACATTGTGGATAAAGAGATAAGAAATCTCTCAAGGCAATAGGACAGCGTATTGCATGCTTAGGAACATCTTGCAAGCACGAGGCAAATGATGTGGGGCCTTCAGTGAAGATGGGGAACCTGAAACCCAGGGAGATTTTAAATTAGTTCAAGGACACACTGGCAGTGCTCCGTGATATGGAAATATAGGGCAGGAATCCTGACATGCAGCCCATGAAACCAGAATGCTTGTCAAGTCTGTCAATTATCATGCGCCACATTCCAAATAAAGCTTTAAAAATGAGCATCTTAAGACTGCAAGGCGCCACTGTGGTTCATCTTGACCATCCTCCTTCCTCTAGAAAAGCTGCGATTAATTTTTTAAAAGTAGCCATCTGCCCCAAACATACAAATAAACGGTGTTCTTTGTGCTTGGATTATAAATAAAACCGTGGAAGTACAAAGTAGGAATCTGGACAAATAAGAAGCAATCTCATGTTCTCTTGCTCTTCCCTTTTTTCCCTTCTTGGAATGATTGTCCCAAGCTCAGTGACCATGAAAATTTTGGGGATGAATCTGGTTTACTTCTTAGAGCATGGACACAACAGGCTCATTGGGTGCCTATGTACCCTGTGGCTTTTGCCATTAGTCAAGTCAGTGTCTCAACTGATCACATCAGCCAGAGTCCCCCAATTCACGTAAGCTCACTGTTTGTCTGGGTGTCACAGATCCTTAGAATCAGAAAAATTTAGATGTGGAAGGGATCAGGAAGGATATCCACCCATTTAACAGGTGGCACATCAGAGGCTCAGAGACCTGGTGACTGCTTTGAAAAACTGGAAGTGATTGCCAAAGTCTAACTCTGAATGGTTTGGTGATTTTAGCCCCATGGTTCAGGAAGGGTAGGGGAAAAGGAGAAATCAAGAGAAAGAAAACTACAATGAGATATCACCTCACACCGGTCAGAATAACCATCATCACAAAATCTACAAACAATAAATGCTGGAGAGGGTGTGGAGGAAAGAGAACCCTCTTGCACTGTTGGTGGGAATGTAAATTGATACAGCCACTTTGGAGAACATTATGGAGGTTCCTTAAAAAACTAAAACTAGAACTACCATCTGACCCAGCAGTTGCAATACTGGACATATACCCAGAGAAAACCATAATTCAAAAAGACACATGCACCCCAGTGTTCACTGCAGCACTATTTACAATAGCCAGGACATGGAAACAACCTAAATGTCCATCAACAGAGGAATGGATAAAGAAGATGTGGTACATATATACGATGGAATATTACTCAGCCATAAAAATGAACGAAATTGGGTCATTTGTAGCGATGTGGTTGGACCTAGAGACTGTCATACAGAGTGAAGTACGCCACAAAGAGAAAAACAAATATCGTATATTACCACATATATGTGGAATCTGAAAAAATTGGTATAGACTGTCTTATTTACAAAGCACAAGTAGAGACATAGACATAGAGAACAAACATATGGATACCAAGGGGGAAAGGGGGGGTGGGATGAATTGGGAGATTGGGATTGACATATATACACTATTGATAACTATGTATAAAATAGATAACTAATGAGAACCTACTGTATAGTGCAGGAAACTCTACTCAGTGCTCTGTGGTGACCCAAAAAAGAGGGGATATACGTATACGTATAGCTGATTCACTTTGTTGTACAGTAGAAACTAACACAACATTGTAAAGCAACTATACTCCAATAAAAAAAAATTTTTTTAATTACAGCAGTTACTAGACCTACTACATTGTGATTACTGGATTTCAATAAAAATTGTTACATATATGTTTAAAAAAAAAGAATACATCAAAGCAGCTACACAGGTAGACTTGGCTGATTGGGTGACAGCTTTCTGAGATGAATATTTTGTGAGTAGGGGAGGGGTGGCTGGCAAAGGAAAGGGGATGTATGCTTTTCAGATTAGAATGGGATTACACCTCAGGTGGTGTACCCATAACCAGAAGTTTTCTGAAAAAAAATCAAATAATGCCCCTGGTAGGACTGCTACTTTTGTAAGGCACTAATTACCTCTGTGCTATCTCCAGGGAAGACCACTTGCCCTCAGGGAATCAGGTTTCTTTTCAGAGTTTTCTCATTTCTCTCCATTTACAGTTTGTTTGCTGATGTCCTGTTCTCTACAGTAGTTACACCTAAGATTTTAAAGGTCTTGTGAGCAGGGACCCTTCTCTTTCTTTCCAAACCTCTTATCATTCTTAGCTGGGCTCTCTGCCACTCTACCAGAGCTTCTCAAACTTAAGCCTACATCAGAATCACCTTCAAGGTCTGTTAAAATGTAGATTGCTGGGCTTCGCCCCCACGTTTCTAATTCAGC
This sequence comes from Balaenoptera borealis, assembly GCF_965194805.1. Lineage (NCBI taxonomy): Eukaryota > Metazoa > Chordata > Mammalia > Artiodactyla > Balaenopteridae > Balaenoptera > Balaenoptera borealis. The sequence goes on along the minus strand of NC_138871.1, from coordinate 41,808,280 downwards.
AGGCTTGGGGTGGGGGCCTAGAATGTGCATTCCCAGCAAGTTCACAGATGCTGCTGACGCTGCCAGCCCAGGAACCGCACTATGAGAACCACTGCTCTCGATGTAGAAGCAATGTTCCTTGTATGTTATTGACAAAATATTCTTAACTTCAGCTGCATGGAAATAGATAACAAAAGAGAGAATGAAATAGCCCCTGGCATATACTAGCTGCTCAATAAATACCTTTGATTGATTGTGTTGAGGCTTGATGTCACACTCTATTTACCTATATCAGCCTCAAACCACAATTTATGGAGTTGAACAGGTTCCAAAACATTTTTCTTTTGTCCACACCCAGGCTGGATTCAAATCCCATTTGTGGCACTTTCGAGCTTTGTGAAATTGGTCAGCTTTTCCATTATCTAACATTTCTAAATCTTAGTTTCCTCAGTAGTAAAATTGGAGGAAATGGGAATATTGTGAGGATTAAATAAAATAACTACTATTACAGTTCTTCTGAGTGTTGTGCCAGAGTGCAAAAATATTCCTTTATCTTATTTAACTATTGGTGACAATAAATTTTCCATAAGTAACAGAAACCAATAGGAGGCATTCTTTAAAATATGAAGCATATCTTAAATTATGCCTCAGCAACCAACTCTCTAAGTGCAGAAGATCTGCACACAGTCTGTATACCAGTGTGACTCCAATGTGGAAAAGAGCATAGAAATCCTCTGTACTGAAAAATAGTTTTTATTAGAACACTTGATGCAAGTAATCAGTTTGTTTTAATTTATGAGGAATCACTAAATGGTTTAATGGGCTAGCACATAACGAATAAATAATAGGAAACCTTAAAAACCAGTGCACTTAGTGGCCCAGATGTTCATCAGCTGTTTAGAAGCATTCACACCTGTGGCTTGGTATTAAAAAGCAAAGAACATTTCATATAGCTTTGTTAGTTTCCTTTCAGAAATATATTTTTTAAATCTTAAAAAGCAAAAGTATAAAAAATCAGAAAAGGTTTATGGTTAGGTTTTACACTTTTCGATATTCTTTGGGTCAGATATTTAAACCTTTGACTCTTTATATAAATATGAAAAAAGGACTCATTTTCTAAATGAGTTCCTATTATTGAATGAAATTGGAAGTATAAGTAGATCCCTCAATTCTATATAACAAGTATATTAATTATGTATTTATTTTAATTTAACATACAGTAAAAGCATATATTATGGTTCTTACTATATTCCAGGCATTATTTTAAGTGCTTTATAAGTATGAACTCATTTAATTGTCAAAATAACCCTATGAGGTAGATATAATTAACATCATCTCCATTGAACAGATGAGGAAAGTACAGCAACAATAAATTAAGAAAATTGCCCAAAGTCACGTAACTAGTAAACGGGGTAGCAAGGATTCGAACCTAGGCAATCTGGTTTTGAGTCCCTGCTCTTGGTACACTACCTTCCAATCACCCACCATATGATCAACACTGGGCTGCATGATACACAAGTGACCCTGCCTTCATGGAATTTACAACCTCACTGGGATTAAGAATGCTACAGGAATTCATTAAGTGACAAGTGCCAATATTTATGGTGTATAGACAGAGGCCACAAACTGTAGAACCATAGATCAAATATGGCTTGTGGATATGCTTTATTTGGCTCATGTAATATTTTGAAATTTTTGAGCTAATAGTTTAAAATGGAAATTTTTATATTAATATTCCAGATTTTCATCTGTTAAAAAAAAAAAAACAACAACACTTAGTTTAGAAGCACTGTGCCCAAATTCCTTCATCAACAATCAGATGGCACTAAATTCTCTTCTGTTTGCTTCAGTACCTGGCAGACATTCATATAAGACATTCACACAAGACATTCACACATGTGCATTTTTATCAGATGCACATCACTCACTTATGTTACTTGCTTAGCCCCTAAGTTGAGAGTATATGTCCAAAGAAAGGGGTGTGGAGAGCCCTGGAATATTTGTGGAATCCCCAGGAAACAAAATGTTATTTGCTCTGAATTTCAAAAGAGGAGGCCAGGTGGTGGTAACAAGACTGTGGTGAGCCATCTGATTCCTTCTGATACCCTAGAACGTATCGAAACAAAATATCTCCTCTAAATTCAACCAAATGTTGAGTCGACATTACAGTTTCTGACACTCATTTCTGTGGTGAATACCGTTTGACTAGAATCAAAATATTCTTGCTGGAGTAGCGAATATTGTTTATTCATTGAGTATTATTAATCTCACTTCTCTGAACTAGAAAGAAAGCTCCTTCTAAAATACACACCACAGCAGATCTAAATAGACATTTCTCCAAAGAAGACATAGAGACGGCCAACAGGCACAGAAAAAGATGCTCAACATCGCTAATTATTAGAGAAAGGCAAATCAAAACTACAACGAGGTATCACCTCACACCAGTACGCACACATACACACACACACACACACACACACATATGCACAATGGAATATTATTCAACCATGAAAAAGAATAAAATAATGCCATTTGCAGCAATATGGTTGGACTTGGAGATTATCATACTAAGTGAAGGAAGTCAGAGAAAGACAAATATCATATGATATTGCTTATATGTGGAATCACAAAAATGATACAAATGAGCTTATTTACAAAACAGAAATAGTCTCAAAGACATAGAAAACAAACTTATGGTAACCAAAGGGGAAGGTGGGAGGAGGGATTAATTAGGAGTTTGGGATTAAAATATACACACTACTATATATATATAAATAGATAAATAACAAGGACCTACTGTATAGCACAGGGAACTATACTCAGTATCTTGTAATAACCTACATACATAACAATCACTTTGCTCTCCACCTGAAACTAGCACAACATTGTATATCAACTATATTTCAACAAAAATTTAAAAAATACATACTACGGGAAGACAGGGATCCATTTGTTCTGATCAGTGTTTTGTTTCTAGAATGTAATACTGTGCCTGGAATATTGTAAGAAATCTATAACATGAGAGAGAGAGAGAGAGAAAGAGAAAGGGAGAGAGAGAGAGAAACCATGGCATCTGATGGATCACTTCCCTCAGAGCCTTCTCTCCCTCACTGCTGAACGTGAGTAATAATAGCTGCTGACCACATCCAAGAATAGTACAAGAATTTAGCAGGAATTGTAAGACTATAAACTCCATCCTTGTTTAGTAAAGGTCAAAATTTTTTTTTTTTAGCTATGTAGGAACATTTTTATAAAATATATGAATAGAGACTGGAAAGAAACACAGAGAAATAAAAATAGCTTTGTTATATTGGTGGAGATATACGAATTTTTTCTTTTCAAAATTTTATAATGTATTCCTTTAATATGATGCTTTTTTTCTCTTCTTTTCTTTTTGTTTTTCCTCCTCAAGAGTAATTAATGCTTATGACAAAAAGTTTAGGGAATAAAGAATTGTGGAAAAGAAGAAGTAAAAATTCTCAAATTCAGTTTTCACTCACATTAACGTACATATATTTCTCCATATTATAGGAAGATGAATCCAGATCCCAGTTTGAGACAGTTATGGGATTATTGAAGATTCCAATCTTGATTCCTTTCTTTTCTCGCAAGAGGGAGGAGATATGGGGATATATGTATATGTATAGCTGATTCACTTTGTTATAAAGCAGAAACTAACACACCATTGTAAAGCAATTATACTCCAATAAAGATGTTAAAAAAAACAAAAAAACAAAAAAAAAACATGGTAGTTGAAGTCATTGCATGATATCAGCCAGAAAGAGAGAATGGACTGAGAAAAGGTCAAATTTGCAACTTGTTTTAAGAATCAGGCAGAGCCATGATTTCTCAAGTTGTGGTCCCTAGATTGCCCACATCCAAAAGGAGCACTTGCTAGAAATGTAGACTCCCATGGCCCACCCCAGATCTAATGGCACACAGGAACTGTCATTTATGCATGCCAGGTAAGTTCTTTACACACTAAACTTTGCACACCAAATGTTCATAGGACCACTATTCAGTGGTGAAGAGGACTTAGCAGCCTATGTTTTGAACCTAGAATCACAAGATTCACATAGTCCAAATCAAATTTATTTGAGGTGGAAATTATATAATGGGTTTTGAATAGATGTTAGATCAATCTGACACTTCCTGATTAAGCTGTTTTTACCTGGCTAGTGAGTGCTTTGTTTTACCGGCTTATGTGCTACCATGTATCTGCTCAAGTGTCATTAACATTCTTCAGACTCAGGACTAGTGAATTGGTTGCTTTATTTACTCATTTGTTATTTCCATTAGTTTTATTTAACTAGGAAGCAGGCTTTACTACAGAAGTTGCAAATTTGTGTTTTGTTTGGCTGATGTTAATGGCTTAAAACTAGCTTGGCCGCAGACTCCATCACTTCCCATTATATTTCAGCAGGCTCTTTCACACACTTAGGCATAACTCTACTCAGCATGGCATCCTAAATCCAACCTCCACTACTTACCACCCTAGCCCAAGCCATTATTATGTCTCACCTAAATTATTGCTATAATCTAATTACTGGTCTCTCTGTTTCCCTCTTGCCACCTTAACTCTATATTCTTCATGCAAAGGTCAGGTGATCCTGTAAAAACAGTTCATCAGCCTCTTATAACTTCCCATCTCACTGGAATAAAACCCGATATTCTTACCACAGGATTCATTAATGTCCTTCCCTTACTGGACACGTGGTAGAACTGTGCTTCCTTCCTTCCCACCAGTGTCTCTTCTTCCTACCTGCACCATCATTGAATGTTGACTAGATCTGGCCACTGTGTTATTTCCACTCTGGGACATTAATTGCTAATAGGAGACCCTTCAGAGCTCTTTTTCCCCCTGCCACTATGACCAGCAATGTTCCTGATAGTGGCTGCTCCGTCCTCCTGGTTCTCAGGATCAGGCTGACACACTTAAACAATGTTTCCATATCATTGTCCTTTCTATCTCTAAAGCTAAAATGTAAACTCCTTGAGGGCAGAGACATTATTTTGTTCACAGATGTTTTCCCAGCACCTTGAGCTGTGCCTGGAGTAGAGTAGGTGATTACTAAACATTAATATTTGTTGAATGAATGAATTTATTTGGGCATATCTCCTAACCATCAGTTTTCTCCTCTAAAAGTATAAATTAACAGGTCCTTCAACCTACCCCATAAGGTTATGTTATACTTTTAAAAGTATACAGCATAATGTGTTTCATTTTCTCATCACAATGACAGGTTAATTCACTTAATTATTCCTGTCCAAAGTGTTAAGGAACATCCTAACAAGTGATGCATTTGGGATCAGTGGGCTTGGCTTTCTTGGTTCCTTTGGTATTTTACAGCCTCAGTTTTGTTTCTCATGTTGAAATAATTTCAGAAGGAACTAGCATTCACTGGAAATCTGCAAGGGAAGTTGAAATCCTTCATTCTTCTCAAAGGAGGACCTGTTTATCACTTATCTCGAAGGCACCGGCAGAGTTTTGCTTTGTCATACAAAGTTTATTGATTCTTTTGTAGCAGCCTTGTTTGAAAATTAATTTGGAATTTAAGCTATGACCTCTTTGAGAAATAGTGAACATTTAATTTTTTATGCTGAGCCTTCTGAACGTTTAGTAATGGGGTATGAGTCACACTGAAGTAGAAGCTTCATTTTCCACTCTGAATTTTACACAATATGATTTTACCTATAAAAGACAGCACATCTCAGTAAACTCAGGAAATATAAATTTATAATTTCCCCCTTCTTAGAGTCGGCCATACAATACAATTACCATAAGAAGACTGCTTTAAACATGCAATTATAAATATGGCATGATTCTATAAATTATCTGTAATTTATTTATAAATCTTCTGCAAGGGCTAATGTTTAACACATGCACATATTTTTTTTATATTCTCTTTCCCTTCAGTTCTGTCATATCATTAGATAAATATACTTAATGAGGGTTTATTATGGAAATAAAATAATCTAAACGGTATTGTATGGTCTACTGTATTATGAAAGAGTCATTTTTAAAGCCTATTAAGGTTCCTGCTTGGGCTTGTCCAAGTTCATGTGAGTGATGAACGATAACCTAGAAGAAAATTCCTATTTTGATTATTCAGTCAAATACATTCTCCTGTATTATTCAGTCAAATCAGTTCTTTTCTCTTTCTGCTACTCCTTGTCCATAAGTTACAGTCAGATAAAACTGTAAGTCAAGAGAATAATTTCTTCTTCATGACACTGTCAGAGGTATTAAAAAAAGACCAGGTTGTGAGTCAACTTTTTCATGCACTAAAAAAGCAGAAAAAAAAAAAAAAACCCAACTATTTCTTCTACCAAAAAAAAAAAAAAAGCTCTAACGTCTAAGCATCAGTTTTTTAAAAAAAGAAACATGTTAGAATTTGTAGCTAGATTTTGCAAGTTGTGTATGTCACAGGCAAATGTGATATGGCATTGTAATCAAAGAGGTATGTTTTAACCTTACTGACAATGGGGTGCTTCAGCTTTCATTCCTAAAATGGGATTCCCCCAACAAATGAGGCAGAGGACCATTTATGACATTTTTGAATCACAGAAAGGGCTTACATGCCCAATCGCAATCTATTTTACATACCTAACCTACCCTAGTATGCTTTCCAAATAAAACAAAAATCAAACTAACCCCGTGACTTGAGTTCTGGGATCTTATCCTAATCATCTCTGTATGCTTAGCATCTAAGTGCACCCTTCACCTACCAGCTGTTAATTGCGATACTGTGTACAGAAAGGTATACAAGTGACTTATCGTCAGAAAGGCACTAAAACAAGCCTGAAGGAGGACTCGAAGCAATTCTACTGTTTTGTAGAAACCACACACATGTATGTACCTACATATACAAATAGAGATGGTCACTGACAAAGAAGGAACAGGCAATGTCGGAAATGTTTTAGCTTTATAACATAAATGATGCTTATATGTGTTTAATTTGCAAGGCATTAGGCATCTAATACAGACAGCATCTGTACAGGTGACTGTGTTTTTTCCGTTACTTTTCACACAGTCTTTTAAGAACAATCTAGAACAATGATCTTCAAGAAAATTCTCTCCTTCCTTTTTTTTTTTCTCCTTCCTTTTTAAAAAATCTTTTTTAAAGCAAATGTTGCATTACCTCTCTTGAAATAAAATCTTACTCAAAATTTCAACAACCCCAACATATAAAAAGATAAAAGCACAGGTAGAAGACCCACTCTGCTGGTTTCTCCTTACTCACCACGTATGGTACCCCCATGGTAGTGCCCAAGGCCATTACAGAGAACTCTAGGGCCCTAGTTAGAAAAGCAGTGACTCAGATACATAGGAAATGGATAGTTTTCAACTGTACCCGACAGATGTATCTATATCAATGTTGCATGCACTAAACAGGTAAAGATGTAAATACTATATATGTATGTAGTTTATAATATAAAAGTTTAATATTTTAAAGTTTAATATGAATATACACATGTCCAGATCTATACAAATCATCATTCTTAAACTGGCTGGTAAGGACACGTAAAAAAGATAGAAACCATAATTTGGTTCCATATTGTGATTGTGTAAAACAGGGGGTGATATATTTTTCCTCTATTGGACATATTTTCAGAATCATGCGTGGGGATTTATATGCATACCCTGTGCCATTTATAACAGTGCTACAAATAACTAGGATTATGCTCATTAGCAAACATTGCTACTTTTCTGAAGGGGATGTCTGAAGGCAGACATGGCTGAAAGGAAAGTCTTTTTTAGACAGAAGAGACAAACCTGGAAATAGGCATCTATATGTTGGTCCTGTGACTGTTTAATGCAGTGTTTCGTGAGCTAGAGAGAGAGAGAGAGAGAGAGAGAACTGATGCTTTGTATAATATCTTACAAGAACCACAAAGAAATCTGATGTTCATCTTAACCAGACACAGCTATGATTTTGCCATCTAGTTTCTCAGAAATATTCATCATATCTGAAGAACTTGCCACGCTAAGGGCCACATGTGACAGAAGGAAGGAAGGAGAGAATCAACCAAACGGCTCTTTTAAAAAAAAGTCTTTTATCTCTACCACTAAGTTTGGACAAGGAATTGACATGAAGGAAAGAGAGCTTTGGACAAGGAATTAAAACTTAGTGGTCAAGTTGCCCTTCAATTTTCCTCCATCCCCATCTTACCCCGTTTTCTCATCTGTATAGCTTGTGTTGTTGTGCTTGTAGTTGTTTTTCTTAAGGATAATTTTTGCCTCTAAATACTGAGAAAGAATTATCAGGTGCTTGAGAATTGGTGTCTCTGTTCATCTCCCCACACGTGACCGCTTTCTGTCTGGTGCTTTGTCATGGTGCCTCCAGAGCAGACTTCCTCTGCTTCCTTTGTTATCCCCGCCTGATAAATAAACAGCACAAAATTACCGAACTTATTATGGTAATCGAGAGAAGGAAACGAACGCTGAGCCTGCCCCCCATCTATTACACTGCCGCTGCAAAGTTGGCTAGACCTGTGCTAAACCTCAGATGCTACTGTAACATCAGCCCCTCTCTTGCACCCCCTTTTATTCCCGCAGCCCTCCACCCTCCGTGATGATTGTTTTCTGTCCATCTTGAGCTGGGTGTCAGTTCATTTAGATTTACATCAAGTAGTAAATTAAAATAATCACTCAGCAAACACTCTGAGCTCAGTTTTCCCTTTCAGTCAGGAGTTGCGCGAGCTGCTTGAAGCATTCAAGCAGAAAATATTGCTGTCTAGATATTTGTCCTCTGGGTGATAAAGGAGGCATTGTCTTGGGACCCACTCAGGCCTCGGAGCCGATCGTCGCTGTGCATCACAGCTGTGAAGTGCGCTTTGTTATGTGTCTGAGGACTCGGGTTCAAGACCTTGTTTTTCTTGAAATACCAGACTGATCAGAGCTGCATATGTTCGGGGGAAAGCAGGGGTCGGTGGTTCTCTGTCCACATTTTTACTAGATTATTCTTGGACAGAACTCTGGGAAAATACCCTGCAGCCTAAACCAGCCCAAGAGTTCTGCTTTGTTTTAATTCATTTTCTTTCTTTCTTTCTCTTTCTTGCATCGTCTTTCTTTCTTTCTTTTTTTTTCTCCTTCATATTCTGCATTGTTACAGTGCTAGAAAATGCTGGAGTTTATCTGCATTAGTCAGAAACAAAGGCTTACAGCGCTGCTTTGAACCCGGTGCCATAATGTACCAAGTTATAAACCTGTTTCTTTGTGTTGTTATTACAGTACATCTATCTGCCCATTTGGAAATCTAAATGCAGAGTTCAGTCATCTGGGATGAAATATAGAATGGGCTAAAGAGGTTTTTCACCATTTGTAAATGATCAGTGGAATTTGAAACAGGGAGTTGATAGAGGTAAATGAATCAGAATTTTTGTTTGGAATGAGAATTTTTTAAAAAAAGATAAAAATTATCTTTTGTAACTCTCTAAGCCATTGTGTTTTTATTGCAGATTTTTTGTAGGTATGTTATTGCTAAGAGTGTTTGAAAGAGTAAAATATCTGTTGCTTTAATTAGTGAAAGGAAAACATCAAATGATAAGGAGTGTAGTGGTAGGCAGCTAAATGAAAATTGGAATTTTTAATCAATTCTCTGAATTTTTCCAAATAGTTCCACATGCTTGGCTAATTGACTGTTGTTATCAATTTTCAGCCAGATATTTGGCATTGTGGTGTATTTGTATCTAAGCCAAGGTTTCTATAGCAAATGTGATAGTTGATATATTCCTTATGTCTATGTATGGCTAAATATATACCTTCAATTATAAAATTCTCTATTCTCACATGAAAAAGGAAGTACTAAAATAAGTAAAAAATCAGTATGAAAGAAATGGGATAGACACACATATTTACATACACACACATACGTCACACATGTAACTTCCTTGTGAATGAATGATTTCATATTCTTGAATAAAACTGCATTGCTTTTGGGGGTGTTTTCATTCAGTGGCAATTGAAGCTGTGGCTCCGCCCCTGTGACCCCACCACAACCAGCTGCAAAGCTCACCCTTTAGATCATACAAATCTTTCCAGTAGGAATGTATCTTCAAGAACCAGAGGTGTTGATGCACTGGCAATGCTAAGCCTTCAGATTGTGCCAAGGCATGTGGAAATAAATGGAAAGAATCACCAGACAGAGTGTAAAATCACACATCATTTCCAGTCATATATTATGGTTTGTGATGTTTTGTGTCTGGTAAGTTCCAATTTAGTTCAGAAATACAGGTTGAAGGAACCAAACCAGAATCTTTGGTTCTGATTTGCTTGGGCTCCAGAGTCAGAGAGCCTTATTTTTTTTGTTTTGTTTTTTGGTTTTTGTTTGTTTGTTTGTTTGTTTGGCTGTGTTGGGTCTTCATTTCTGTGCGAGGGCTTTCTCTAGTTGCGGCGAGCAGGGGCCACTCTTCATCGCGGTGCGCGGGCCTCTCACTATCGCGGCCTCTCCTGTTGCGGAGCACGGGCTCCAGACGCGCAGGCTCAGTAGTTGTGGCTCACGGGCCCAGTTGCCCTGCGGCATGTGGGATCTTCCCAGACCAGGGCTCGAACCCGTGTCCCCTGCATTGGCAGGCGGATTCTCAACCACTGCGCCACCAGGGAAGCCCCAGAGAGCCTTATTTGATACCCTGTTTTCCCAATGATAGCTGAGTAACCTTGAACAAATTACCTAATCACTGTAGGGGCTCAGTTTCTCCATTTGTACAATGGGAATATTATCTTTATGTACCTCATCTGGTTGTTAAAATTATTTAATGAGTAATGCACATTCCGTGCTCAGAAGAGTGTCTAGCACATACCTAATTTTCAACAAATATTTCATTAGTGATAGTGATGATGATGATAATAATCCTCACGACAAGTATAAGGGTTAGCCTAAATCCAGGAAATACAACTTGGGTTGTACAGCTTGGTCCTAGTTTTTCTATGGTTGCTGAATATATACATCAGAATTAGGTTGTCCTGAGTTAGAATCTCCATTCAGTCATTGACTAACTGTATGCATGGGCAAATTACTTAACTTCCCTAGGTTTTATTTTCTATGTAATAAGATAATAACTGTCTCATAGAGCTGTTCTAAATATGAAAATAGATGCTGCTCATAAGTTGCTTAGAGCAGTACATGACCAAACAGGGCTGCCCCTAAGGTATGCAGGACCCTAGGTCCCCAAAAAAAAAAAAAAAAAACTCTTTCTATATAACCATTTAAATTGTATTACAAAATTCAAGAGCCAATCATTGAAGATTTAGAAAAATGGGTAGAGAAGAAAACGTAGGCATTTTTTCTTGCGTAATTGATGTATATGAAAATCCTTCAGTGTCCAAGCACCATTTCTTCCTGTTCAGTTATAGGAAACTTCTCTTCATGTTTTCTTTCTTTAATTTTTTTAATTTTAAGATTTACTGTTTCCGACTAAAATCACAACTCCCACAATGAGAAAAAGATAGTAATGCTGTTATTACTTATAATGTCATGAGTCTTTGGGATCCGTATCTATTGAAATAATATTGATCTTCTTGCTCCTGCAGTTCTCTTGTACCATTTTAAAATGCTGATTATAACACTCCTTACATCATCTCATCAACCACTGTGCTGCCCACAAATACTGGTTTCCAATAATTATCTCAGAAGTTGTTTCTGTGCTTTCGTGATGACAACCACAGATGTAAGTCTTGCCTAGAGTATGCAAGAAGATGTGAAGAATAACTTGTTTCCTGATTATGTTAGGTTTACAGTTCAGAAGTCTGTAGTGCACACATAGAGTAACACATCATCCAACCAAGTTTTCTCTTGAACTCATTAGGCTGTGGTCATTGCATTCCTTGAATGTGATCTCTTTCAATGTTGTCTGCCTTCCACACACCTCCACCAGCAGGGAGGGTAAACAACGGACAAGAGATTGAGAAAGAATGGTCCATTTGCATAAGAAATGTCTGTCCTTGGATCAGCCTGGCTTAAACCTACCTGGGTGATTTGACATGATGTGAACATATCAATTAATCAATTAATCAAAACATTAATGGGAAGGACCTATTGGCATTATGGAGCAATGATCTTAGAAGTCTTCAGAGGAGATCGTTGTGACCACCTGGAGTACTGACTGGCACATGGCACAGAGCCTGTGGAAGGGATGGGCTGACTTATCTGAATGCCAACAGCAGTGGCACACTGGAAAAATGACATCTGTACCCCCATCACCCTCAGCTACTGCAGACTGAAGGTGGTACTGTGGTTGGTTGGAACATAGATGGATGAGATTTAACACATTGGTTACATACATGGCTCAAGCCAAAGATTGGCAGAGGACTGTTGGTAGCCTAAACTCCTCCTGTGTCTGATTTTAGAGTCATACCATTCTGACATGACACTCCAAAAGAAGCACTGTTCTGATGAGCAGGAGAAATCCATTCACCAGTCCACCCTCCTGGCAGTGGCTGGCCATGTGGTACCCGGGCAGACCAGAATGACCCCGGAACTTCTGGGGCATCCAGTTGACCCCATGATTACAGAGAATGCCATAGCACTGCAAAGGGGAAAAACAGGTCAGGACTCAAAAGGATTCTGATCTGGGCTCAGGTAGAACTACTAAAATGGCCAGAGAGAGACTAACAAAAATTTGAAGAAGTCACTCTGTGGCTGGAATGGGAGTTTCTTGTTGGGTAGGGACGGAGAAGGAGGGGGGAAAATGGGTATCGGAAGCAGAGGCGACAGCCCTAGCAAAAGAAAGAGACAGAAATATGAATGGCCTAGTTGTTGAAAGAATTGCAGGGAGTAAGGTATGGGCTTGTGCAGGGGCTGTTGGGGGCACTGAAGGAGATGAAGAGACTAGAGGTCAACCTGAAACGTTAGGTTGAGGCCAGGTTTTGAAGAGTTTTGAGTACAAATTATATCTCTATAAGTTTTAGGGACCTATTTAATGCTAGGATCTGGGCATTGGAGACACTATTCCAAGTTTGGAAGAAGTAGGGTGGATTGTTGAAAGATTTGCAAGCAATGGAGTGATCTGTGTTTCCTAAATAATCCTCTGGTAGAACTTTAGGGGTTAGATGACAGTGGGGGAGGCCATAGAGAAGAGGGTGAATTAAGGAGCTATGTACTTACTTCAGGGAAGAGATGAAGGGCACCTCAATTAGGAGAGCAGAATGAGAATGGAGAGGAGAGCACAACCCAAGATTCTTATAGAGTTAAGGTCAGCAGACTTTGAGGACTAACCGGATGGAGGCTGGAGGAATAGACTGGCCATTTGGTGTTACAACAACTAAGAGATTTATTCACCCAGTCCATGACATTTTGTTGAGTGTGTGTCCCCCAAGTGCCCAGCCCTGTGCAAGAAATACAGGAGGAGGAGCAAGTCTGGTGGTGATGGGCTTTCAGAGGGTAAGAATCATCTGTATGTTACATATGCGGACTGCCAGGCCTCTCTTAGTAAGCGTGGGTTCTAGAGCCAAGGGATCTGTATTTTTAACAATTACCCGAGGTAACACTTTACATCAGGAAACTTTGGGAAATACTGTATGAAATAATACATTTGATTCTGGATAGGAGGAGATAACCTATGTAGAGAGAAATTACGTGAATGCATATACAGGGGATTCTACTACATTTACAGGGGCATCAGAGGCACAAGATGTTAAGAGGAGGTTTACTAAGCTACGCTATGGGGAAAAAACAAACAAACAGAAGAAGCTAAAACAATAAGAAATAAACTCTCCAGAGAACACCTCTCTCTGGATCTGAGAAATAGAACTGGAAACCTCTGCGAATAGAAATGTCTCCTTTGCTGACTGAAAGATTTGCTCAGCCTCCCATCCAAATCCAGCTTCAGGCTTTAGCATTGATTATGGTGACTGATATTGCAATTCTTCGTTTTCCAGTGGAGTCCTCGCCTTGAAGCCCACACTATGCTTATTATCTGTTGCCCCACTGGAAAGCCAATACCAAAGAAGGCAAAGGACCTTCCGGTTGGAGGGTGCAAAAGCGAGAGACCAGAGGGTTTCATATTTACTGCAATGCCCTTCGTCTTCATCAGAACTGTGAAGCAGGTGGAATTTGGTTTTGGTGCACTCCTTAACCGTGATGCTTGTGTTATCCATGCAATCCCCCACCGCTGTGAAACACAGCATACACACACTGCCCCACGTAGGCTAGAACCCCACGTACCTGAATGGCTCCTGGTTTCTACATCTAAGATCTATCAATAGCTTTCTCCCAGAGCCCCGTTTATCTTTTCTCTCCCAAAGGCAATGCTGTTTTAATCTGACTACTTGATTTCTGTCAAAGTTTTAGTGCGTTGTAGTGGCTTAGTGTGTTATCTGACCCAGGTAATGAACACTTTAATAGAAGACTTTTGCAGAGAGTGTCTTAAACTAAAAGGATGACTTTAATGATGAAATTTCAGGTAAGAAGAGATATTTTGTTTAGATGGAGAGAAACTAATTAACCAGGACAAGCCGAGGATGAATAAAATTTAGGGAACAGTTCTTTTTATAATTAAAATTAAAAATTTTTAATTATAAATTCCAGATATCAATTCAGGCAATAACAAATCCTTTATGAACAATTTAGGACCTTTAAATGAGGTAACATATATAAAGCCCCAGCTGTAGGACTTGAAATTCAATAAATATAATTTTTTCCTAACACCCTTATCTCCATCTGGGTGGCTGTAGGTTGCCCTGTGATCACTTGCTGCGTATTTTTTCCAGCTTATTCAGCTAATAATTCTATTTAATTCCAAAGAGGGAAGGGTGTCAAGAAGGAACTGAGTGTCAAGCCTTAGAGCTGGGGAGATTATATATATATATTTTAAATATTGGCAAACAGTCCTATAAAGAAGTTATAAAAATTCAGTCAAAGCAGTTGCTGTATGGTATAATTATGATGGTATGATGGGGATTCTGGAACAGTCATCTCTGGAGGAATGCTGCACTGTTCCTGTGATAATTAACCAACTTAGTGCAAGAAAGGCTTAGAAACAATAAGCCTAGCTTGACTTACATTTTGATGTCTAGAGAACCTTAAAAATTGTGGAATTTTTCACCTCGTTGGCACCCTATTTTGCCATACTCTGCGTGCAATATATGATGAAGAAAATGCTCAAGTTGTAGATCAGGGATACTATGATATCGCTGTGGTTGCTCAGATGCCTCTTTCCCTCTTTAACTTTCTGTTCCTCAGGGGTGTTCGGAATAGTGGAGGGTTGCCAAAGAACCGTGTGCTGGTAGAAGAAAGTTAAGCTACCATGCTTTCCTATTCAATACTGACTCAAAGTGAATGCATATGCTCTGCATTGGAAATGCTGTCAACAGTGTTCCGGCCGTTTGTAGGTACCCAAATCACTAACCTTGCCAAAGAATAAGTTTGTGAACCTCCTTTCAGAGGTTCTGTCTCTGATATTTCAGAAGCATTCAATTATAATTCTGATGCTTCCTTTTATGTGGCAGTCATGGGTTGTCAGCAAGGATAGAATTAAGAGAGGCACGTGAAGTGTGCTACTGCGCCTCATGCCTAAGGATTTCTATTTCTTTTGTTCATGGTGACAAATGACAGCCTTAAAGATATTTGTCCTGATTCCTCACTGTCCCTATGCAGGTAAAAACTTCCATTGAAGTCAAACAAGCTTCATTGAAGTTAATGGGAAGTAATGCCCTTGAAGGGAAGGGAGAACTAGGGTGATTAATTTTAATTAGCCAAACATAAACAAGCATGTGTCTACAAGTAGTGACAGGGAAGTGGATGTTTGTAACTCCTAACTTAGCTTTAGGGGTCTAGGTAAGGCGATTTTCTAAAGAATCAGATAGAACTATTTCAACCCAGAAATGTAAGAATATCCATAAAGAATAAAATCCATTCTCCAGTAGGTATGTATCTGAGATATTCCCCCAAAACATTAATTCAACAAAAAGCTACTAATATATGACCACATGCCAAACACTTTCCGGGCCTTGGGGATAGAAAGGTGAGTACCGCCAGCTGCCCATGTGGAGCTAACATTCAGTCTGTGGAAACAGCTCAGCGAACAATTTTGTTACAAGTTATTAATTTGTGTCTCCACCATTCATTTATTCATTTATTGATTTATTCAAGAAATGTTTAGTAAATGCCTTCTAAGTTTTTTTGCACTGTTCCTATAACAGGAATGTGCAAAGTACTATCGGAATCCAGTGGAATAAGAATTTGATTCAGCATGGAAGGCTGAGTTACAATCATGGAAGTCTTCTCAGAGAGAGTGTCATTTGAGCTCAGTTTCACAAGAATAATGTTTAGTTAGGCAAAGAAGAGAAAAACATAGGATATAGAAACTATATAAGGAGAGGTGTGGAGGCACATAAACTCGGGGTATGTTCAGAAAACATAGGAACTTCACCAGGGCTCTGATGTGCGGTCAGCAAACTACAGCCCACTAGCCAAATCTGGATCACCATATATATTTGTACAGGCCATGAGTTAAGAATGTTTTTAAATTTTTAAATGGTTGAAAAAATCAAAAGAAGACTATTTCGTGATGTGTGAAAATTATGTGAAATTCAAATTTCAGTTTCTGTGAATGAAGTTTTATTGGAAAACAATAACACACATTCATTTCATGTTGTCTATGGCTGCCTTTGCTCCACCCAGCAGAGTGAGATGGTAGCTACAAGACTGTATGACCCACACAGCCTAAAATATTTACTGTCTCACCCTTTGTGGACAAAGCTTACCAACACCCACTCTAGTATATAAGATGCTGATAGATTGAGACCAAATTGTGGTGAAATTTAAATAGTATTTGAATGAATTTGAACTTCATCTTCTGGGAACTGGTGAATACAAAAGCTTAGGGGTTTATTTTTATGTTGTAAAAATAACATTTTGATGAATTTAGCATTCATTAAGTTGACAGAAACTTCCATTCACACATAAGTGCCACATGATCACACAAGCATGATCAGGATACCGAACAAATCTCTACAGTTCCTAAAGATAATTAAGAGGTAGTTCAGATGTGTCAAGGGTTATAGGTCAAAGAGGAAAAAGAAAATGATTTTTATGTTTATAAAGTCCCCAAAGTGACTATTTGGCAGAGACAGTTTCCTGTGGAAGGAAGTCAGGAATGTACCTAATTTATGGTATAATGACTAAAGACTGAAAAAAGAGTGTCATTTGATTTAAGCTATTGTTTCCAATATTTTAGAACAAAAAGAATACCTTCTTTAATGTCAAAAAGTAGCAGGCCATTTTGCATGACAACAGTTTATACATATAAGAAAATGCATAATGAAATCATATATTTTATACTTTAAATATATTTAAATGAACTTATTGATAAAACAGAAATAGACTCATAGACGTAGAAAACAAACTTACAGTTACCAAAAGGGAAAGGGGGAGAGGGATAAATTAGGAGTTTAGGATTAACATATATGCACTACTATATATAAAACAGATAACCAAAACAAGGACCTACTGTATAACATAGGGAACTCTACTCAATATTCTGTAATAATCTATAAGGGAAAAGAAACTGGAAAAGAATAGATAGATAGATAGATAGATAGATAGATAGATAGATAGATAGAGATAGAGATATAGATAACTGAGTCACTTTGCTATACACCTGAAACTAACACAACATTGTAAATCAACTATACTTCAGTTGAAAAAAATTTAAGCTGCATTTGTAGACACAAAAATAGTAGTACAAACTTATGTAAACTTTATTCAATCTTTTGAATGCTATTGGGTATATGTGGTTTCAGGGATCTCAAAAAACTATGGGGATTTAAATGTTTATGGTAAAAAGGTAAGGAGTCAACTGATGTGTATAATTTCATGGAATAATTTTGACTGAACTGCTTAATAAATTATTTTGACTGAACTGCTTAATAAATTAACTGTTTTACATTATGCTTGTGAGATTTCCTATAGTTGTCACATTAAAAAAAAAGCCAAAGAAAATGTTTGGTTAAAAAAATTATCGGGCTTCCCTGGTGGCGCAGTGGTTGAGAATCTGCCTGCCAATGCAGGGGACACGGGTTCGAGCCCTGGTCTGGGAAGATCCCACATGCCACGGAGCAACTGGGCCCGTGAGCCACAATTACTGAGCCTGCGCGTCTGGAGCCTGTGCTCCGCAACAAGAGAGGCCGCGATGGTGAGAGGCCCGCGCACCGCGATGAAGAGTGGTCCCCACTTGCCGCAACTAGAGAAAGCCCTCACACAGAAACGAAGACTCAACACAGTCATAAATAAATAAATAAAAGAACGTGAATTTCTTTAAAAAAAAAAAAAAAAAAATTATCAAAAACAAACAATTTGGTTAACCATGTACTATGTAACTTAAACCTGATTAGCCAATTCCTTCCAACAGCTAATCCCTTCAACAGTTAATTTGTTCTCAAAAAAACAGAGAAAATTTAGGCTAAAAATTCACCCATACCACCCCCTCTATTTGGGTTCTAGTTCTAACCTCTTCAATTACTTTTTTTATCTAGATAAATTCTAAAATTGGCTTAGAGGTCACTTGCAGAACAGACCCCATAATACTAATCTTGTGCAATTCAATCAAAAGTAGATAGCTTATTCCTAAGATACCTGGAAAATGAAGGATGAAATAAATCTTGGCAGTAGACTGATAAATTGATGATATGGTCAAAGTTAATCATGCCAAAGGAGACTTCAACCACAGAATTAAAAAACAACCACTGCAAATACAATACTCTGGCTTTCTCTTCAGCAAACTCAGCTGAATCCAGCTTAAAACTGCATTCAGTGAATCCTCTAACATTTTGACTGAGGGGTGATGTGGAGGTCAGCTTTGAGGTCAACAATAGGGCAATGTGATGAAACTTCCATTTCATTGTCAATCATGCATTTGAATGAAGTTCTTTTTTATAGACAGAGTAAGAGCGAAAGGCCAGTACGGATACCCTCCCTTGTCAATTACTGCATGTTTTATGTCTTGAGTCACTGGCCCTAGAACCTGAAGAACTCTTTCTGTCTATTTGTTTGTTAAGAATTGACCCAAGATTCTTACTTTAACCCCAGAATATGTAGTAAACTTCAGGGTTACTATTTTTGTTGTAGTTATGATTACTACTCCCAATGTCATTCTGTTTACGTAATGCTTTTGACATTTTTATTACTATCACCTCTAATCTCATTTGATTTTCTACAATAGTCTTGTATCAGTATTTCCACTTGACACATTAAAAACATACTTGGTCATTTATTTTAAAAACTGCAAGTCAGACATTTTGTCTATTTTAATACAGGAAAGTTTTGAGAGTTCAAGAAAACCCAACTATTCTTCTTAATTATATCTCCCCCACTATACATCCTATAGCCAAATCAGTTAGGTCATGCTTCTATCTGATCACCATACTCCCAGCTGAATATTAAGGCAAAGATGGATTCATAACAGTTTGGTTGGTTAATAGCCAATTTAGCCCAGAGAAATTAATATAGTTTATAGCTAGTCAAATGAACTACAGATAACACGGGGCTAGGAACCTGAACCAAACACATCAAATTAGAAATTCAATAAATATCCATTAGGGTCTTTTTATGGACAAGGCATTGTGTTAGGCCCTGAAAGACTGATAAAAAATAAGATAGTGCTTTTATCTTCAAGATGTTTTATAAACTCATTGAAAGGAATTATTAATTTATTGAAGCTCATGTAGAACTTTTTCACTGAAACTCCATTCTAATGTAAGCATTTTCAGGAAAAATAAAAGTAAAAGAGGGGACTTCCCTGTTGGTCCAGTGGCTAAGACTCCACACTCCCAATGCAGGGGGCCTGGGTTCGATCCCTGGTCAGGGAACTAGATCTCACATACCGCAACTAAAGATCCCACACGCAGCAACAAAGATCCCTCGTGCTGCAACTAAGACCCTCCCGGTGCAGCCAAATAAATAAATAAATATTAGGAAAAAAAAGGAAAAGAGATTACTACATTCAAAGTTGAATGGAGTCTACATAATTACTATGATAAGTATGTAGTTATAATATTCTCTAAGTTAAACCTTAACTGAACAATTTACATGCCTACAAAGGACCCAGGACTTGATCATAAAAGATTCAGGGACCCCCATAAAGAGGTTTAAATGTAATTTGCATAAAAAATTCAATTCAAGACAATATTGTGGAATGAGAACTAGTTTTTCAAACAGAATACTTGGATCTAATCCTGTCCTTGCCATGAACTACTTCGATCTTTTGATCTTGACGAAGTTACTTAACCAATTATCTTTAAAATGGTGGTGGAGTTGGGATAGATATTGAACTAAGACTTCTTTCACCTTAAACCTTCATTACTTTAAAAGTATATTGAATTACTGACAGTAAGTAATCTATCAGATCTATGTATACACTAGTCCCACCCATGGTAAATGACAGCCCCACTCGTCACTTTCCACTGTAGAAGGCCAACAGCATGAAACTTTCCTAGAACTATGGCTTGGTTTCTGTAGACTTGCTGAGAGTTCTTTTATATTCTGGTAATAGGTATGAGTGACTGGTTTTCATTATCACATAGATTAGAATAGATGATACTAGAAATGTTGAAAACCATAGCAGGGTGGAGGAATGTAGAGAAATGAAGACACTTATAGAAAGGCTTTATTTTTTAACTCATAATGAGATAATTTTAGCCACTTTACTGGACCTTTTGCATTAAGCTCCTCAAATCAGAGTAACAAATGCATATGTCCTCATGGAAAATTTCCTGTTCAGAGAAAATCTACTACGTTATTTCATTGAAATAGAAATGTGAAAATAGATAACTGTTCAATAAATTAGGACACCATCCTAATGAATATTTACTAAAGATTCATAAAGTATTGCATCAGTTTCTAAGAAGACTAATAGGGATTTTCACTTTGCACAGCTTAGTTCTTGTTAGAGGCAAATGGTAGTGGAATATCAGCAAGAGCTCTAACCCTTGGAGCTCGAAGGAGTCTTTATCTCAATTGCTTTTAAACGGAGTTAGGCGTGCTCATCCAGAGGAACCAAGGTGAAGGATCTTGTGTGGATTGACTGTTGGGGAGCCGACTGATAATTCCTACTGTGATACACTTCAATGCCAGCCCACAACAAGAAGCTGAGATTGGACTGAGAGCCAGTGTAAGCTCTAAATGGAGTTTTACTGTGAAACAAAACACCTGTCTTTCATCCCAAGCTAAATTGACAAGTAATAATTTAGTTGTCTAAACTGAGAGCTTTCAGGATTCCAAACTGCATAATGTCAAAAGACAATGTATGAAGTTGCATTTGGAAGGTTCAAAGGTAGAATGCCATGTAGGCAAACATATTAAATGACTGGTCTTTTCCCCTCTCTGTCTAGTTCTTTCTTCTGTTCTCTCTCCTTTTCCTTTGCTACTTTTTCTATTTTTCTATGTGTGTTGGGGATGGGGGATGAGAGAGGTGGGGTAGGGTGGAAAGGTTGTAGCTAACTATAGAAATTGGATGGATGTGGAACAAAGGAAATCCTAAATCTAAAAAAAAATTTCCCTTTCTTGTGCTTTCCACTAGGTCAGCATTTCCAATGATCAGCTGAACTAATCAGATATTAAAGGGCAGAAAAGAAATAAAAAGTATTTGGGCCCTTCAAAAAACAAAAAAGAATATTTGGATGAGATTACTAAATTCCCACACAGCTCCCTACATAAATGCAAAACAATATAGCCTGGATTTTGCAGTAACTTTTTCCATACAAATTATTCTGATTTCTCTATCTTCTACTTCAGTTGTATTTGTTAAAATCTGAGTACCTGGCATCAGAGCATCCAAATTTAGACCCCTACACTTGACTAAATTGCACACTTCTCCCACAAAAATTTTAGGATAAGTAGCAAAAATAACTATGGCCTTTGTTTGCTACAAACTAAGACCACATATACATAAACCCTGAGCATTTCTTTTTCTTTTATTTTGCAGACTCACATACTATCTCTTCTTCTGTTCTCTTTTCCAGAAGAGCAAATTAAAGAAGCAGGGTCGGTTAGCAAAACGTAGCAGATGCTGCAAAAGTAGCCAGTTAGTTCTTCAGAAATATCTGATTGGACTCTGCCATCTGTCAATTAGCATTTCTGTGTTTTGTTGATGAAGTGGTATTTACTTTTCTGGACTGCCATTGGCTGAGATGTTTAGTGTAATGAATGCTGAACTGAGCCTAGATAATTTTTTAAATCATAGCTTGGGGCTTAACAGCCCTTTAAATGAATTGTATAAACAAGATAGCTGTTAATTCTCAATCAATGTATCATTAATCATCAAATAGTATTAAAAAATAGGAACTGTCCTTAAAAAGCTCAGTAAACTCTATTAAAGTTACCAAATTATCCATTCAGGGCTGTTTTCATTCAGAGAGTGTCAAAATTTTAACAGATATATTTGAAGATACATATTTCTGTGGGCTAGTAACATATATATTATATATATATATATATATATATATAATTTGTCTTCATAAATTAACATGGCCTCAAGAAATTAGTAACTACTATAGCCTTAAATCTGTAGTCATTAATAAAAATGGAAAATATATCCCACAGTGATTCCCATGTGTCTTTAGATTGCCAACACCCACTAGCAAGCATTGCACCAAACTCATGTTAGGAGATTTAAGTACGGCAAAACATAGAAATATATGTGTAAGCTATTCTTTCCTGTAACATACATGCAGCAATTTAAAATTTCATCTACAATTGCATAGACTTAACCCTTGGGGAGCAGTCTAGTGATTCTAACTTACCTCATCTCTTCCACTGGACTACAATTCTGCCTCACATGTTCATGGGATCCTAGAACAGTGTCTGGCATATAGTAAGCAATAAATACTTGTTTTATAAATGAACAAGTGAAGGTAGAGTTTGTAAAGTGATGTCAAGGTAAATGACATTTATTAACCATCTTTTTCTCAGCATTAAGCTGTATTCTTTGTAACTATTAACTTATGTAACCCTTATAAAAATTTTATTAGGTGGGTGATATTCTCAAATGTAATATTTATTTTTATATCAATTTATATACAAATAAAAATTTAATATTATTTGTGCATTAAATTAAATTAATGTAATCAATATATATAATGATATTTAATATATTATGACCATATCTTAAGAATTCAGATAATGACAAAAAACTTACAATGACAGCTGTTTTTCTCTCTGAGGTCATTTTCTCCAAGGGAGCAATTCTTCAGTCTCTTTTCTGAGGATATTGTGATGCTTGGATACCATGCAAAGGAGTGACAAATTCAGTCTGTGACTTCAGAATGGAAGTAATAGTAAGAAGTATGTTGAAGGATAAATGAGACAACCATCTGGATTGAGATAGAGAGGACAGTATTCTAAGTTAAAGGAGAAGCAAGTACAAGGCTTGGAAGTTGCTGGTGCAAAGCAAGAAGTTGCTGGTGTGTTTGTGTAGCTGAGAGCATAATGTGCCTGTGTGTATTTGAAAGGATGGAGAAATATAGGCATCAGGAAGCTGGAAATATAAGCTTAGACTGTTGCATAGAGGATTTACAGTGCTATGCTAATGAATTTGCATTTTGTCATATATGTAGAAAGACAAGCAAAAGCTTAAGGAGGCATCAAGTCTGTATTTTAGAAAGACCTGGCAACATTATAGAGAATGGATTGGGGAGGAAAGGAAGCAGAGTTAAGCCCACTAGTTCAGAGGCTATTGTGGTCATCCATACACGAAGCAATGAAGACCTGAATTGCAACTATGTACTTATTGTGGTCACTGTTGATGACCTGCCCAAAAGCCCAACTCTTACTTCTTCATTCATAATGAAATTCCAGTTGTGTTTGTGCATCCACTTCTCAGTGAGGCACCCCCAACCCCAATTCGGGAATAAATCCTGATTAGTCTAAGGCATCTTAGTGGAAAATTCACTTAATTTGCTAGTTATTGGCTAAGGATGTGCTGTGTGACATGATCTGAACAATGAGATGCAAAGAGAATTTACTAGGAGCTTTTGAAAAACTGTTTTCCTTTTATAAAGAGGAACTGGGCTGGACAGCTCCTTCCACTGGATATTTTCATGCTCAGATGTGATGTTGCAAAACATCTGACCATGTGGGAGAGCAGAAAGAAAGAACTTGGGCTTTTTATGACACTGTTGAACTGCTGAGTTAATTAATTCTTATTCTTCCTATTGTAAGAAATAATAAATTTTCACTTATCCAAATTAGTACAGCACTTACCCTCCTCCTCCTCCTCCTGTTACTACTGCAAATAATACCATGTGTTTGGGAAGATTACCACATACCAAACACCATCTAAAACAACAACCCTACAAAACAGATTCCATCGTTATCCCCATTCTACAGCTGAGGATGTAACTTCAGTTCAGTGAGGTTAAGTCATTTTCTGAAGGTCACACAGCTATTGAGGTGTAGAGCCAGGCAGACTTTGAATCCACATTTATATCCAGACTATAAACTTTTAACCTCAGTGTCTCATTGCCTCTCAAGGTAATAGTCAAGAATGGCAGGGTGGAATTTTGAAAAATATACCAGAGGTTATATCTATATCCATAAGCTTAGGGACTTGATATATTGGATAACAGACAAGGTGTCAAAGATAATTACAAGAATTTTATTTTTTAATGGAGTGACTTGGTGAACACTGTTAAGATGAACCGAGGCTGGGACTAAGAGCAGAGGTTTAGGGTTAGGAATTAGAAATGAAACGTAGCTGAGTTTGGGACCTGTAAAAAGAATAGTGTTGGAATATGTTCAATAGGCAGTTGGGAATGAGACCAGTATTTTTAGTTACTATTGCATTGTCTTGTCTGGGGGAGGGAGGATTAGCAAATGCTTGTGTAAGAAAAGCAATTAATACATAAACCACTTCTGAATATGTGCATAAACATGCTCTTTCCCCTGCTTCCAACTTCCACCACCTCACTCAGATTGATATATAATCAAACATTAATGTAACAAGGAAAGAGAGAATATAAAATATCTCTGTTGGAGCATGCTTAGTCTTACGCACATGTAGCAATAAATAACAGTGATGAAATCCTTTATTTCCAAAAGACTCATTGGTTATATTTTTTACCTGTACATTTTCAACTACAAATTCAAAGTCAAATACACATCATAAATATTTTTATTCCTTTACTGGTATTTTCAGTTATCTAACTAACAATTAGATCATCCCACAAGGTAGTTTTTCAAGTGCTTTGTGTACTTTTTCCCTGAAAGCATTAACAGCAAAGGTCAACAGCCCTATGATGCTTCTGGAATGACAACCAAGTGACAACACATTGCAGTGAGGCTTCTGTTGCCATCCATGGGTTTTAGGTGCATGTGGCAGAGACGTCCGTGAGACAACCAAGCACCGTGCTCTTAGACAGGAAAGTGTCTTCTTTTAGTGAGCTAATGTTTTGCAGTAATAGAGTCAAATCAAGGGGGAAATAGCTTGTTTTAGCAATGAGATGCTTACCCAAGCCTCAAGGGTGACAACACAGCAAGAATCAACTACTGATAATAAAATCCAGTCAGCCAGCTGCTTTGCCCATTTATTAATTTATTCCAGTTATTTGTTTAGTCCTGCACTGTTTACTGATTATCTCCAAGGTGCTGGGCACTCTACCTATGCACATGTTTGTTTCCACTGCTAGACTGGGAAGACAGGGAACTTGAAGACAGGGAAAGTCTCCTGGTCAATTTTACATCCTCAAGGCAGAGACAAGGTGGTTCTCTGAGCTGACGTGAACTACACTAGACCCAGGTAACAGAAGGATGTCAAAAGGAAACATGGTCCACGTGATTCCAGTCTTGCAATGTACACAGTCTACATGGAAATGGCATCTTAGTTGAACAACCAGGTGGCTTTGATGAACTTGGCCTTCAATGGTGTTCATAGTTTATGCAGGTAATCAGTAAATAAATGAGATAGCCAACCACTGGTTTGACAGTCGTTTCATTCAATTGATTTGTTTTAAATACGGCAGATATCTTTGTGGTAAGAAAGACCTGGATTCAAATCCTGAAGGTGCCACTTTCCAAATGGACATTTGTGGTTCAACCAGCTATTACTTTTAAGCTTTATTTCTTTTCTTTTAAAATAGTGATTGGTATAACAATCACCTAAAGTGATGTTCAAATCAGATAGTGAATGTAAATTGCTAAGCATGGCATGGGGTACAGGGTAGGTACTCAACTAAAGGTGATGCGTGTAATGAGTTCTTTTTGTTGATGCAATCTAATCTGAACATTGCATGTGGAGCATCTGACCAGGGGTTCCTGGTGGCAGCTTACTTTTGTTTTCCTTTTACCTTAGAGGATACTTACAGTTAGGTATTACCAGCGGTATGGCTTTCCATTGTTGCTTTGCAGCTAGTATTCTAAACAGGGAAGTACTCCGAGGCAAAAAACAGGAAATTACTGATTAGTACAAGTAAATCCTAGGTGATGAGATGCATTTGGTGGATACAACCTTTGCTCTGTTCCACAGCCACAGACAAGACCAGGAGCCCAGTGCCTCAGTTAGGAAGTATTCAACAGCAGATAAACAAACAAGCAAGCAAACAAAACCTGGCAGCAGATTTAGGTAGTCTAAGTTTAGTGCAGTGACTCAAAAATGTCATAACAGGCATTGTATCTCTTTGTGCTCTGTCATCGTCTGTCCATTGGCTTTGGGACTTGTGTCCTATGGTTGTTATTTTATGATCATAAGATGGCTGCTACAGCTCCAAGCCTTACATCTGCTTTCCAGACGGAACACTGGCAAAGGTCTCATCTTTTTGAAGCTTTGTGTTTTTATTCCAGGAGTATTGTCCTCCTCAGCAGTCTTCCAACTATACCTTGTAGGCCAGAAGTGAGTTAGTTATTTGCCCATCTTTAGATCATTTGCTGGCAAAAGTAATGAGATTTCAATGATTAATTTAGATCAAGAAGATAGATAGGGACATACCTAGTTTTCACCCCTTCTCTGAACTCACAGGGAAGAAAAACAACAAAACTGGGGACGGAACAGGGCCTTCCACACTCCTAGTACCTTGGGAGAAATTGTATTTGGTGAAAATTAAGGACAATTAGGACATTTACATTACAAACAGGGTGACCTTGGGCAAGGTATGGAGCTCCGTGAGCATTAGTGTAAAATGGGGAAAATAAAATCAATCTGAGAGGTTTGAAAGCTTCTGGCCCAGTCCCTGGTTGCTAGTACCTTCTCAATAAATGTTGGTCTCTCACTGTGAGATGACTGAGCTTACCATAAAACTGTAAAACTCAGCTTCTTCATCAGTAGTATGGGCACGATAATAGTGAGTTAATTCTTGCAAAGCAGGCAACTAGCTTCAGAATGGGCTCAGTGATTGTTGATCATGATAATGGATGACAATAAAGATGATGTAGACTGCTTAGTCTATTTGGATAACGTTCTTTGAGAGTACATATATATATATATATGTATGTATATACACATATATATACACATAGGCTGAAAATAACACTTGAAGCTCTACTCGAAAAGGGAGATTTCTTTGGGCCTTGAGGGACCCTCTGTCAATGAAGAGAATTTCTTCATTTAAATTCTAAAGTAGCACTGAAGGTAGGCAGTCCTTAATTTTATTAGCTCTTATCAGCTAACGCTTTAAAAAGGATGAGCGAGAAGTGTCTGAGTCTTTTCTGTAACTATTTATTTACTGGTTTGGTAAGGACAGATAGGAAATATCTTTTTTTCTCCCCCTTCCTCTGCCTCTAGATTAAAAAAATTCATTACAGGAATTAAAAATTCATTTACAGGAGCTCCAGGTCTTGCCAAACAGACTTCCCCAAATCCAATTTCTCTCTGACGATTTAAAAAAATTTGTTTCAGTATGTCCAGCAAGACTGGCTTCTGCCTCAGGCTAGACAAGCCCACCCAGGAATGGTCACAGGTTAAGCTCTGGACTGCAAACTCTGCCGAGGGGGAGTTTAGCAAAGAGGGATAAAAGTCTTGGCCTCTTATGCGAGACTCTGAGAATTCCTCTCCTCTCGCTTCCCAGGAAGCTCTGCAGAGCGTTTTGTTTCCTTCCTTTTTCTCTATTCTCCCTTTCCTCACCTCCTAACAATTATGCCATGTTTTAAATATTCCAAATGAAAAGACCTTTCTCATTCCTTTCAGGGAGATAGTTTATCTTGCCTTCTTCATGCTTGCTGAAGGATTTCTCTAAGTAAAATCCAAGAATCAGGAGAGATCCCTCAAACTCCTAGACTTCTAAGACAGGAAGAAGAAGAACCAGATCGGGGAAAGAAAAAAAAAAAAAAGGAAAAACATAGCAAGAAAATTAAGATAGTTGGGCTTTCTAATGTCCTAAATCTCCTTCTTGTCTTGTGTCCCCTATTTTGTTTTCCTTACTCTTCACCCCTCTCCAAGCCTACAACCCACTGGATTTCCAAGTATGATGTCAGTTTCATCCTAGAAAAACCTCTCTGAAACCCAGTAGTTTTGCTTCCTGGCTGCCCCTACTTTAGTTCAGGTATGAAGAAAACTACTGCAGCAGCCCATACCACCACCACCACTCTGCTGTGCCCTGACCCCATGCTGCTAGAAGGCGTTGTCCTACAACAGCAGTCAGGTAGTCTCCTGCCCGTAGTCCTTCAGCAGCTCCTCACTGCCTGTGCAACGAAAGCCCAAGTTGCTGAGCTCCGCATGTAAGGTATATTATGATATAGATACGGCCCTGTTCTGCTTCTCCTATTTTGCTCATATCCTGCTCTTTCTCCATCTGTGACATTGTGGTTTATAAAAAGATGTATATATTTGGTCTTTGTCCCCATTTCTGGCACAGAACTCCTAAGATCCTTGGAATTTCCTAAGTGATAAGAAGAATAAAGTTGTCTTTTGATATTCATAACAAACTCCCTTCAACCGTGCCTGAGTTTATGTTAATGTGATGACTTCTGGAAGGACCTAAATGGGGGTCAGCTGCCAGAGGAGGCAACCACATGATTAGAGGTTTGGAACTTTTAGCCCCACACCCCTGATCTTCAGGGTGGGGAGAGGGGCTGGAGATTGCGTTCAATCACTAATGGCCAATTATTTAATCAATCATGCCTATGTAATGAAGCCTCCATAAAAAACCAAAAGATAGGGGTTCAGAGAGCTTCCAGGTTGGTGAACGTGGAGATGTTGGGAGACTGGGTTGCTTGGAGAGGACATGGAAGCTCCATGTCCCTTTCCTCATACTTGTGCTATGCTTCTCTTCCATCTTGCTACTCCTGAGTTATATCATTTTATAATAAACCGGTAATCTAGTAAGTGAACTGTTTTCCTGAGTTCTGTGAGCCACTCCAACAAATTAATTGAACTCCAAGAGAGGGATGTTGGAACCTCCAGTCTATAGCCAGTTGGTTAGAAGCATAGGAGACAACCTGGACTTGCAATTGGCTTCTGAATTATGTGTATGCGTCGGGGGATGGCAGGCCAGTCGGTAGGTTGTAGTCTTGTGGGACTGAACCCTTAACCTGTGGGATCTGATGCTATTTCCAGGTAGAGAGTATCAGAATTGAGTTAAATTGTAGGACACCTAGCTGGTGTCACAGAATTGCTTGATGTGAAAACCTCACACATCTGATCTGGTGTCAGAAGTGAGGTAGCATAGTAGAGGAGTGTGATGATAAAGGAGAGACAGACAGGAGTGTGCTTTTCCCTTATACCATCTTACTCCTGGCTGCAGCCACACTCCTCATCTGTCTTAATTCCTGCCACCTAGGATGGGTCTAAGACGGCCCTCTGCCCTAGGTCTAGGCACCCGCTTGTTCATTTGTCAGAGCCGTGTGGCTCTGTTGGCCTCTTGCTTCCTTCCAGGGCTCACTAACTCCATTTGGGAGTCATTCTGGGCTCCCCTCTTTAACACCCCACATCCAGTCCATTAGGAAATATGCGATTTTCCTTCAAAATATGTCCAGTATCTGAACTCTTCTCAACACCTTCACTGCTTCATCCTGGTCTTAGCCACTGTCACTTCTGACCTGGATTATTGCAAAATTCGCCTAACAAGTCTCCCCACTTCCAGGTTTGTCTTCTGTAGTCTGTTTTCAATACAGCAGCCAGAGCAATCCGTTAAAAATGTCTGTCAGATCATGTCATGCTCTATTCCTCTCCTAAAAGGGCTGTAATGACTCCTTATCCACACTGGGTAAAATCCGGAGATTTCATAGTGGCCTCCTGCTCTCCCTTTCCTCACTCCATCACCCCAGCCACACTGGCCTCCTTGCTGTTGCTTCAACAGCCTAGACTCCATCCATCCACCTTAGAGCTAGCCTATCATCTGCTTCCTCCCCAACCCCATCCTCCTCCCACACATACAACCCAAATCTGCTTTGCTCCCTCTTGCACCTCCTTTCACAGTTTGATCTAAAGTCTCCTTCTCAATGAGCCCAGCCTGATGGTCTCATTTAAAATTGCAACTCTGTTCCTGCCCTACATTCCTGGTCCCCTTACCCTACTCTACATGTTCTTGTTTCCATAGCACTTATATAACTATTTGTTTATTATGTTTGCTGTTTGTTGCCTATCTCCTTACCTCCCACCTCCCAACCCAACCTTGGGAGACTATAAACTTTTTGAGGTTGGGGATCTCTGCGTGGACCTACTGAAGGATTGTGAGAAAAGAGATGACCCGTTCATTTATTTATCTACATATTCTTCTATGATGCTTACCACATGCCGAACTTAACTTATTTAACCTAATAGCAAACCCATAAAAAAAAGTTCTATTATTATCCCCTCCATACAGGTGAGGAAACCAAGGCATGGAGAGGTAAATATTTTGCCAGGACACTTAGCCAGCCAGTGGCACAGCCAGGATGCAAACACAGGCAGTCGGGCTCCTGAGTTCTTGCACTTCACTGTACTGTACCATATGGCCACTTATTATGCTATGCCAAATAAAGTAATCAATGGATGCTTTCAGACTCAGCTCCAATTCTAAACTGCTAAAGCACCGTCCACTACTCTTTTCTTTTCCAGGAAGAATTAGCTGCTCTGCCTTAGTACTGACTATACTATATTGTAATGTCCCTCCACCTGTAGGCTGTAAGCCCCTGGAGAGTGAGGATCTAGCTTAGAAACTGGTCCACCAGAGGACACCCATCAACATCTGCTGGTCCAAGTGGAGTTGAAAGAGAAAAGAGTCATGAATTGTTGGTAGGGCGAATGTTAAAGACTATGGAACCCAAAATACTCCAAACACTAGAATCAGCCATTTGGAAAGACAGATTTTTGGTGGCACTAGAGGAATGACCTTTCTTTGACTGACTGACCTTTGTTTAGACAGACATCCTAAACACATTTTTATCATGTTTATGGTCCTAAACTCAAGTTTGTTGAAACTTGGATACACCTAAATAATGACATTGTCACTGATTAAAGAGATAAAATGGAAAAAAAACCCAGAACAAATCTCTCCAATAGTACACACCTTTAATTTTTCTTTTTGTATGTCTTTAGCCATATTAAGTATGTATTTGATATTGTAAAGAAACATAATCAACAGGGCCTAAACATGGAATGTACCGTGCTCATTCAATTTTTTTTTTTCACATTCTCAGCCACCCAAGGCTCTGTGAGGAGTACAAAGAAGGTTATGAGACTATATTTAAACAGTTAACCCTTTAATGGGGAAGGTGGAAATAATAGGCATTAAATGGAGAGAGGAAATTCTAGTATAATAACAAAATTAATATTAGTAGTCACTGCAGTAATAACAGTTTAAAACTCTTCTGATTTATCAGGCATTGTGCTAAAAATTTTATACATATTTTTCCATTTAATTTTCATAGTGGTCCAGCAAAGAGCCTATTGGTGGCCCCATTTTATAGATGAAAAGACTGAGGTTCTATAGAACTTAAGCAATGCAAATAG
This sequence comes from Balaenoptera borealis, assembly GCF_965194805.1. Lineage (NCBI taxonomy): Eukaryota > Metazoa > Chordata > Mammalia > Artiodactyla > Balaenopteridae > Balaenoptera > Balaenoptera borealis. Next base: position 41,776,447 of record NC_138871.1, on the reverse strand, counting down.
TCACACAATTTGTGCCAGAGCTGGAAATTGACCCCAAATCTATTGGACACTAGAGTCTACATTCTAAGATTAAATCTAATAATGGAAAATTCGGGAGCTGGAAGGGGGAGAGGAATAGTTGCTAGGTCATCCAATATATCTCAAGTCTAGGCATTGATAATAGCCATTAAGGGAATTAGTAGTAATATTCTGCAATTATTATTATCATTATTAATTACATATTCATGCTGGTGATAATGTTGAAATAGTGAACCAGGATTTCTTATATATTTACCTTCATGAAGGAAAGGTGTTTAGTGTCATAACTGTAGATTATTCTTTTAGATCCTTTTTTATCCTTTCTCTCCAGCTTTCTTCTTTCCTTCCCTTTTGTGTCTGATATTGATGTATCGCACTTCCATATCAGATCAGAAGCATATGGGATTTTGAATTTATTGACACTGTTCTGTTAAAAATTACATTTAGAAGCATGTTAAAAGGTCACCTCTCTGCTTACTTATTTCTTGACACTTTGCTAGCACAGACTGTAGTCTTGGTTCATTAGTCAAGGATATTAACAGCCAGGGTTCGGCTTTCTGAGATCATGTGGTACAGTCTGGGCCCACACATATTTCTAAGGCTTGTTAGAGTCTTTATTCTTTAAGAATTTCCCATTAATCTCTGCCCAAGAAGTGCAATAATAGGTTAGTTAGTCATCAGATACAAATCAGAACCATCTCTAGAAGTATCTTTAATAGCATTCATTAGTTCTGTGCTTATGTTTTAAGGGAATGAAGAGGGGGAGGAAAATGCCCCCTCTTCAGCACAGAACCGTTCCCATCTTCAAGAGCATCTCATTTGGGAATCATTGAAATTAAGACACTGAGAATGGGCCAAATCAAATGCAGATAATGTGCTTTTCCTGGGGAAATGAGGGCTCCTACAATCCTGACTTTTTTTTTCCCACATAGAGGCATCATCTTTGATCATTATCAGATTTTACAACTCATTGTTCCCTTCCAGTCCTCGGGGTGAGAGGATCATGTAAATGGACAGGCAAACATTTGGATTATAGAAGGCATCCGGTATTAATAACGGCAGTAAAAAATGTTTACCTAACTTGGATAGATTGTGTGTATAGATAGGATTTGTGTGTGTGTGTGTGTTCCCCCCTCTTACTCAGAAAGGAAATATCAGATCAGGAAATGCATTATGGAGTTTTGTATGCAGTATTAGTCTATTTCTTGGCGGAGACCCAAATCTATTGTGGCGAGAAAGTAATAGATGAACTAACTAGGGACTCAGACATACTGGCTAGTGTCCAAGAAACATTAAAAAATTGAGTACTGAACATAACAAGTAGGATGGTGCATGTAAATTTAGATGCCTTATTGAAAACAGCACATTTATTAATATATTAGACTTGTAGACATGAGAGTGTTTTAATACCTACTCAGAAATTACTCATGGGTCGGCTTCACAGAAATATCACTTGCATAAGTGTGAGCTTACAGAAATGGTGCCAGGCATGAGTGATCATGGCTGGACTATTCTAAAGAAAACTGGGAAATAGGCAAAATATGTTATTGTCGTGATCAAGGCATCACTTTTCTTCTTAATTAACTCAATACTAATTTGTTGAATGCCTACTATGTGTCAGGCCCTATTCTAAAATGCTGGGAATGCCCAGATTAAAAACAAAATTAAAATATTATCATACAGGAACTTTTTTAAAAGTCCAAGTTTATTAAAATAGAGTTTATATACAGTAAAATTTACTGTTTTTAAGGGTTCAGTTTGATGAGTTTTGACAAAAGTGTACAGGCATATAACCACCATCACAACTAATGTAAAGAACATTTCTGTCTTCCCAGAAAGTTCCCTGTTGATCCTTTGTAGCCAATGTCCTAGTCTGAGCCCCATCCCCAGGTAAACATTAATCTAATTTTTGGCCCTCTAGTTTTACCTTTTCCAAAATGTCACATAAATATTGATAGAATCATACAAATTATAACCCTTTGAGTCTGGCTTCTTTCACTTAGCATAATGCTTTTCAGATTCATTCTTGTTTCATGTATGACGAGTACGTATCTTTTTAATTGCTGAGTAGTATACCGTTTGTTTATATATTTACCAGTTGATGGATTTTTGAATTGCTTCCAGTTTTGATGATTTTGAATAAAGCCACTACAAATAGTTGTATACAGGCATTGTCCACTGTGTGGGCATATATTTTCATTTTTCTTGCATAAATATCTAAGAGTGTAATTGCTGGGTCATATGGTAAGTGTATGTCTAACTTCAAAAGAAACTGCCAAATAATTTTTGAAATGATTTTACCATATTTTTTTCCCACCACAACGTATGAGATTTTTAGTTGATCCACATTCTTGTCAGCACTGGGCGTCATCAGCCATTTTAATTTAAGTCATTCTAGTAGCTGTGTAGTGGTATTTCGGTTTATATCTGCATTTCACTAATGACTAACAGTGTCGAGCATCTTTGCAGGTGCTTATTTGCCACCCACATCTTTTTTAGTAAAGTGCGTATTCAAATCTTTTGTCCATTTTTTTAACTTTTTATTCTATATTGCAGTATAGCGATTAACAATGTTGTGATAGTTTCAGGTGCACAGCAAAGTGATTCAGTTATACATATACATGTATCCACTCCTTTTCAAATTCTTTTCCCATTTAGATTATTACTTAATATTGAGCAGAGTTCCCTGTGCTATATACAGTAGGTCCTTGTTGGTTATCCATTTTAAATATAGCAGTATGTACATGTCAATCCCAAACTCCCTAACTATCCCTTCCCCCCCTTCCCCCCCCCACCCCTCGCTAACCATAAGTTTGTTCTCTAAGTCTGTTTCTGTTTTGTAAATAAGTTCATTTGTATCATTTCTTTTTAGATTCCGCATATAAGCAATATCACACAATATTTCTCTTTCTCTGTCTGACTTACTTCACTCAGTGTGACAATCTCTAGTTTTTGTCCTTTTCTTATGGAGTTGTTCTGTGAATTTAAACATTCAGTTTCCTCATCTGTTAAATGGAGGGCATGCCCACCTCACTGAATTTTCGTGAAAGTAAATGAAATAGTGTACATAAAAATGTTTAGCATAGTGCCTAATATATTGTAGACAAATAACTATTACCCTATTACTATTATTGTCAAACACAATTCCTATCCTAAGGTGCTTACCATTTAGTTAAAATCAGTGTCTATCACTTTCTTCTAGGTAACACCCCATCTCATCCTATTCATCATCTCACCTGAGCCTCAACTGATGTCAGATAAAATACTAAATAATAACTAAGACATAACATGGTAATGGTAATGGATAATTATATAATCCTCTAGGGTTGTCTTCACTGCTTAAAGATAGAAAAGTCATCTAAAACTTAGAGGAGTGGGGCCATGTTGGTGGAATGACAGGTTGGTTGATTGACAGGTTGGTGGACTTCTCTTGTGGTACGATGACAGTTGACTAAATTGTTTGGCTTTCAACCCTAGAGAAGTAATGCCTTTGATGACCAGAAATTGAGAAGACAGGGCCCAAGGCTTTTCTAGGATTCTTGCGGAGGTCCATGGGGACTAAGGCAAGGCAATTTCATTTCTATGAAAGTTATTGAATATAAGGCTAGAATGAAAAGGGAAGCCTTATTCACCACTGAACAGATAGGGGAAAAAATGCTCCATGCCAGTAGTGATTAGCAAATTAAACAATAAGGAAATGCCATTTAAAAATTCTCAGGCAAAAGCTGAAATCCAATAACATCAAGGATCTTGACAATGTAAGAAATGATTAAAACCATTTTGAGAGAAATTTGGCAATGATGAGAGACATTGAAGATGTCCATTTCCCACCACCCAGCAATGTCACTTCTATGTGTCTACCTTAGAGAAATGTTCTCATGCTATAAAGAGAAATGTTCAAGGGTGTTTGTTGCAGCATTATTAACATGCTAAATCATTCACCAATTTTTTTACTACTAATCAATATTTATATAAACAATTTCTAATCTCTAATTAGACCTTTAGCCTTTCCTTTTGCTAGGAGTTTCTAGCAAAATCTTTCTCCAGAAAATGTATCATGATGCTGTGATGAACTGGCATTTTTTTTTTTTTTTTTTTTTTTTTGAACTGGCATTTTTATCTCTCATGTGTTGGGAGCACTGGAATCACAGAGGAGTTTCTACTACCTGAGTAAATTCAGTGATGTGCACAAGACAATCTGCACTCTACAGGCAAATTTGAGAAGAGGCTGCATGAAGTCTTTAAGGAGCAAACTGGGAAATTTAGATAATTTCTTGCTGAAGTGCTTAATATCCGGCAATATGAGTACTTGAAATGTCTTTGAGATGCCAGTGGGGAAAGGAAAAAAAAAATTGCATTTTCTAGAGTAAGACCTTGATTTGCTAGAGCCCTCAAACAAGAAGTTTGCACCCTCTGGTTTCCTCTCAGAAAGGGGGAAATAACCACACCATAAGTTCATATTAAGTACAAGTCAAAATATAAATCAAAATACCTTCAGAAACATCTTCAGTACTTTCTACACTTCCACCTGGAGTCTTAGATGACTTTAGGCATTTAGTGATTTAACAGTAAGCTTGAGGTATTGGAAACACCTTAAAGATTAAAAAGATTTGGTTTTGCTCAAAGTACTGTCTAATTAAGTAGGAGAATCAAGCTTTTGAATAATATGATTTTAAACAATTCTGGATTTGGGAGCATAAACTCTAAGTTATCAAGAAAATGTATGTGTTTTACTCATATCCATTTAGCACAACTTCAAAAATTTAAATAGTATGCATCAAAGACAAGGCTGTCAAACAAATCTACTAAACATGGTTAGGACCAAAATACACTGAAATATTGTTACCATATAGGGGGAAAAGAACATGTTGCTTCACTCAGTAATTCTACTTCTGTGGCAAAAAAGTGGACAAGCTGTATTCTTCAAAGATGTTTATTGCAATACTACATTATATAACAAAACATTACAAACATTATAGTACTCCCAAAATGGGATTGATTGAGTTATTGAGCACATCCAATTATTTGAACATTATGCAGCTATTCAATATGACAAATTGAAAACAATACCTCGACAAAAATGAAAGACATGATATATATAAAAATGTGATTTCTATACTATGATTATACTTATGCCAAATTTGTGAGTTTATACGGACAGGAATTTGAAGGAAGATGGCAAATAATCATTTGCTTTGTCGGTATTTAGGGGTCATAGATGAAATACAGTTTATCACTTTTACTTTTTTCTTGTTATTCTAAAAGAAAAAACGTTAAAATAACACTCCATTCCTGAAATATGTTGACTTATTTAGAGCTTTGCCTCACCCCTATAGACAATGGCTAACATTTACATGAATTTTCTGAAGATATTTAAATTAAAATGAATCCACATTCTTTGCAAAGTGGCAACAGTTTTCTTATGTAAGTCACATATTTTTTCAAAAAGAAGGAATATTTTCCTTCTTTTCCTTTGGGCTCCAGCAAGTAGGATCACCTACATAAGATGTATCTGCAGTAACTTATTCCCCTATTGCTTCAGCTAAGCTTTCCCTGAATTTGTGTAATCAGAGCAACCTTAAAAAAACAACTAAATAAAAATCAGAAAAAGTGGACTTCTGAGCTGGAAGAGTTTTCTTAAGCTCTCATGGCTCTAATTGTTACATGCAAATTGTTCAATAAATAACGTTGGCCATAAAAAGAAAAGATATTAATTAAGAAAAGGATTTAGGCTGACTCAGTCTCATACATGAGACAAAAGGTTAAGTAAATGCCAAGGCCGCTGTGCCTCTTCAAACAATGAATATTAGTTTTAGAATCATTAATGTCTGCTTAGAAAACAGAGTCATATTGGAGACTTGTATGCCAAAATAACCAAGGCCAGAGCTGTTTCTTTTCAATCTGAAGCAAAATTATTCTACAATTGAGGGCTAAATGTATGCAATTAAGAGTGCTAGGTAAGACAATAGAGATTGGCACTGTTAAATCTGTAGCCAAATTGAGATCATGTTTTTCCTTGAATATAGTAACTTGCACCATTAATATGTATCAGCAAGGTCATCTAGATCAACTTTGCCGAGGAAAAGCAGGGTTGCTGGTTGCGGGAAGCCATTCCAGTCTCTGAAGAGGTTGCAGCAAAATCCCAAGAGTAGGTCATTAAGGGACAGGAGTGAAGACATGGTTGGGTCAGCTATCTGCCTATGGCCATGCATGCTTCCTCTAAGAGCAGAAATAGGTGTCTTCAAAGCAAGATATTTTTCAGACTCACCTCAGTATCCCCAAATGGTTGAGCCTTTGATACTTCCTGTGGCAATCTGGAAAACCTGCAAGCTAAACTTTATTTCGTAGTGAATTTTTTCACTAGGGCTATTCTTTAATCACTCTGTACCTTCTTGCCAGATAGGTACTCTGTTGAAATTATGGTGAGCGGGAAGGAGAGCTTTTGGCTCCCTTTGTTTTGGTGTAGAATTTATAAATATACTTTATATTTCTTCTATTTTATTGAGTTTTCCAAATACCTTGTGGATACCAATGCCTCTATTAAGCCAAAGTGTCTCTTAACATTAATACTTCCAAACACAGGCATAAATTATTCATATTTACACATCTCAGGAAGTGAAGTATGATACTCAAATTCTAAAATTTAGAGGGTTTTTTTGGTGGTAAATTATTTTATAATTACTGCTAATGTTGATTTGCATGGAAAATATATTTAGTATGTAAGGTAAAAATTCCTCTTAAATTCCTGCTGTGTAAAATATCTGTGGTATTGAAAATAATAGGGCTTCAACAAATGCCTTTTGCATCAACTCCTATTTTGCTGAATGTCTAAGCATATGTAAAACACAATTCAATCCATTATATCTAATGCATTCATCTTTGTAATTTTGACTTCTAAATCAGATTTTTGTTTAGCAAAACATGGAAAATAAAGACCTGTAATTCCAGCCGGATCCCAAAATGGATACTGAAGTATACAGTTTTGAGTTTGGATGATTCCTAAACTGGGGCAAGAAATATGGATGAAAAGTGATGTGAGAAGAGAAGAAGGGGCATTGGTTAGGTGTCAGCTCCTCTCCTGTTTGATAGAGCAAGTTCAGTAGGTAGTTTCACCAGGTCCTGCCCTAGTTTCTCCACTTTGAAAATAAGATAATACAACCTGCCTTCATTCTGCCCTTCTAATACTTTTCTCAGTTCACAGGAATATTTTATGAGGTTAAAGAAAATGTATAAAGAAACAAAGCAACAATAAAAGAGTCAGTTGGTAGAGATAAAATAATTTAATGAAAGGTGGCTTAAACATCTTTAAAGTATGATAAAACTTCAGAGCATTGTTAGTTTTTATTCTCTAAATAGCTAATCATGACTTTGATAGAGACTATTTGTATTTCTCATTATAAAGCCCTCACTGAACACTTAACTCAATTACCATAATTTCAACTAGAAGAAACATATATGTAAACATTATGTATACATACAAATATATGTTATATACGTGTGTGTATTATATATATAATATATATGCATATGGATATTCAATATATATATGTATATATACTTTAGATATGTGTGTTTATATATGTGTGCCTGTGTATATGTGTGTGTGTGTGTGTGTGTGTGTGTGTGTGTGTGTGTACTTATACAAATACATGCATGGATGGAGAGTGTAGTCCCACGCTGTGTATATGTATGTATGCATGTGTGCATGTTTGTACACGTGTGTGTGTGTACATTGCAGACACTGTAGGACTAAAGGGAAGAATCTTTCCTCCGAAGATGTCTCCAGAGGCAGCTGGCAAACCATGAATCTGTGTCATAGACAGTACAGCCCAACATTGAGATTCTTTTGTTAAACTCCTCTGGGTTGAAATTCAAAACAAATTGTCCCTGCACTAAATTATCTTTGCAAAAAGTGCAGCAGGGAGGTAGACCTGGCTTTAGAGGTGGTAGATGGTGGGAACCTTGCATCTGACAGAAGGTCCTATGCCCTGGATAGAGACACGTGTGTAAAAGGTGAAGTCTCCAGTCAGTCTTCCTCTGTGCTGAAAGGGGTGAGAGGATTTATGTGGATATGGCTATATAAACAGAAAGGTAACATATCAGGATGGGTGGAGGGAGTGGCACAGAATGGGAAAGAGCAAGCGAAGTGCAGAGAGGAAAAAATACAAATGGAGATCGTACGTACATAGAGTGAAGTAAACAATGGAAGCACAGAAGGTGACAGATGCAGAGGCAGAAACAAACAAAACTAGGGGCCCCGATTAAGGAGACAAATGGGATAAAGTATAAAAATATAGAAGAAGTGGGAACTGAGCCAAAGTTAGAGACTGTGAACTAGGGCGGGGAAGGGAAATACAGAAAGCAGGGAATGACTGGCTTAAGGTAAAGACGAGCATAAAGAAACCAGACCGACTGGGAGAGCAATAAGGATGAAAGTAACTCTGAGAGGGGACCAGAGTCTGGAGTATCCGCAAAGTCATAAACAAAGACACAAAGGCACGGTGAAAGGAGGGAAGAAGAGAAGTAACTAAAAGAATAAGAAATTCTATTTTTAAAACACAGGCAAAAATAATTGTATTAGAAGCCCCTTTTGCCAAGGAAGCACAGGTGCCCAGAATGGGGTGGAGGTGAGGGGGAAAAAAATAATGGATATGATATTTCTTTCCCATTAGGGGAAGTGAAAAACACTAAGCATAGAAACACATGTGTAATACACAAGAATCAACTACTGAGCAAAATGAGGACATTATATTTAAGTACTAAGCATGTGGTAGGGATGGTCAATGTTACAGGAGTTTGGAGGCGAAGAAGGCCAAGAGACACTGGTAAATTTTTCATTTAAAAAGCCTTGAACTAGGGCTCAAAGGAGAAGCAATTTTCCACAGTAGTTGAGACATGTAGAGAACTGTAGAGATGGCTGTCTGTTCTTGGTCCCTCTAACCCTCTTCATGGATTTGACCTTAGTGAGGGAAGTTTTGGGGCCCAGACCACCATCACATATAATACCTTACATTGCTCTTCTTGGACCTGGTCCTGGCATCAGAAGATGCCACCTCAACCCCAAATGTGTCATTTTTAGCGTTTAGGGCAATAATGGTACTTCCTACGTCTGGTTAATCCATTCTGTTCTACCCCAAAACATCTTCATCCATAAATCATCCACATATCTTTCTAGGCCTAAGTCAAACACCACCTGCTGTTCTTCTAACTAAATGAAACTAATTAAAGTGTTGCACTAAAAGTTTCTGGGCCATTGTCTCAACATGGAAGTCCACAAATAGTTGCTAGTTTCCAGTTCTCTGGAAGATACAGAGGGTTGGGACACTCAGCCTTTGTTTCATCTTTCTTCTATTTGAAAACGTTAGAAAACTAAAACTATTTTCCCGGTTTCCCTTGCAGCTAGAGTTCAACACAAATTAAGTTCAGTCAAATTTATACCTGTGAGATTTAGAAGGAGGGAAGAGATGAAGGCCCTGAAAACACCAGGCACTGCTTTTCAGTTTTCCAGTTTCCTGAATATGTTGACAGGCAATGGGGTGTTTACAGTGGTACCTTCTTAATCCCAATTCCTTTTTTAGCTCTACTGGCAGCTTTAGAGGGTGTAGCTGCTCTAGAGAGCCCAAATCATTCTGAGAGATATTCCTGAAAACTCAGTCTAGAACCTGAGCTTTGACTCTTCTGCTATTTTTTTCAGTACCTAATTTCCTGCATTAAATTCTGCTTAAAATATTTTGATTATCTTCTCTTTCCTCACTGATATACATTCTGATACAAACAGCTATAGCAGTTTGGAAACTCACTTGTAAGCCAATGATAATATATTGCTGTATGCCATAGTTAATTACACATGGGCTACATGTGTTTTCTTGCCTTTGGTGCTGTAAGTTCATCAGTACCCCATTCCATATAGGACAGAGCCAAAAATACAAAGCAGGATAGCCACAAAAATGGATTGAATGACTGTGTTCAGTTCTCAAAATAGGGTCCCAGGCAACACGAAAATTACCTAAACTGTTTACTTCTTGCTCTTCTCGTGGACCATTCTTTCTCTACTCTTCAACCAACAATTAGATAGGGGAACTAAATATTCTGATGCATCATACCATTTCCAATTTGTTAATTTTGTTCCTTATTTACATGCTTTATTAAGGTTAGGGGTGGGGTGGAGGGAGGAGAAGCCTTGCTTTGGTGTGTATTTATGGGTTTCTATTATCCCTGAGATCTTTATTCCAATGACCACAGTTACCTGAGAATGGGATTTCATATACCAGTTTGTTGGTGGAGAAGCCTTTATGCTGATATGAAATAGGTAAACAAGAATCAGGCTGGTACTTTGATAGTAGTGCCAACACATGAAGTAATAAAAATGATGCCAAAGGATTTTATTGTTATTGGCTATTTCTGCAAGTCTCATCATAATTTCTGCAATTAACATATTTGTATTTGTAAAATATAAACCAGAACTAATAGGAGATGATAAGCTTGAGTTTTGTAAGCTGCTTCTACCCACAAGCCTTGGGAATCTTGAGACATTTTAGCTATTTTATGATGCAGTTATTATCCTCTTCAGGCTTCACCTCACAAATATGGAGTTCATTTTCGGTTTTGTTACCCAATTTGCAAATTATCTTGCTCTTAATCATTATCAATTAGCAAAGAAAGCAGCAAAATATTTTTGTTAGTATTAATTTTCTTTCCCTTGTATTACACAATTCCTTGTCCATTCCAAGTATTTGCCTAAGATATGCAAAAAATAAAGTAATGAACGTTGAGAAAGTTAAAAACAACCAGTATACCAATTCATTGTTGAAGACCAGTCCTAGTCTAAAACAAAAACCAGAAACAGCACAGTGTATAAAAATGCCACTCTTCAGTCTTGTATGTGGTTTTCAAAATATATGACCAAGAAATATTTTTCATACCCCTCCACTCCTCTACCTCCCACTTAGTCCCACTCTGCAGAGGTCCACGTACCATTATATTCCAACACTTAAAAACACCTGCCTGGCGAAGATATATTTGGTTTTTCCCCAAATGCCCATACATCCATGACATGCAGATGCAAGTGTTACCGGAAGAAGGTGTGTAATGCAGTAAATGCCTGGACGGTCTATGTGGACATGTGCTCTTGATGGCATCATTACTTAACTGCGTTCTCCTTTAGCTCAGGACTGATTTCTTGACCTTGTTCTTTAGTGAGGGTATTACTGAAATACACAAGTCTTGCATCCTTTCATTTAGTGAGAAACTACTGTATTTATAATTAAGAAACAGGAGAGCATCAGGAGGAGGCAACCATTTCCAGTTGCCTTGTGTGTCTCTCAGAAAGGGGCTGAGCCCATCAAAGTGAAGCCAGATTTTTAACCAAGAGGGTCCCTACCCTACAGACAAATGAAATACGCATTTCAATCCTTAATTCATTCTTTTACTTCCTGCGTGCTAACCACAAGGATTATGGAGACGAAGAAGTATAGTTCCAACCTTCAAGACCTCACAGTCTCCTGGGGGAAACAGATACATCAATACATCTGCCCTGCTCTGTTGTACTTCCTGCCTCACAGGCACCCGCAGTGCACTCTGGGAGGATCGAGCAGGTGCAACCGGAAGACGAGCCTTGAACATGTTCTCAGTAAATATGTGAACTTCTCTCAAAATGTGTTGCAGTGGCAGTGGAGGACAAGTTGATGTCATTATATTCCTTTTAGAGAGGGAAAAAAAAAATCCTGAGATTCAGAAAAAAAAAAAAAAAATGGAAGTAAACTTTTCCACAGCCATCATATAGAGCTGAGATTAGAACCGTTTCTGAAGGCACAGTGACTCAGCCCAGCAAAATAGATGTGCTGTTCCAGCATTGCTTGGCAAAAAGCCCTCCTTGCCATGAGTAGAAAAGATGCTACATCTTGTTTCATATTCAAATTATGTTATATAACCCAGTTGGAATTCACTGAAACTATGTTCTCATTTCAATCCAGACCCTTTAGGGACACCTGGAAATGAACTGTGGGCAACGGACCACCTGTTTTTGCATTTAGCGTTTCCTTTCCAAAGGCAGCTCTTCCTCTTGACTCCCCTATTTGTGTTAAGGTGGCTACCATTTCCTGCTATACGGAAGCAAAAGGTCAGAATCAACTGTGAGGCTTTTTCTTTATTCCTCCTACTCCTATCTACTCATAACCTAAGTTTTACTCATTCTTTCTGAGTGTCACACACCCAGAAATACACTTATCTTTTTTCCTATCTCCTGCCCCACCATTCACATAACATCCTGACTCTACCAATGGCATCCCTCCTACCTGCCCATCTCCATGCTTTCCTGATTTACACTGTCTGATCTGTCTTCGTATATTTTTTCCTGTCATCAATTAATCATCCAACTCATGCCAAAATCTTAAACTCTCTCTTCTTCTTAAAAGAAAATAATCTTAGCCCAATCCCTACCAGCTTTCCAGGCTCACGTTCACTGGTCCCCTTCTCAATTCCTGACCCAGTCATTTCCTCATTCTTGTCCATATTCACCTGGAGTTCCCACAGTTCCTTTGTGGATCATGCCACTGGCCTTTCCTGGATTACTTTACATCTACCTTTCCAAATCTGTCTCTTTGACTCCACCTCAGCCTCTTGAAACCTTTCCTGATTTCTCCAGCTAATCACATTTTTCTTCTACTCTGAACTCTCAAATGCCTTATAAACCATACCCTTAATTTGTACCTCACCTTAGAAGGCTTGGTTGGGAAATACTGTCTCTTTACACCTATATGTCCAATATTCCCAAGTATTTATTGAGGGCTTAATACATGCCAGTCATTGTGAGAAAATGTCTTTCTTACTTATTATCTTAATAAAATCTTGCAAAAATCTCATGAGTATCCCATTTTCAGATGAGAAAACCAAGGTCGAGAGGAAATAGATAAATCCCTGCAGGACTTAGAGCCACACAGCTAGTTAGCAGTCAATCTGGACTGGGAGTTCAGGTCTATCAGATGGCAGCTCCATGCAGTATCCCTTGTGGTTTCATACTGTAAGCTCTTTGATAAAAAACAAACAAACAAAAAACCCAAAAAAACCCACTAGGCCTAGGACCTCTTTAGAACTCACCAGCAGATAACATAGAACAAATTCTTAATGGATATACATTAATTAATTGTGTCATTTTAAGGATGCTCTGTAACCTCAATTTTAAGAGAAAGAATAACAGTGGAGTTTAAGACAACTACAGGCTCTAAATGTCCAGCTACATTTAGAGTCTGCAGAAGTACACACCTGTATTCATTCCTAAGAGAAGTGTAAGAATGCAGATTTGTCCATTGTTGGGAGAGGGAAGATCTTAGAAACCACTTCTGTAAGTGAGCAAAGAGAAGCCTCAATGTGTGTCTCCCAGCCCTTTCCTCCTTGCCATTAGATTTAAGGTTAGGGTGTTGGCACACATCCTTCAGTTTATGCTTTGACATAGAGGATAGTGACACCAAGACTGTGAATTTATATAGAACAGCTCTTTGCAAATTGGTTCTCTACAAAAACCTTCTGCCATTTTTCTCCAAAGCAATTAAGCCATCCCAAGTGGCCCCAGTGAGAAGTAGTGACCTATTATGTGGTCATTGTGCCAGAGAGGAGTGGGAAATCCCTCTTGAGACAAATCTCCCTTATCTGTAGAAAATTCTTCATTATCCCAGGTTAGAAATAGGAGCATCAAGCATCTGGGGTTCCTCAAAACACTGAAGAGAAATATGACTTGCTTCAAATTTGAAAAGTTCATGTCTGCACAGCCAGTGATTAAGGAAATTTTCCGTAAAACTCAGAGGTTCTGTGAAGATTCTGGCTACTAAGAATGTCAGTCTCTGTGATGAAAGATAACTAGAGTCAGGTTAAAGAATAATGTTTGCATCTTTACTGTGTGGGTGCAAGAAGCTATACCCCAGTAGAGTTAGCTAATATTATGCAGGCTTTGAAAAGAGACGTTTTTGTGACTAGGATAACCTAGGGAGAATAAAAAAGTCTGATTTGATGAAAAGCCTCTGGTAAAATTAGAACCTGTTTCTATGCTTTATTCATGGAAAATAGAAAGTAATGAAAATTGAAAGAGTGGCAGAGGAATCTTGCAAAAATCTTGACAAGATGGCAATCTAGAATTCAATAGAGCTGATTTTGTCTTTCTCTGTGGTTTCATCAATTTTTTCCTCATCCTTTCCATTTCTTTTTCTTTCTGTCTCTCTCAAATCGAGACCCATTTCTTAGTACATTCATTATATGCATAAAAGCAGTATTTTCAGGGAGCGCACGTAAGCTGTTAAAGAAGAGACTCTTGCGTTGAACAATGGGCAGACTATGCTCATCAACAACCCATCAACAAACAGTTACTATCTGGTGCGAACTCTTAATTCAAGGTGCAGAGTAAGGTTCTACAGAAAGGGGAAGTGGTTGATTTTAGGAAAGCTTCAAGGACCTAGCCTGGCAGATGGCATTTGTCTGTGTATCATGATTTAGAAATGGTTTATTATATCAAGAGCCAGGTATAGAACCTGGACACCAACATGTTTAACATGGGGGGCTAAGAAGGGACTGAAGCCAGAGCACAAAGCAAGACTGGAGTGTGTTACCCACAGAGGACAGTTAATGTCAATGTCAGGAGACATGGAATTAACCAATTTGAATCAGCACAGCATTCATTAATTGATTCAACTAATGGGTGCCATATTCTTTGTGCTCCACAGGCTTCAGAGTGTAAATACAGGCTAGACCAGACTCAGTAGACCAAACCAGACTCTAAAGTCAAAGCTGGGGGTACAAAAGAAAAAATCAAGAGAGAAAAGTGAGCTGCAGAAGTCTTCATCCCAGGGCCCTCAGAAAAACACCTGTCGGTTGCTGTTGAATCAACCACACTATTAAGTGGTCTGCTTATTTCAGAGGATCAGTGTCTGATCACTGGGCAGGTTTGGGACAGGCCAGGGGTTCAGTCTGATTCTGAAGCTAGGAGCAACCCAGGTCACTGAGGACCTTTCCTCTTGTTGCCCAGTCTAGCATAAGAGAAGAAATAGTATCATGGAAATGTGTGGGACTTCTCACAGTGGTGTTGTAAGGGGTAGTGGTAATTATAGACATGAAGCATCTAGTACAGTGCCTGTTGAATAGTAAAGTACTCAGATATTCCAAATATGCATGGATGTCGAAGGAAGACCTGTTTTACGTTAGACCCTTGGGTCCCTATTTTAGTCTCCACCCCCAATTCTTCTTCACTGTTCACTTATGCTACATGGCTTTTGTTTTATAACAACATGTATATGGCTTTGCATGTGAGGTTAGATAATATTTTTAAGTTAATGTTTTGTTTCTTTCATGGTCATAAATGTGCAAGGAAGAGCAGGCCCTGATGAAACGCTTGTTTTCCAGAAGAAAGTCTTATGTTCCAATTACTTTCTCCACTCTCAGGGTAGTGTGTGAGAGTACCCTGTTTCTCAGGTGGTCTGAGTCTGGACATACTCTCCTTGAGCCCATCTGATGCTTCCTCACACAGCCTGGGGGTCTTGTGCATGAGCCCGTGGCAGGTGTAACAGATCCTGGAATTCTATCACAGGCCAGGTTTTCTTGGCCACAGTGTAAGCACCTGTGTGTTCATCTAGAGGAATAAGAGTAGTGCATTGTCATTGTTACTTACAGGTGTATTTTCCTCCTATGGGCTACCATAGGCACAATTAATGTCTCCTTACAGATGTATGGAACAGGTCTCTCAACCATCATTTGTCCTCAAGATAAACTCTTTTTTTTTGAAAATTGAGATGCTGTTTCAGAGATATCCTTCTGTATCATCTTTGGTATAATATTTAACCTCTTTGAGTCACAGTGTCTTCATCTGTAAACCTGGCAAAATAGTACCTTCCTAATAATTTTTTTTTCAGACTCACAAGTATATATAAGTTGTTTTTAAAAATCAAGGGATCCAAGGGTGCCAAGACCATTAAATGGGGAAAGGGCAGTTTTCAACAAATGGTGCTGGGAAAACTGAATATCCACATGAAAAGGAATGAACTTGGTCCCTTATCTAACACCATACACAAAAATTAACTCAAAGTGGATCAAAAACCAAAATGTAAGACCAAAAACTATAAACCTCTTAGAAGAAAATATAGGACAAAATTTCATGACATCATTGGATTTGGCAATTATTTCTTGGATATGATACCCTAAACACAGGTAACAAAAGAAAAATAGACAAACTGAATTTCATGAAAATTTAAAAATTTTGTGCATCAAAACACACTATCAGCAAAATAAAAATTAAACACAGAGATTGGAAGAAAATTTTGCAAACCATATGTCTGACGAAGATTAATATCCAGAATATACTAAGAATCCCTCAAACTCAACAACAAAAAACAAACAATCCAATTCATAAATGAGCAAAGCACTCAAATAGACATTTCTCCAAAGAAGATATATAAATGGCCAATAAGCACATGAAAAGATCCTCAACATAACTAATCATTAGGAAATGCAAATCAAAATTACAATGAGATAATAAATCACATTAATATGGCTACTATCAAAAAAAGGAAAAAATAAACAAGTGTTGGCCAGGATGTGAAAAAAAATTGGAACCCTTGGACACTGTTGGTGGGAGTGTAAAATGGTACTGTTACTGTACCAAAAAAAAGTATAGCAGTTCCTCAAAAAATTAAAAATAGAATTACCATATGATCTAGCAATGCAACTTCTGGGTCTACACCCCACGGAATTGCAAGCAGGGTCTTGAAGAGATATTTTTACACCCATGTTCATAGCAGCATTAACAATATCTAAGGTGTAGAAGCAATGGAAGTATCCATCAATGGAAGAATGGAAAAGCAAAATGTAGTATGTACATGTAATTGAATATTATTCAGTCTTAAAAAAAGAAGGAAATTCTGACATATGCTTCAACATGGAAGAAACTTGAGGACATGCTAAGTGAAATAAGCCAGTCACAAAACAGACAAATCTGCACGTTTCCACTCTTATATGAGGTACTTAAAATAGTCAAAATCATAGAGACAGAAAGTAGAATGGTGGTTGCCAGGGGTCGGGAAGAGGAGGAAATGGGAAGTTATTGTTCAATGGATAGGGAGTTTCAGTTTTACAAGACGAAAAGTGTTCTGAAGATGGATGGTGGTGACAGTTGCACAACATTATGAATGTACTTAACACCACTGAACTGTACGCTTAAAAACTGTTAAGATGTAAGTATTGTGTTACCACAATAAAAAAAAAAAATTTAAGCCCAAGGGATCCATGAAATAGAAAGCCATCTCACTTGGAATAATCTTGAGACTTGAGGATTGACTGGATGCATGAGGTTCAGTCTTGGAACTCTGTAGAAGAACCAGTGTCCCTTTGTCTCCAGTGGCTACTTGAGTAACCCTTGTCCTATGTCTTATGTTACCTAGAAAAACAGAATTGCAGCATTTTGGGCTCCATGTAAGGTATGCAATTAGCATAAAACATGGCTCTTGGCCTCAAGAAGGTCATAGTTCAGTTGAGGAGAGAAGATCATACTTTCTTTCCTAGTTCCCTTCAGCTCTTCTGTCTTGTTTGGCTGCCTTAAAGAAAGTCTCAAGCCTTGTAAAGTTTGACCTATTTTTCATAGGAAGAAGCCTGCAGATCACTGGTAGCAACTATTACTTTTGCTAAAATTTCTCAAATAATGGAGGAAAATGTAGAGTGTGAAGTAAAACAAATCCCAAGCTAAATTGGGAGCCCCAAAGCCAGGCCATGTATAAACTCATCCTTTAGGGCTGAGTTCTCAGTCTCCTGGACCAACTCACCAAAAGGGTCTTGTCATAAAATGAGGCATCTTTCCTTTTCCAGGAATTAACTTTTAAAATCTTCCATTCTCCCCACCCACCCACCCCTTTTTTTTTCTACTTAAAACCCTTATTTCCAAAGCTTTGTTGAGGCTCTGGAAAAACTGATGTCAGTAATTTAGGGACCCAGTGTTTAATGCTTCTTTCTTTCCTTTGATTCTCCCTTAATCTAAATAAGAAGCAGGAAATGTACCTGTAGGAAAGTCAGCACCAAGAACATTGCTGTGTGCGCTTCTCCTTGCATCCTTTAAAGGAAGGGACTTCACAACATCATATATCAAACTTAAGAGAAATCAAAGGCAAATGAACTGGGTATACAAACTATGGAGGCTTTCAATTTTGGGGGTCTCTGATTTGGAGAGCTCAAGCCTAGATTAATTAAAACCGTGGCGCATTTGTGGAATCATCAGGATAGTTTAGATAGGGAGGGGAATGGAAAAGAATGGGAGCTGGGGAATATACTTTTTCTATTGCCCAGCTCCACAGCTTTTTCTAATTTAATAATCCAGTTATGTTAACTTTCAGTGGCTTTCTTTTCCCACCACACCACTTCTCTTCTTTCCCTTCCCTCCCCCTTCTTTCTTTCTCTTCGGGTTGCTTCCATCTGTAACACCAGCAATAATCGCTGTGGTATTGTTGGCTTAGGCAGTTTTGAAGAGTCAGAAGTGTGCTGTAATTGAAGAGTTCATTACCAAGATCAGCTGGCTCCCTGATTACAGTGGCAAGGTGAAATATTTATCCTCACCAAAAAGCTCCCGCACAACCATTTCCAAAGTCACCCACTTTTCACTCTTTTTTCATTCGAACCCTGATGAGCTTGTCAGCAAAATTAAAGGTATGTCATTCACATCGTGCCTGCATTGCAAAGGACTATAAACCTGCCAACCTCTTTGATGAAATAAAAGGGTTTTATTTATGATTCATGTAGGAATATGAGGTTATTTTTATTCCGTCAGTACACTAATAATCAGACGAGGGCTCGGGAAATGAGGAGCCCAACTGACAGGGAAGGTTCTGATAAAGGGGAGCCCTCTAGGGTGTTTGCCCCTCTTTGTAATCTCCTTTCTAGTGTGAGGTTATGAGCGTGGCAGAGTGTGAGGCAGCTATAAGGCTTGGCTGCAGGAACAAAGACAGTTGCAATCCAGCAGGACTTGGGTTGCCATTCGATGAAGGGGAGGAAGAAAAAAAAAAAAAAAAAAACGCAGTCCCTTCAATGAAAAAAAAGTTTTTCTCCGGCCTCAGGTTAGCAATTTGGAGCCTCCCCAGTTTCCTGTGATGTCTCCAGTTCAAAAGATAGCCGATCTTCCAGTCTGCACTCCTACTGGGCATTCTAGCCAAAGTTAAAAAAAATAATAATAATATAAAAAGATAAGTAAAAGAAAGAGAAAGGAAGAAAAGCCAGTTGGCCAGGTTCCTTCCACAAGCATTAACCATTTGTTCCTGCCACCCTATGTCCTTGGCTAAGGTGATCTGACTTAAAGGCAAACAAATGTGGCTGAGTATATTTCAAAGGACACCCTCGCCTTGTTATTTCAAACACTCCCATAATTTGAGGTCCCTTTCATCTTTGTTCCTGCTCTAGGAAGTGCTTGGAAGTTATTTTAATTCAAGTTCGGGGTAAATTCTCATTCCTACCCATTTCTCCCATTGAGATGACCTCAAGCAATTCTGAATAAAAAGTTATCACTGCATGAACTGGGCAGCAGTAAGACCTGTGATTTGCTCAACAGTGACATCTTGGCAGAGAACACAAAGAATACGATGAAGTACAAGAAAGTTCACTGGAGGAAGGAAAATAATACTAATCCTTTATTCAATAAGCAGTCAGTGAAATGAGGTGCTTTTTTTTAAAGGTTAAGTAAGTGAAAAGTAAATTTAAAATGGCAGTATCTGTTTAGATGAGGCAAGTGGCTGTCTGAGGGAACCCACAGAAAGAGTAGTTTTTATGACAAAGTGCCAATCAGTGTTATCTGCAGGTATTTATGTATATGTGTGTGTGTCTTTCTAGAGAAGTCACACCAGCAGGGGCACTGGTTTGAAAAGCAGGGGTCCTGGCTGTTCCTTCAGAACTGAGATTTCAGTTCTCCGGGGTTTGTCTTCCTCGCTCTATAGGAAAGGGCACCTTTTCCAAGGATTTGATTGCAACATGGTTTGAAAGACACCAGAACATTCTTCCAGGGCAGCCAATTATCTGGAAGTGTTATCTCCAAAAGTAAAACCCTGGCTGCACCCCAAAGTAATCACGGCCTGAGCTGTACCTCCTGTGAGAAGGCATAAATGATGCTTCAGCCCAGGATGCCTGCTTGACCACCTGGGACAAACGGTTGAAGTTTCACCTGTTACCCTGTGATATTAGGAAAATCAGAGAAAAATGTTTTTCTTGGGAACTGTCTAGTTAAAATCATTAATCTCTTCAGAGAGCCAATTTTTTCTTTCAATTTTCAACGTATAAGTTAATAAGGGAACCCCTTAGTTTGAGAGAAATGGCATGTTTGAAAGGAGACTTTGCTGAAAGCCCAGGAATCCTGTATCCTAGTTCTTGTTCCACAGCTCAGCTTCTGTGTGCCTCACTTTCAGCATCTCTAGAACAAGATTCTCCGAGCCCCTTGCTTGACTGTTTAAGTGGCAAATGAGATATTGGGTGTGAGTGATTGGGAAAGGATAAAGCTTGATACAGAGTCGAGCTGTCTTAAGTGTGAAACTCTCTACATTCAAAAATGGGCTCTGTAGTAGTGTGTGCCAACCAGTCTTAGGTCTGGGCTCTAGAAAGGGTTTCTCATCGAAGATAGGAGCTGTCATTTCTCTTGCTGACTTTGGATGGGGAAGGACTGTGAATGGTGAGGCCCAGACAGGCAATTGTTGCATTTTTCTCAGCATCCCTCCCAGGCTTATATTAGAGAAAACAGCAGCCAAGTGGTCACAGTCAGAACAAAGCAGGAGAATTCCTGAACCCCAAAATATTCTAGAATGATCTAGTTAGTTCATAGGGTCCAGAGATTCCAAGGCCTTATTTATTTTCATAAAATTTACCCAAAAATCAGGCGTCCTTCATCTTGTTAGCACTAGAGAACTGACGAAATAATTGCTATGGAAGTATTTAAGAAATTATAGCACTTCTCCAGTCCCAAATAGTGATCTTTAAATCCAGCCTCTTTGGCCATGGCAGAGAAAAGCCTGAGATATGAGAGGAAGTGGCCCTATACCTTCATTTCCCACAGCCAGGAAGCACACCTGCCCCAGTGCCAGGAGGTAGAGCAGGTAACTCCTCCATCAGCCCTAGATTTCATTTTCATGGAGCAGGGAGGTTCATTATACTCCCTTTATCAGCAGTGAGGTTTACAGCTGAATCCATAAGAGATATCCATGTGAAACACGAGCCGAGAGAGAAGCACTGCGTCTCACCATTAATAAGCCCTCTTCTGGGATCCGGCATTAGCGAGATTCAGCGGATCATGGAGCACAGGGGTATCATTTTTACATGATTACTCTAAATTCTTAAACCAGAGGCTTAAGAGAGAGGCTTCTCACAAAAGCAGCCATGGGAATTGTTGAGTGATTGGTACAACACTTGCAGTGGGTTAAACCACTTCAGGTAGCTCCACTTGTGGGACTTACAGCCAGGTATTCAGCACCCTGCTTTCCGAGGGAAGGAGCAAGGGAGTAGAAGGAAGTAAAGGGATATCACGGGGGGAAGGGGCAAGATGTACTCCGTTAGCCCTGGTGGGCGCCCGCCTCATTAGCAGCACCCGCCGCCCTGCATGCCCTCTCCCAGCCCTGCTGTATTTGCCGGGCTTCTCACCAGTTCCGTGTTTGGGATTATCTGCTTTTAGATCACTAATGCCACTCCTTGTCTTTAAAGAGGCTGACACCTGTCTCCATACACTCACCTTCTTCCTTCTCTGAGAAATGAGAGGCCTGGTTAGAATGACTGGCTCAGACAACCTGGAAACTGCCCTCTTGGCATGCAGGCTTCCATTTTCTAAAATAACATTGATTTTCAGAAAAGAAAAGCCTGATGCTATTTCCTTTCTTTTATTGGTCCCAAACACCAACGACTCCTGTAATCCACTGAGAAAATCTTCTCTGAGGTAATGTGCCGAATATACTAGATGATACTCCACTGAGCCTCTCTGTCTATGCATCGACTGAAGTAAGATCTCACCAGCTCGGAACCAGAGCTACCTGCCTCCATTCAGAAGAAGCCAACACTCAAAACAAGGGCATTTTCTCAGACGAAATGAGATACATCCTTCTGCTTTGCCTTTGAATGTAGGAAGGCCCAGGGACCAGACCAAAGGCTCACCACACCTTCAGTATTTGAACTCTGAAGATGCATTTTGTATCTGACTGCCTGGTACAATTATTTGAAGCCTCATATTGCTCTTAATCACAGTGGGTTTTGTGCTATTCTCTCATTGTTTCGAAGGTTGGTGTCACCTCCCACATTGAGAGACTAAGCTGTTGAAGGGTAGAGACTGTGTTGTACACTTCTTTTGAACACCTGGAGGCTTCTAGCACAGCCCTGGCCATATCTGACATGCTAAAAACAGACTGACTGACTTCAATGGAAATGCGATTTGCATTTTTAGGCTCCTTCTCCCGAAGCCACTGACACCTATTTGAAAAGTGTTTTCAAAATGTTTACATCTGTCTGAGATCTAGATATCCACACTGTTATGGACTGAATCGTGTCCTCCAAAAATTTGCAAGTTGAAGCCTTAACCGCAATGTGACTGTATTTGGAGATAGGGCATTTAAGGAGGTAAATAAGGTTAGAGAGGTCATATGGGTGGGACTCTAATCCAATAGGACAAGGTGTGGTCTTAAAAAGAGAAAGAGACACCAGAGACCTCTCTCTCTGTGCACATGCTCAGGGGAAATGCCAAGTGAGCATATAGCAAGAAGCTGGCTTACTGCAAGCCAGGAAGAGAGACCTCAGCAGAAACCAACTCTGCTGTTACCTTGATCTTGAACTTCTATTCTCCAGAACTGTGGGAAGATACATTTCTGTTGTTTAAGACACCCAGTCGATGATATCTTGTTATGGCAGCCCAAGCAGACTAAAGCACACACCTACCCATTTTACAAAAGATTCAGAAAGATGAGTGGTCACACAGTGACAAAGCCAGGGTCAAAATACACATCTGCTCTCACATTGTGCTCACTTCACTCTCTCATGTTGCAGTTGAGGAGTGTGGAAAATACTGGGAGAGAATGGAAGGGAATTGAAGTGTACAAATGAAATCTTGATATTAAACCATACTGGGTTTCTTTTGTTATCGTCTCCTTTGCTTGTCGATTGATCTGAGATACAACAGCCTTTGGAAACCTACTGACCTGCAGATAGTGGAAAGGGAAGGGAAGGCTCATGGCTTCTTCTGGAAGTCATATAGCTTAGCAAGTCTCAAAATCAACTGCAAGAGAAAGTTTTCCACGAGCTCCTGTGAGGAAGCACTCTCTAAAGAGATACTTTGTTCTGTTTTCTCCCAGACCATGCATGTGTATATAACTGAGATAGCTGTTCAGAACTTTTCTCTCATAAAAAATAGGAGGACTGCCAGCTATTAGGACAATAGACTGACAATATGGAAAATAAAATTAATCTTTATACCAAGAAAATTTTCAGATGGATTAAAGACCTACATATAAAAATAAACTATAAATATACTGGAAGAAAATTTAAGTCAATATTGGTATAATTTTGAAATAGGAGAGGTCTTTCCACATATCAAGTTGAAGATAGAAATTCCAAAATAAAGTACACATTTTTACCTCTTAAAAATCAATGTCTGTATAATAAAAAAGCAAACTAATTAAAATATGATAAACACAATGTTTTAATAAATATATGGGAACATATTTGAAATGTGTAGCCATAAAGAGTTAATATATTTATCATGTGAACAGTTCTTCCTAGTTAGTAAGAAAAAGAGGAATGTTGCAAGAATATAGTGGGCAGAGAATGTGAATAAGTAATTCATAAAATAGGAACTTTAAATGGCAAGCATATAGTTAAGGAAAGGTTCATCTTCTCTATGAGTCAAATAAATGCACAATTAAAAACTAAAAATATTTTTATATCAGAGCATATGGGTAATAGTTTTCTAATTATAATATCTGGGTTGCAAGGGTATGTTTCCTCACTTTTATAAAGTGCTGCTGAGAGGGTAAATCAAGAAACATTTCTTGGGGGACATTTAGCAACTTATCAAAAGGCTTAAAATCTATTATCCTTTGACTTGACATTTCTACCACAGAAATGTTCATCACAGGTTTGTTTATAAGGGTGGAACTCTTTGGGAAAATCTAAATATTCAATATTAAAGCACTGGGTAAATAATCATACATATGTTTAATGGAATAGCCATTAAATTGATGATGAAGATGTTATGGATTTGTCAACATGCAAAGACGTTTATGATGTATTGATAATTGAACAAAACAACCTATAAATTATAGAGAGATATATATATATATTTTATGTGTGTGTGTATATAAAAATTCTGGAAGAATACACAAGCAAGGTGAACAGTTTAACATGAGTTATCTCTCTGGGTATGAGTTTAGATTATGTTATTTAATTTTTCTTTTTATTCTTCCATATTTTCTAATTTTCTAAAAGTAATCCCTCTTTTCTTGCAAAACAGCCACAATGAAGAGGATGGGACAAAAGAACAGAGGATATAACTGGAGAAACAATTTTTGAAATGGAAGCAATGAGAGAACTTTTTACTCTATTGGCTGCTCTCAGTGTTTCTGAAACTGGTCTGGGCATCAGGACCATTGGGAGGCCTCGTTAGAAGTGCAAATTCCAGAGCCCTACTTAGACTTATTAAATCTGGATCTCTGGGACAAGGCCCAGGTATCTACCAATTTAACAAGCTCCCCAGGTGGTTTTTATGTATTATAAGAGTTGAGAACTATGGCTGCAGAAATCACCTGGATCCTTTAAGTCTCAGAGTTACTGAATAGCGGTCAGTCATATTGAGTGACAATTACACGCTAAGTAGCTTCTAGTAGCTTCCTTATCAGTTCAGTGACTGCTGGATGTTCACTAAGGCAGGGAGGGGTGCAGCTCAGGGCATCCTGTATGCAAGGAGAGAAGCCCTGCTCTAGCTTGCACTGATCCTTCCTCTCCCCAGAGCTTCCCTCTTCCATGATTTGTAGACCATAGAAATTATCCGGGTCTCTAAGTCTCTGCGTGTATCTAATACCTCAGAGCACTTTCAGCTAACAACAAAGTAACCATTATTCTTTGGGAAAGAGCTCCAAGGGCTGGAGAAGAAAGAGGCCACTTAGGAACCTGCCAAGGAGGCAAAGTTGGAGTAGAGTGAAAGGAGAGGCATCCAAAAACCTGAAGGTCTCCCAAGGCTGAGGTTCGGTTGGAGTGGATTGAGGGAAAGAGGAGAAAAGGTTCTTTTTAAAATCAGCCAGTTTTCCAGGGGTATGCGATGCCAAAACTAAGTTTTCCATGAGTTTAAGCAAAGGCTCAGCATCTGTCAGCCCTCCAGACTCTGATGATAAAATGATACCCAAAGAGTGTGGTTGTTCCCAAATGCCACAGTGAGTGCGTCAGTCCATGTCTGGCATTTAATTGCTTTCCTAAATTACCAGCAGGTGGTGCAAGAGTTTCCAAGTCCATGAACTTCCCCTTCACATGGCTCCTGCTCTGGGGAGTCTCTGTCAATAGCCTACCCCTCCTTCTCGTGAGTTTCTCTCATAATCCTTACATGGCTCCTCCGTAGTCGAATAATCACAAGGGAACAAGAAGCATCTTTAAAACACATTTTGTACCTTTTAAAATGTGTTAAATATAAATGTAGAATCAAAGAAACATGCATTAATTATAGAACTGTGTTAAGGAAAAGAGGGGGAAAAAATCCCATCACTAGCAAACCCAGCAGAAACACATAGCTTCCTCCTGTTAGCAAAAGAGGAATGAAGAAATTTAACAGAAACCTTTAGGATTTAATGCCCTTTACCTACCACTAAGAAGACTGTGAATAGGGATTTGGGAAGGGGGTTGGTGTTGGGGAGGGGATTAAATTAGCCCACTGGGAAAATCTAAAGGAAAGAGAGAACGCAAAAATGGCCACTGTCTGAATTGCAGTGGAAGCTTCACTGGTTAATGTAAGTGAGGGAAAATTTCTGATTGGGAATTCCCGGAAGTGTTGTTTTGGACTATTTCAGGCCAAGGAAGAGTGGGGAAAGACTGTTTTCGAAAACACCAGGCAGTTAGGGGGAAATTCAGCAGTGCCTAGGGTCTGTGCTAAGACAGAGCTGGGAGCATAAATGACTAAGGCTTGAGTTTGTTTGTAGTGGGATGGAAGCCAACATTCTCTGAGAGAGAAATTTTGACAAAGTCTCAGGTCAGGGATGCTGGGGCGTTCCCAGATCTCAGGCATCTATAGCAGAGGGCAGAGTTAGACAGAGAATGGTAGTGAAGTTGAGACTTTGTCCACACATCACATACAAGAATTCAGACGTGAAGATAGTTATCACCATCTCGCGATTTCAGCTCATGGATTCAAATGGGGAATCAAATAGACATGAGATTAATGCAGTTGAGAACATTTGTATATCTCCAAGCTTGAAAATGACAGTAGGGTCTCAGACAAACAGAATTCTGAAGGAAAAAGAAGGAAAATGATAGTTTAGCTCATAAGACAGAATGTAGCTCATGCTGAACGAATCTGCTTTTTCTGGAGGTCTTTGCATTTTCAGGGACCTTCTTCACAGACCCTTTCCAGGACAGCTTTATTGTTTCTGAAATTGCTAACGACTCTAGAAAACTCATCTATCAAGACCTTGATCAAGACCTTGATACGGTGGATGGCTTTGGGCAAGCTATTCAAACTATATGAGCCATTATGTTTGAGGCTACAAATGTAGAGTCTCCCACCCATTATGAAAAATTGGATGTTACTCTGAAAACAACGGTTAAAAGGAATAGACCATATACAAATATGGAGAGGGGCATGAAATCAATTCTATTATATTCGATTCATTAGCTGAAATGATATTATGCACATAAACTTGTTTGAAAATGCAACTGAAACATTGTTCACTACTTGAAATTAGTGCTTGTTGTGACAATTCAGGATATGCTGATTGTCACTGAAGATGACTGTGGGAACATAAGGAAGTAAAATGTGCTAGTTGATAGGTAGGTGCAGGTGACGTATGGCAGCTAATGAGACAATAGAATGCGTAATTGGAAAATGTACTACCCTGGTAACTGAATTATATCACCATCCATAATGAAGGGACCAAGATTGTACATCAATAGTTAGTCTTCCAACATGTGTTAATTCCTGCATAAATATAGTGATGGAAGTAGGAGCCCAGCAAAGTGTTGACAAACATATGCTAAGAGAAGTATTAAGCAAAAGCAGAGATAAAAGGCCATTTTCTTGTACCAAATGACTTACTTGTCCCAATGCTCTCTCCATTTAAGAGTGGTCTCTCTAGCTTCATCTCATATTTTTACCTTTTTCCTTAGAGGGAGAGGTATTTCTCCTCCTCAGAAGACTGGATGTTACTTGAGAATATTTCTCCTCCATAGCACATATCAGCATCTAACAAATTACATATTTTGCTTATTTTATTTCCTGTCTCTTCCCACTAGAATGTAAATCACAAGAAGCAAAGATCTTTGCATATTTTCTCATCACTGTGTCTCTAGTGCTGAAAACAGTATCAGATACATAGTACATGCTCAATAAATAATTTTTATACTACCTCTCTGAATCTTTAGACTTCCCTCTTTCTAAAGATAAGCTTAAGTGTTTATATCAAATGAATAATTCTCTCTCAAAGCTGTATTCAAAATCCCTCTTCCTTCTTTTTTCTGCCCCACTAAAGTGATCTGCTCTTGACCGGCCTCCCCACTCTCACCATCAAAGCTGTTTTACTCATTGCACTTCACTCAAAGAGCTTTCTCAAATCTGACTTACAAGGTCAAGGTGCCTTTCTGTAGCCAATAGCCTATGCAACCCCTCTGCCACATGTGGCCCTGTTGATTACTGCCTTCCTCTTGAAATTTCCTTTCTTTCTTGTCTTCTGTGGCTCTGCATTATCTTGTTTCTTTCCTAGTTCTTTAAAGGATCTCTCCCCCCATCTCCATAAGCCAAACTGTGCGTATTTAATGATGGCTTGAATGTGTGGTGCGGAGTGGGGGGCAGTGGTGGTGTTTGCTCCCTTTTTATGTCTCTTATTCTTCCTTCGTCTAAGTGCTGCCTCCTCCGCTGTTGGGCACAATAAAAGGAGATATATGCATATATTCTCCATCGCTTTTGTTATCTATTTGGAGGGAAATGGGAAATGGCTGATAGCTGATGGTTCATATGGGAGTATACTAGTTAATCGATTGTAGCCCCTGTAGGATTTGTGCTGTTTGATTAAGAGTATGAGATACTTGATACCTCACTTTTTTATCTGCTGCCAATTCAAGAACAGGAATCCAAACTCTCAATATTGTTAAAATGATGCACCCAAATTCTCACAGTTATAAGGTAGTAAGACAAAAATTTGTTGGAGTGTATAGAACTATGCTACTATTAAACATTCAGATCAATATATTTTCCGTGTTCTGATATCCTTTTCAACAGTACACCTTCTGAATATGGTGGTTCCTTTATAGCTCTGCCTATAGGAAGAGTATGGGTCATTCAAGCCAATAGAAATATTCTTTTGTGTGTGTGACATCTACAGTTCTCATTGAAAACTAACTCTATTTTCTTCATCAGATCCTGTGAGCTTAGGTAATGAAACCCTCTCCCTGAGAGATGAATGCATTCTTTAAGTGCTGATGATATAAGCATTTAAAGCTTGCAAGGCTGAACACCAGATTTTAGAACAGTGGTGACTTTCCAAAGTAAGGAGAACTTTGTGATGCTTCTTGGTAATGCCAACTTACAAAGCAAACAGACAATAAAGCATCATTGTCTCAAGATATTCACAACTAAGATCAATAATTGTGCAGATTTACCAGGATATGATTAACAACAATTCAAGTAACCTGTATTTTGCATACCATATACTTCTTTGAGAAGAGCAAACTCTATTCTGTTTTGTAGATTAACTTATTGCTCAAAGGATCCCTTTAATGAAATGTTTTCTGTGGTATAAATATTTTTATTGATATATTTGCAAATTATGTTTTTAATTATCAATATTTATTTGTAATAAAAATATGTTCACTGAACCCCTGCCAGGTGACAGTCATCTTTGAAGGCTTTCATTAAGATAGTTACTGAATTTTAGCACACACAGGCATCATGTTGGGAAAAGAATGTTCTGATACCTGTTACATACGTCTTTTTAAACACAGCAATAATAATAAAAATTAAAAAACATAATCCTCAGACTGCTATGAACTTCTTGATAAGTACCTATGTATTATTATAATTCATTAAAATCATGCTAGCTCTTTTGGTGCTGGTCAAAATGGAGTAAACCTACTATAACTATCACTTCCACTGATTGCAGCCAAAAACTCTAGACATTTGGTGTCATAGCCAAGAAATCATCACAAGACCTGTGTCCAGGAGTTTTTACCCTACGTTTTCTCTAGGAGTTTTACAGTTTCAAGTCTTACATTTGCCTTTAATCCAGTTTGAGTCAATTTTTGTGTGTAACATAAGATATGGTTCCAATATCATTCTTTGTATATAGATATCTAGTTTTCTAAACACCATTTATTGAAAAGACTATCGTTTTCCCATTGTGTATTCTTGATGCCCTTGGTGAAAATTAGTTGGTCATGTGTGCTTTGGTTTATTTCTGGACTCTCTATTTTGTTCCATTGGTCTATGTATCTATACAAGTATCATACTGTACTGATTACAATAGCTTTGTAATTTATAACTTGAAATCAGAAAGTGTAATACCTCCAACTCTATTCTTCTTTCTCAAGATTGCTTTGACAGTTTGGGATCTTCTGAGATTGCATACTAATTTTAGAATTGCTTTTACTGCTTCTATGAAAATACCATTACAATTTTGATAGGGATTACATTAGATCTGCATACCAGTTTGCTAGTATTTTATTGAGTATTTTTGCATCCATGTTCATCAGATATCTTGGCCTGTAGTTTTCTTTTCTTGCAGCGTCTTTGTCTGGCTTTGGAATCAGGGAGATACTTGCCTTATAAAATTAGCTTGAAGGTATTCTTTCTACTTCTATTCTTTGGAAGAGTTTAAGAGGATTGGAATTAATTCTTTGAATGTTTGGTAGAATTCACCAATGAAGCCATCTGGTTCTGGACATTTCTTTGTAGAAAAATTTTTTTTATTATTAGTACTTCAATCTCCTTTTTTAAGTTTGGTGTATTGAGATTTTCTATTTTTTCTTGATTCAGTCTTGGCAAGTTGTATGTTTCTAGGAATTTATCCATTTCTTCTAGGTTATTTATCCAATTTGCTCACAAATAATTATTCATAATAGTCCATTATGATCCATTTTATTTCTGAGATGTCTGTTGTAATGTCTCCTTTTTCATTTCAGATTTTATTTATTTGAATCTTCTCTCTTTTATCTTAGTTAACCTAGCTAAGGGTTTGTTGATTGTTTTTTATTAAAAAAAAAACTCTAACTTTTGTTGATTTTTTTTCTATTTTTCCTATTCTCTTTTTGGTTTATTTTAGCTCTGATATTTATTATTTTCTTCCTTATGCCAAATTTGGGTTTAGTTTGTTCTTCTTTTCCTGGTTCCTGAGGTGTAAATTTAGGTTGTTTGTTTGAGATATTTCTCCCTTTTTACTCAGGCTTTCTCAAAAGGAGCATATCTTGTAAGAGTATGAAAATAATTTTCTATCATTCCTTCCTCTTGCAGAGATCATAAAATAAGGAAGAAAGTATGAAATAAGATTGGACAATCCTCTGTTTAGAAGAGCACATTAATGACTCTTAAATATGCAAAACCTGGAAACAGGGATTTGGTGCCTATAGAGATCTTCAGAAACTAGACAATTTATAAGGGTGGGTGTTCAAAATGGGGGCCAGAGAAAAAGCCCCAGCCAGAGAGAACTTAGACATAAATCCTCAATATCAAAGGGTGGGGAGCACCTGAGGTTGATTGTTTAATGACCACAAATACTTCCAAATCCAATATGCGCAGCTCTTTGCAACGTGACATTGGCATGCCTCCCATCCACAGTTAGAATCTATTTCTCTATCCTTTTGAAACTGAGTTGGCCTTCTGACTTGCCTTGTCCAATAAAATGTGGCAGAAATCACTTTGTGCAAGTTTTGGAGATTTGTGTGCATGCATCTTCCATGTTCAACATATTGGAACATTGCCTTGAGAGTGTCACAGAGGAAACCAGTCTTGCCTATTGGAGGATAAGAGGCCTACTGGAGGAGGATAAAGATGCTTCAGACAATAGTGAGGACCAACATATGAGTGAGTCCTTATTAGAATTTTCAACCCAGCCAACCTCCCAGCTATATGCAATTACTTGAGTGGATCTAGGCTAAACCAGAAGGGCAGCCAACCAGCTAACTCACTGAGAAACAATTGTTTCTCAAAACTCATGTGAAAAACAATTAATTGCTGTTTCAAAATACTAAGTTTGGGGGTTCTTTGTTATGCAGAAAAAGACAACTTATAGACCATAGTGAAACAAAAATATTTAAGTTTTGGGGTTGAACAAAAAATGCAAAGGCCCACTTGTGATCTCTGAAACTGTTTCCTAAACACTGAAGGCTTAGAAATTGGATAATTGAATAGAATTTGGATAATTGAATAAAAGAAATAAAGGTGTTCCTGGCAGGTAAAACAACATGAGCACAGGCAAGAGAGACAGGACAAGGAAATAAAAAGACTCTTTCTTTCACAAATTTTTCTTTTCAGAAGAAGTAGCTCTGTGTTGCTTTCTAAATCTTTGAAGATTTTCTTCTATTGGGGATATATTTTTTGTGTTCATCTAGAAGAATAGAATTAGCTTATAAGTTCATAGGGGAAGAGAAACAAAAAGGAAACCAACACTCAGTGAGCATTTACTGTGTACCAAGAACTTGATATTGATTAATCTCATTTAATCATCACAACATTCCTATGCCATAGGTAGTTTTCCCTATTTCACAGAAGAGGAAACTATGGCTCAGGGAGATTAAGTAGCTTTCCCAAGTTCCCTGATCTAGTAAGTGGTATTGTTTTGTTTGTTTCTATTCTAAAACCCATACCATTTCTACAACCACATACCACCTCCCAGACTCTGTTGTATTAATCTTGCTATCAGCAATGCTTAGTTTATTTCCTAGAACAATCTAGGTACTCAAAAGTGTCTCCTTGAGGAAATTTAGAGGAATAAATCTCACGTGACAGGAATTTCATTAATCTTTTACTCATAAGATTATTAACATAACATAATTTATTAACATAAATACTTCTTTGTGGTCAGCCCACTTACTTTATGTGTTCATTAATTCACAGCTGAGACATTCATTAATTCATATAACAAACAGGTACTGAGCACCTCATAAGTCCAGCCTTCTGGGCACTAGGAACCCAATAATGAGAGGACACACACACACACACACACACTCATACTCTCAGAGGTTCTGACTTCTGAATGGTGAGTTTTGGTCACTTCTGTGTCTTCCCCAGTGATATGGTGGGTAAGGTCCTTACATCACCAACTAAGTTGGCTTCTCACTCATGTATTTCTATCTCTGCTTGGCCTCCTGATAAAACAATGAAGGTAAATAATATAATTATTCACAGTTCTTTGATCCTCCACAATGAGTAACAATAGAGTGCCCCTTTCCAAAAAGGGGAGGAGAATTTACTAATGACTCCTTGTTTACCTTTAGTGGTTACAATGGTTAGAAGATGTATTTGTTACCTGTGAAGAACTTATAGTCTGGTTAGACAATCTTAAAAATTAAATTATTCTATAACACATATCAAAGCCTCTGGCACTTTAACTAAACGGAAATGTGCATCTAAGTCAGACCACAGCCTCCTGAAGTTTCTATGGCAAATTTGTCAAAAGTTGGAGAGTGTCATTTATTCCCAGCTGTTTCTAAGGTTCACAACTTCCACCCCCCCATACGTTGTCTGAGATTCTTGGCTGAGAGAGCTGTTTGTTTCTTTATTTAGCAAAAACTAGCACAGCTCTGCTTAGCAGAGGGACAAGCTGGAATTTGCAAGTCTCTGCGATATCACTCAGGCAATTGCCAACTTGTCACAGGTGTACACGACAAGAGCAGTGGGAAGGAGAAAGCCATGGACTAGTGTGGACCTGGAGGCTGGGGCTCCATCCAAAATATTCCACATTTGTTCCTGCATATGTTAGGGAAAATCAGCATTCAGTGATGGGCAGAGGTGAGGGGTGCAGGTCCTACTTGCAATTTACAAGATATTTTGAGTCAGCAATTATAAGCAGAGCTGTTGACAGAATGCTGCCTGATTATTAAGCCATGAAGAAAGGAATGGCAAGAGTAACTTGGAAAATAAAGGATAAAAAACAGTGAGTTTTCTGAGAAGCAGAGAATAAAACTGAGAGATTAGTTTTATTTTTAAAAGCTGCTGAGTTGGTCTCACTTCTTTGCTAAGTCTCTTGATTTTTTTTTCCCCAGAAGACTTGAATACCTGACCTGAACTGAAGGCGAAATGAAGAGGCTCAGCTTAACCGACAGGTGGACCGGTGTCTAAACAGGTATGGCATTTCTGTTTCAGGTCAGCTTTATATGGGACTTAATTGAATAATATCACCTCTCACTTTTTTTTCTTCCCCCTCATTGATCAAGCTGCTTTTGAGAAAAGTGATACTTTGCATATCTGGCTAAGTGCTGTTAACAGCCTCTGCCTGCGGTTTGTTAAAATTAAAAAAAAAAAAAAAGTGTGATCTTGCCGGAGAAGTAATTTGCTTCTCTCCAACCAATGATGGCTTGTACTTTATGCAAATTGGTATCTAGGGACAACAAATCCCATTTAATACATATGCATAGTTCATAAAAAAAAACGACGTGAGAGAAAGAGGAAAAAAGATAAAGCAACGAGTCAGCAAAAGAACAGGTTCCGAGGAAATTTATTGTCCCAAATTGGACATTTGTAACAGATGATGTGAACAAGTGTTAACTTTGTTTTCAGCAGCTCTTCACGTACATTCACTAGACATCACACAGATTATGTTTTAAGGATCTGAACTGTAATAAAAAAAAAAAGTGTCTATGGGCTTTAGAGTGTTGTGTTCCATATGGTTAGGGAAGTACGGAGTTATTGCGACAAGCATCTTGTGAAGCTCATTACGCGCAGTGGTGTTAGATTCGAATTGCCGCGCATAGCTATAGGGTACGTACATGACATCCCACAGTCAGCAGATAGCAACTGGAAATGAAAGATATGAAGGCACAGAGTACAGCTTCAGGGAACATGTTAGACAAAACATCTGCTGGTATCAGAACACTGCATTATCAGATCATTGTGGCCATGAATTTTTTATAAAGACACTTTTTTTCCCCCCAAACCGCAACTTTGAAAGTGACATTTTGTGCAAAAAGTTTTTGATTGAAGTGTGATGTCGGGAGGAAGTCCAGTGAAGTGATTCATTGTGGAGAGAGCCCACACTGGCTGCCCAAGAAAACTTCTCTTTGCAAACGGGGACGATGTTCACTAGCAAAATCCATGCTGTAGTGAATGCACATGGGAATACATAAGCAAGAAAGTTTTCTAAGCAGAAACATGACTGAGGGGCTTTGGCCTTTCTTACCACTCAGTGTGTGGAATGGTCCGTATTCTAGACATCCACTTAACACTCTCTTTTCTCATGTGAACAGTGTCAGTTACCAGCTCCCATTAAGTAAGGAGGTCATATTCCATCCACTCACCTCTTGGGCTCTGCTTGTTAATGGCAGCCATTAACAAGCCATTTCTTGTCCCAAGAAATCTTGCCATTTCTGCTCCCGATGGCTCTTGTAAGATCTTCCCTCATTGCAGGAAACGTGCATGGATGAAAAACTAGTCAAGTTCTGATCTTTGGGAGTAGTGTGTACATTAGTGCCCCACAGTCCTAGGGAGAGTGTGAGATCATGGCCTGGAGAGAAGGAAGGCGTGAGGAGATGGTGCTCACCTTGAGAAGAGTCAAAGGTCCTGATACTTCGGTCCCATTACAGGATGTCACATATTTCATCTTGGGAGATAACAAAGTGCTTGTAAAGCATTATGACTTATGGAAGAACCAGACTATCTACATCCACCTTTCTGTTAATGTAGCTCTGAGAAATGGCATAATTTCACTGATTCAGACCACCCAGGCTGTGGGGTAGAGGGAGAAACATATTTCTCTTGAAAGAGATAATGCAAAAGAGCGAACAGAATTCAAAGACAAGTAGTAGGTCCCTGGAATGGATTCTGAAGAACCCAGAGGAAGTCTTTTCCTCCACTGTGCAAACTATCTTCAATTTAACTTTTTTTTTCAGTAAACCACTGGGTTCCTCTTCTAGCCCATTAGAGTGGTGACACTGGATGAGATCAGTGTGAGGTTGGGAAACTCTCAAAAGTCAGAATATATTCATAGGAGTAGATATGTAGGAATATGTGTAGAATAATTGGCAATAATTCCAGATATAAAAGAGTAACGTAAAAGGTACTCATGAGTGAGTAAACACCAACTACAGAGGCCTGTACTTAGAGTTCCACCTCCGAGCTGTTCTCTTATCATCTTATCATTTTTCCCCCTTTTCTCTTGCTCTTGTTTCTTCTTTCTTTCTTCTTCTTTTTTATCAAAGTTTAGGTGGGAAAGAGGATTCCTCTTTCCTTCATAATTCCTGTTGTGCATTGCCTTATGGAAGAGATACTGGTACACAAAAATATTCTCTGGGAAAAGGCTTTATTTTCTACCTTTCTCTATGAAAGTTTGGATGAACTATCAATAGTACACAGGAGGACCTGAAAAGTCATTCGTTCATTGATTCACCAAATATTTCTTGAGCACCAGTT
This sequence comes from Balaenoptera borealis, assembly GCF_965194805.1. Classification (NCBI taxonomy): domain Eukaryota; kingdom Metazoa; phylum Chordata; class Mammalia; order Artiodactyla; family Balaenopteridae; genus Balaenoptera; species Balaenoptera borealis. The sequence goes on along the minus strand of NC_138871.1, from coordinate 41,740,650 downwards.
ATCATGAATGACCCTTCTGCTGAAAACAACTAAATTGTTGTACATCTATATTCATCTTGAAAAATATTTACAAGTAACAAGATAGTAAATAATACTCAGAACAAAGGAAGAACAAAGAGAGTTAAGTAACCCTGAATCTGTCTTTGTTTTGAGAAATTTGCTGTTCTAGGTAAATTTGGCTTTCTCTTTCTTGATCTTTGAGGGTATGGGGGAGACAAAGTCTAGGAGTCACCCTAAGTGGGAAATCTATTGTATGAGACATCCCTGCATAGAACTAATCCCTCTGAGGGCCACATATTTAGTGTAATATAAAACACAAGTAAACACATCCCAATCAGCAGTGCATTGCCAGCCCAAAATCCTTGTGAAAGGAAGGCAAATAAAACTGCATCTCTGGAAACTCTGCCTGGGATGGAGGAGGGATAGCTTTTATTAAAATTCATAACCGCAAACCAATTATGATATGATTATAGCAGTTAAAATTCATACTATATTGGTGTCCAACACATGCAGACACACACACCATGCACGCACACAGGCACAAAGAATTTGGTAAAAATTCCAGGCCAGTGGCAGAAACAGGACCAGTTTTTTCTAGCAGAACACATCTTTCATATAGGCCTCCAGGCATCCTTACAAATAAATTTTTAAGAAATATGTACAAAATGCACAAGAAAATAAGATACCATAAGTGAGAATCATTAAACCTTTTGGACAACATAATTAGATAAAGCCTTCAGAAAGTAAATAAATCAGGTATTGAATATAAAATAAATTTTTGTAATAAATTCTAGGAAAGCAAATAGGAGACTGAAATTATCAAAAAGGTAAAGATTATAAAAATATGAAAAGCACATTTGAACAAGAAACTAATTGAACTTCTAGAAAAACATATAGTTCAATGGATAGATTTTAAATTATATTAGATATAAAGAAAGAAAAATTTTGTGACCTGGAAGATATAGCTGAATAGAAGAAAAGAGTTACAAAATACTTTAAAAGTTAAATCAACATGAGGGAGCACAAAGTTCTAATGTATGCCTAATTAAGTTTCGGAAAGGAAGAAGAGAGAAGGGGGCTGGGGCAGTACTCAAAACCATAGTGCTTAAGAATTTTCCAGAACTTATTTTTTAAAAATACTGATTCTTGTATTCATGGCCTAAATGAATCCTAACCAGGAAAATAAGTACCTAGACACATGAAACTGCAGAACACAAAAAACATAAATATATTAAAATAACAAGAGAAAAATGAGAACCTTCAGTGGTTTGATGAACTGACAGCTAACTCCTCAAAAGCAACAGTGAAAGCCAGAACAAGGTGTGATAGTATCTTCAATGTACTCAGAGAAGATAACTGTCAACCATGATTGTATGTTAATCAAAGTAATTTTCGTTTTTTTTTCCAGCTTTGAGATATAATTGACATATAATGTTGTGTAAGTTTAAGGTGTATAATGTGATGATTTGATATATGTATATATTGTGAAATAATTACCACAATTAAGTTAGTTAACATATCTATCACCTCACATAGTTACAATTTTTGTGAATCTGTTGAGAACTTTTAAGATGTACTCTCTTAGCAACTTTCATATATACAGCACAGTATTGTTAACTATAGTCACTATGCTGTACATTACATCCCAGAACTTATTTATATTACTAGAAGTTTGTACCTCATGACCACCTTCACCCATTCCTCCACCATGTCCCTCTGGTGCCTGGTAACCACCAATCTAGTTTGTTTTTATAAGTTGAGTTTTTTAGTTTCCACATATAAGTGAGATCATATAGTATTTGTCTTTCTCTGTCTGACTTATTTCACTTAGCATAATACCCTCAAGATCCATCCATGTTGTCACAAATGGGAGAACTGCCTCCTTTTATGGCTGAATAATATTCCCCTGTACATATATACCACATTTTCTTTATCCATTCATCCACTGATGGACACATAGGTTGTTTCCTTGTCTTGGCTATTGTAAATAATGTTGTAATGAACACAGAGGAACAGCTGTCTCTTCAAGATAGTGTTTTTATTTCCTTCAAATACATTATTCCAGAAATGAAATTGCTGGATCATATAGTAGTTCTATTTTGAATTTTTTGAGGAATCTCCATAATATTTTCCATAGTGGCTGCACCAATTTACATTCCCACTAACAATGCACAAGTGTTCCAATTTATTCTCATCCTTGTCAGCATTTATCTCTTGTCTTTTGATAACAGTCATTCTAACAGGTGTGAGATGACAGTTCATTGTGGTTTTGATTTACATCCCTAATGATTAGTTATGATGAGCACCTTTTCGTGGACCTGTTGGCCATCCATATGTTTTCTTTAGAAAAATATCTATTCAAGTTCTCTGCCCATTTTTTAATCAGATTACAGTTGACTCTTTAACCATGTGGGAGTTAGGGGTGCCAACCCTCACCTCCCACCACATAGTTGAAAACTCCCTTATAGCTTTACAGTTGGCCCTCCATATCCGTGGTTCCACATCGGTGGATTCAACCAGTGCTATTATTGTAGCACTGTATTATGTATGGATTGAAAAAAACCCCTGTATAGTGAACCTGTGTAAGTTCAAGGGTCAATTGTATTTGGCTTTTTTTGCTACTGCATTGTATGAGTTCCTTATATATTTTGTATACTAACTTCTTATTAGATATGTGGTTTGCAAATATTTTTTTCATTCCATAGATTGTCTTTTCATTTTGATGGTCATTTCTTTTCTGTACAGAAACTTTTTAATTTGATGTAGTCCCACTTGTTTATTTTTGCTTCTTTTTCTTGTGCTTTGGGTGTCATATTAAAAAAATCACTGCCAAATCCAATGTCAAGATGTTTCCCTAGGCTTTCTTTTAGGAGTTTTATGGTTTCATGTCTTTACATTAAGTCTTTAATTCGTTTTGAGTTAATTTTTGTGAGTGGTGTAGGACAGAGATCCATTTTCATTCTTTTACATGTAAATATCCAGTTTTCCTGGCACCATTTATTGAAGAGGCTATCTTTTGCCAATTGAGTATTCTTGGCTCTCTTGTCAAATATTAATTGACCATATATGCATAGATTTATTTTGATTACTATAATAATATAGTTGTAATATAGTTTGAAATCAAGACGTATGATGCCTCCAGTTTTGTTCTTCTTTCTTAGGATTGTTTTGGCTATTCGGGGTCCTTTGTGGTTCCATACAAATTTTAGGATCATTTTTTTCTATTTCTGTTAAAAAATGCCATTGGAATCTTGATAGTGGTTGTATTGAATCTATAGATAGCATTGGGTAGTCTAGACATTTTAATAGTATTAATTCCTCCAATTCATGAACACGGGATATCTTTCCATTCATTTGTGTCTTCAGTTTCTTTCATCAATGTTTATAGTTTTCAGTGTATAGGTCTTTTACCCCCTTGGTCAAATTTATTTCTATGTATATTATTTTCCTTTTGATGCTATTGTATATGGGATTGTTTTCTGACAGTTTATTATTAGTGTATAGGAATGCAACTGATTTTTGTATGTTGACTTTTTATCCTGACACTTTACTGAATTTCTTTATTTCTACAGAAAAATCCTGCCAGCCTGACATAGGTCTTGCACATATCTTTTAAAGCTTATTCCTATATATTTACCACATATGTTGTTATTATAAGTGGGGGCTTAATTTTATGTTTTCTAATGGATTGCCTTTTTTACATCTGAAATGTGTACATTCTGAATATTAATATCCTGCCATTCTATCTACTAAATTCTCTTTATCTAGAGTATATTTTCACTTGATTGCTTTTAATTGTGGGATGTGCAATCATATTATCTGCAAACTTAAATAGTTTACCTCCTCCTCTCTAGTTTTATACAGTTAATTCATTTTTCTTATTTGATTGCATTGCCTAGTTTTTCAAGTTTATTGTTAGATAATTTTGATAAAAATGAGAATTTTTATGTTTGTATCTTGATAGAGACACTCCTGGTACCTACCCACTAGGAGTCATAATTACATTTGGGCAGACATAGATAAATTTTTATCATTTTAAGGTAGTATCAACAAATTTCTATTTTAGTAAACTTTTTCCTAGAAATGTTGAATTTTATCAAAATAACCTTTAGACTCTTTAGAGGTGATCATATGAGTTTTCTCATTATTTATTAATTTGATAAATTATAGAAATAGATTTCTTGGTATGAATCACTCTGTTTTCCTAGCATAAGATCCACTTAGTTATGAAGTATTCTTTTTGAATTTTATTCTGCAGTCTTTACTGTGAAATTTTATTTAGGATCTTTGCATTGATATTCATGACATATTGGTCTGTAGTTTCCTTTTTACATGAAATCATTTTCAGCTTTTGGTATTAATGTTATACTCAATATATAAGAAGAATGTGGAAATATTGGAGTTATCCACTCCTGAAAGCTTTTACTTGTGGACATGTCTAGATCTGGTGCTTTATGGAGAACAATAACAAGAGAACTATGGGACATGGGCAAATGTGGAAAGAAGACAGACGTTTCATTTTTCGTTTTTATTTGTTAACAGCTTTGTTGAGATAAAAATGTACATAACATTCACTCACTTACTGTGTACAATTCAATTCAACATCTACAGAGTTGTGCAACCAACACCATAATCTAATTTTAGAACATTTTCATTATCCCCTCTGCCTCAAAAAACTCAAATCAATTAGTAGTCACTACCCCATTCCACATTTTGGCCCCCCCACCCACCAGTCCTGGGCAACCACTTATCTACTTTCTGTCTCTTTAGATTTGCCTGTTCTGGACATTTTTTAAAAATGTTTCATACAACATGTAGTGTTTCTTTCACGGCATAATGTTTTCGAGGTTCATCCATGCTGTAGCGTACATCAGTACTTCATTTCTTAGTATCGCCAAATTATATCATATTGTATAGATATACCACATTTTACTTACCCATTCAGCAGTTAATGGGCATTTGAGTTGTTTCCACTTTTGACTATCATGAATAATGTTACTATGAATATTTGTGTACAAACTTTTTGTGGATGTATGTTTTCAATTTTTCTTGGGTATATACTTAGGCAGATGTAGAGAATTTGTAAGCCTTGGTGAAGGTCCAATTGGAATTTTAAAATCTGAGATACTCTGGGGAAGGGCTAAAGAATTGGGAGCTATTTAATATCAAAAACATTTTGACAATACATCAGGAAGACATCAGATGGATTACCTGGGCTATATTGTAACTCTATGTTTAACATTCTGAGGAACTCCTGAACTGTTTTCCAAAGCAGCTGCACCATTTCATATTCCCTTCAGCAGTGTATGAGGGCTCCAAATTCCCCATATCCTCATCAATACTTGTTATTGTTCATCATTTTGATTGCATCCATTCTGATGGATATGAAGTGGCATCTCATTGTGGGTTTCATTTGCCATTTCCCTAATAACTAATGATGTTGAGCATCTCTTCATGTGTTTATTAGCCATTCATGTATCTTCTCTGGAGAAATGTCAATTCAGATCCTTTGCCCATGTTTAAATTCGGTTATTTGTTCTTAATTATTGACTTGTAAATGTCCTTTATACATTCTGTATACAAGTCCCAGATCAGATACATAAGTTACAAATATTTTCTCTCAGTATGTACATTATCTTTTCACTTCTTGATGTTGTCCTTTGAAGCAAAAAGTTTTTAATTTCGAGAAAGTTCCACTTGCCAATCTTCTGTTTTATCACTTATGCATTTGGTATATCTAAGAAATAATTTTTTAACTCAACATCATAATGGTTTGTGCCTATATTTTCTTCTAAGAGTTTTATAGTTTTAACTCATATCTATTTCTATGATCCACTTTGAGTTAACTTTTATGTAATGATGTGATGTAGTGGTCCAAATTTATTCTTTTGCATGTGGATATCCATTTGTCCCAAAAATAAACTTTCTTATTTTGTTTTTACTTAAACTATGTAAATATATTCAGAAAAATACTTGGATAAGTGAAAAGAGGAAAATCTTCCACAAAACAAAACACAGAGAATGTTATTATCATAGGAGGATAGATATGACATGGTTTTCCAGAAGTAGATGCCATTTTATTTTTTTTTCAAATTCCCCAAACTATCCATTAGAAGAAAAATTACCTGGTAATGTAATTTTTGAAAATAGCTCACAATATGTCTGTATAATAGAATATTCTATAATCATTAAGAAAAGGGAGATGTTTTTATATGCACAAATATGGAAATTCTCCAAAATGCATTGTGATAAAAGTTGCAGAAAAGTGTTTATATCATGCAAATGTTAGTGTGAAAATATATACAACACATGCATGCAAATGTATAGAACATTTCTGTAAGGATTTATCTAGAATAATAGTTATGAAATTGGCAAAATGCATGCCCTGGATAGAATAGTAGGTGTCTGGGGAGTCAAGAGAGATGAAAGCTTACTTTTTGCTCAATGCCATTTTGCACTTTGTGAATTTGGAACAATGCGTATGGCTTACATACTTAAAACTTAATAAAAGTTAATAAAATTGGCTTATTAGCTTTATTTAATTTTAATAGAGAACATCTTTCCCAAAGTTTTCTCTGAAATATTGATTGTAGAACTTTAAAATATTTCCTATTAAATGATATAACTACACAAATAATTCAGAAAAAGTTATCGATGCAAATTCCCTGAACATCCTAACACTGCAGCCAGAACACCCTCAGTACTGAAAAAAATTAAAAAAATACCCAAAGAGAATACGTACCCTTCTTAAAGGGAACTTGATGCATTAGCAAACACTTGTTCACAAATCTCAGAACATTCAAACAAAACCTCACCTTGAATTTTGAGAGAGGTACAGTTTTACATGGTGTGTAGTAAACTCATAGAGACCAAGGAGTCAAAAATCATACTCTTCAAGAAGACAATAGATAAAGTTATGGACTTCAGTGAAGGGAAGATATGGATGTTTTGGAAAGCATTTTCTAACATTCTTTTGAAGCTAATGCCAGAGAGGGAAAACATTTATTCCCAATACTACGCTTCTCACCTAATACTATGCCTTTTAGCCAGCTGTTCTAAAGGACCCATGGATCTGATCTGACATGACAGCCTCTGATGTTCTCAAACCAGTTTACAGATGGTGTCTAAATATTCTCTCAAACATGGTCATCTCCCATGATGCCTCTGTTACTACAAAAGAAAAGAATGTGTAAATATACAGATATATATGTATATGTTTATTACAATATTTTGATTATCCCAGGAGTTTTAGTCTTTCTGACTTATTGTACACTTGAGAACCACTATTTTCTAGTCTGAATTTTATTTTAATGTTTATTTAAAAAGTAAAGATAAAAGCTTGATGTGAATGAAGTATGCTTGGCTGTATTCTTATGTCTTGTTATCAGTTTGCTCCAAAGTCCAGAAATGCTTATATGTAGCAGTGGATACTTAACAACAAATGGCTAATTCCTTTCAATCAGAAGGCTGAGCTCCTCAAGTGCAGGGTGTAGGAACTTAGGCAGTTAGTTTTAAAGACTCAAAGAAATTTACAAATGCAGTTACCTGTTGGTAAGTTCCATGATTGCGAACAAAGAGAGGACTCCTTTACATGTTATTCACCCCACTGATGAGTCTGTCCATCTAAAAGCTGTGATTGACGATGTCACCAAAACAAAGGAGTCTAATAAGCCAACTTGAAGAGACATTGAAAGGTTGAAATTATGTATGGCAGAAGACAATTATGCAAGCTAAATGATTCTTTAATTAATAATGAGATCCATCACAGGCAAAAGAGAAAGACTTACAGGATGGAAAGCCTTGTGATTTACTCTGTGTGTGTCCATATGCAGTGTACATATTTTGAGATATAAATGATATATGCACAGTGCGAGTGCCATGACATGTGAATCTGTGAGCTCATGACTGAGCTCATGACTCATTCATCCACTGGGTGGGTGAATATCTAGAATGTAAGATTTTTTCTTAAGAGATAGAATGCATTGCCTGGTGCCTGAAGCCATATGGTTTTCTTATTAGAAAAAAAAAAACTGAATTTAATTGATTTACAATCTATGTTCCCTTATTTTCAAATACAACTAGTTGATTTACACTGGCCAGATTTAATTTTTTTTGATATTAAATCAAAACATGGAATTACATAAATGTCTTCAGTATGTAAGTCCATACCCATACATCAATATCAATGTAAATGCATAAACTAACAAAATACTATTTACTCAACTTTTAAAGGTTTCCCAGTCTCTGGATGAACAACTGATTTTAACTAACTAGTTACATTTGTTTCCAAATTTTACATCTTTTAGACCACAGTGGGTTTCAAAGTATGTTTCATTAAACCCAGGTGTTCAATATGACTCTTCCTTCTTCCTCCCCCGCTCTTCTTAGCTGCTACCAAGGGTGGGAGGTAAGGGAAACAAGGAGACAGAGCTCCAACCCAAAGAGCTGCAGCTTTTGGGGGGTTAAGGGTTTCTTTTATGCCTTTGCTTAAGCAAAAGTGTTCTATGGTTATAAATCATTTTAAACCACCATTAAGAAAAAATCTGAAATAAAACTAAAGTTACTTTCTTAACTCATACAATATACAAACAAAACAAAACAAACAAACAAACAAAAAACACACATAAAACCTGTGCTATGGAAGTACAAGAAAGAAATCTTTGGATAATTTAAAAAATATCTTTGAGTTACTAAAATAAAACCTATATCAGAAAAAATGGCAGATTTAAAAATATATTAAACTTCTACATATACAAAACAACATTTAAAATTTTTGAATGTTAAAAGAAAAAACCACAGTAGGAAGAAATATTTTAACATTCATAACAGACAACAGATTACCATCCACAGTAAATAAAGACTTCTTAAACATGTATTCAAGAGCAAGTAACTAGATTTAAAACAGCAAAAGATATTAACAAGAAATTTACCAGAGAATGAAATCACACTTCCTGACTTAAAAATATTACGAAGCTGCAATGATTAAAACAATCTGATATTGGCACCAAAACAGACATACAGACCAGTGGAACAGAATAAAGAGCCCAGAAATAATCCCACTCTTATAAGACCAACTGATCTCAACAAAGGTGTCAAAAAGACACACAGGGAAAGAACAGTGTCTTCAACAAATGGTGTTGGGAAAACTGGATATCCACCAGCAAACATTATACCACTTTATACAGTATACCAAAAAAAAGAAAAAAAAATCATTTCGAAATGGAGTAAGACTTAAACATAAGATCTGAATCTATACAACTCCTAGAAGACAACATACAGGAAAAGCTCTTGGACATTGGCCTTGGACATGATTTCTTGGCTATGACGCTGAAAGCACAGACAATAAAAGAAAAAATAAGACAGGCGGAACTACACCTAACTAAGAATTTGCACAGCAAAGGAAACAATCAAAAGAGTCAAAAGACAACCTACAGAATGGGAGAAAATATTTGCAAACCACATGCCTAAAAAGGAGTTAATATTCAAAATATATAAGAAACTCCTACAACTCAAAAGCAAACAAACAAACTAACAACACCTGATTTATTTATTTATTTATTTTTGGCTGTGTTGAGTCTTCGTTTCTGTGCGAGGGCTTTCTCTAGTTGCGGCAAGTGGGGACCACTCTTCATCGCGGTGCACGGGCCTCTCACCATCGCGGCCTCTCTTGTTGCGGAGCACAGGCTCCAGACGCGCAGGCTCAGTAATTGTGGCTCACGGGCCCAGTTGCTCCGTGGCATGTGGGATCTTCCCAGACCAGGGCTCGAACCCGTGTCCCCTGCATTGGCAGGCAGATTCTCAACCACTGCGCCACCAGGGAAGCCCAACACCTGATTTAAAAATGAGCAAAGGACTTGAATATATCTTTCTCCAAAGAAGACAAACAAATGGCTAGCATGTATATAAAAAGGTGTTCAACACCACTAATCATCAGGGAAATGCAAATTAAAAGCACAGTGAGATACCATCCCACACGTTGGGATGGCTATTATCAAAAAGCAAAACAAAACAAAAGGTAATGAATGTTCATGAGGATATAGAGAAAAGGGAACCCTTGTGCACTATTGTTGGCAATGTAAAATGGTGAGGAAGCTATGCAAAACAGTGTGGAGTTTCCTCAAAAGCTCATCAATATAACTACCATATGATTCCGCAATTTCCCTTTTGTGTATATATCCAAAATAATTGAAATCAGGGTCTCACATCGTTGCCTGCATTCCCATATTCATTGCAGCATTATTCACAGCAGCCAAGATATGAAAACTATCCAGATGCCCATCAGCAGATGAATACATCAAGAAAATGTGGTATACACATACAATGGAATATTATTCAGCCTTAAAAAAGAAGGAAATACTACCATTTGCAACAACATGGATGAACCTGGAAGACGCTATGCTAAGTGAAATAAACCAGTATCAGAAAGACAAATACAGTATGATTCCACTTATGTGCAGTATCTAAAATAGTCAAACTCATGAAAGCAGAGAACAGAATTTTGATTGCCATTGGCTGGAAGCAAAGGGGAAATGGGAGGTTTTCAATGAGTATAAAGTTTCATTTATACAAGATGAATAAGTTCTAGAGATCTGATGTACAACAAAGTGCCTACACCTAACAACACAGTATCATGCACATGAAGTTTTGTTAAGAGGATAGATTTCATGTGAAACATTCTTATTATAAAAGAGGTGGGGGGGAAGGGAACACAAGGAAACTTTTGGTGGTGATGGATGTTTTTATTACCTTGATTGTGGCGACAGTATCACAGGTATATGCATATGTCCAAACTCATCAAATTGTGTACATTAAACATATGCAGGGTTTTGTTGTTGTTGTTGTTGTTGTTTTTGTATATCAATTATACCTAAACAAAGTCATAAAAAAATTGTGGTGGTAGTGATGCTAGGCAACTTCCCAGGCTAGGTCACAGAAAACGTAGCTTCTGGTTTTTGCTCTCATGGATTGCTCATCTTGGGGAAGCTGGCTGCCATATTATGAGGATACTCAAGTAGCCTATGAAAAAGCCCATACTGAGGAGAATAGAGGTCTCCCAATAACAACCAACACCAACCTGCCAACCATGTGAATGAGCAACTTAGATCCTTCAGTCCCAGTCCAGACCTCAGATTTCTACCAACATCTTGACTACACTCTAGTGAGGGACACCAAGCCAGAACCAGCCAGCTAAGATGCTCCTAGATTTCTGACCAACGAAAACTATGAGGTAATGAAGGTTTGTGGCTGTTTGAGACCACTAACTTTAACATAGTTTGTAATATAGAAGTAGATAAATAATATACAATATTTTATGGTAGCATTATTTGTAATAGTGAAAAATCAGAAAAAATGTATATTTCTATCAATAAGGATATGGTTGAATAAATTGTGATTAATCCATATTATGAAACATTATGTAATTATTAAATTAACAAGGTAGCTCTATATCTTCTAAAATGCAATATCTTTAGGAAATGTTAAATAATAAGACCGAACAACATGTATTATATTAATTTTTATAGTAAAATACATTTGGATATTTATAATTTAGATATACACCTACATACGGATGTCTGTATTTGTATATGCTTTCAGAAATCTTTGGAATAGAGGATTGGACTGAAGGAGGTAGTAAGGAAGGAGATTTAATTTTATGCACTTCTACATATTTGGAATTTTTTAATAACAAACATGTTTTATGCATCCATGTTTCCTTTTATGGCTTTATTTTTTAAATTAAACTGATGAAAAACAAATGAAGTAGTATACTTTTCTTTTAGGAGCTTTCATTGTTAATATTAACTAATTACCAAGATGTACAAGACAAGAAAATAAGGTGAAGTCAAAATGCATAATTTACTTTAATAGCTTTTTGGCTATGATAAAGCAAGTGAAATGACTGTTTTGATTACAAGCCAGGTAGTTTTATGCCATTCTATGGCTACTGCTTACCTGTCTGTCAAATGGGATCGTGGGTCTCAAGAGGTGACCTTGGGAAAAAATGAGGATGACTTGGCCCAAATACACCACTGATACTGGACAAAGTCCAGAATCCACACCAAATGCCAGATGGACTGTGGGTCGATAGTGACATCTTCATGTACAAAGGACAGCACATTAAAGAAGGGGATGAAATAGATGTCTGCCTGTGGGAGTTATTGACTAGGTTTAATGCTAGGGCTTTTATCCGGTTATGCTGCATGTAATATGCTGAGGATTTCAGAAAAAAAATAATGCACGGGCTGTCCCAAGAACTAGAGGTCAAAAGGGAGTGGATAATAGAATTTGAATAAAAAGGAAAAATTGATTAGCTGATAGTGATTATTAGGCAAGGTTACAGAAGGCAATATTACAACTAGTGGAGCATTGCTAAAGGACACCCATCCCTTAATACAACGCCACCTGAATCAACCTGAGGTATAAAATATGAAGACTCAAGTGACCAAGGCAAATTTTAATTGGGATTACAAATATTACTCTGCAAAACATGGCTAAAAATGTTCCCTGAGAGTGTTTTTGTAAAATGTTATGCCTTTCTTTCAAAGGTTCCTTACAAGTAGTTTTAAAAAAAATTCTTTAATTCCAGTTTATAGATTTTTCTTATTTTAATGTTCTCCTCTCTGGTGTAGGCATATTATAAATGGAATTAACTACATTACTAATGCTTTTAATCTGATTTTACTGGTGCCTAGGGCTGATGACTAGGAATCAGCATGTGTGTCGTTAAAAGAAAAATACAGTTACATAGAAACTAAATTCCATGTCTAAATAAACACATTTATCTATGTGCCTTATTTATTATCCCAACTAGCCAAAGCAGAAGGGCCTGACTGCACTTCTTCAAAAATAAGGTAGCTAGAAAGCAGTTTCTCTGGCCACTGGAATTTTCTTGATGAAAGAACGGGCAAGAACAGCCTAAAATTTGATGTATTCTTTGTATGTAATCCCTGAATTTTAGGCTGGAACTACATATTTTGGGGGCACTATATACATTTTTATGACTATTCATATGTAAGAAATAATTGACAGTTTTTAATTCACTTGAGTCAACTGCCGAGCAATCACTTGGATTGTTGCAGTCGATCTGATCTGGCGATTCAAGACAAGTGAAGTATCAATACTAACTGGACACTGTTGATTGAAAGTCCTCTGTCTGAGGCCACAACTTTGAACCTGATGACACATGAGGAAAGAAATGGGAGAGCATAAGTTGATAATTTTAAAAGAAATGATCAAAGGGAGAGGATGGCAGAGTCCAAAATATAAGAACCAGTTCCTGAAACCACAGTGGACTCTTGCCTCAACTTGCCTTTGCTTATATTTACTTTGGAATAGTTCCAAATTCTGTGCTATGTCAATCATAAATCAGTTGATTATGAATGGCCACCTCCTCTTCCCATCATCTGTCAAATCTCTTCATCAGCTTAGGCACACCAGTGACCTGCACCGACTACCTCTACATGAGGGATTCTGATTGTCTCCTGCCCTCTGATTACAATACTTCCTGAGCTATTTAGTGGGCAGCAACTCTTTTCTTGGCCGTTGTACCTCTCGTTATCTTGGATTATTATTTATATTTTTGTGCTATCATTTGACTTTTTTACATAGTTCATTATCCCAAGTACATGGAAGCTTATGGAGTGCAAATGATTGTGCTTTATCTTTTCTTTTCTTGCTTTTTTTTGCCCATTCCCACTTCCCCACCACCACTAAGCCTATCACAGCACGTTAGACCAGGAGATCCTCATTACACATTTGTTGTTTTGTAAAGTCGGCCCTTCGGGAACTTCACAGCTTCATTGAGACAGGACAATATTTGAACCCCCAAAAAAGCTTTATTACCATTATAAAGGCAAAGGCAAAAGAAGGGGAAATATGTTTAATTAGCAACACGAATATTTTCGTAATACAATTTAATCTTCCCAGTATGCTTACGAAGAGATGGGTATTATTGTTTTTTCTACTTTACAGATGAGGAAACCAGGCTAAGAGAGGCCAAACAATTTGCCTAAACTTGAAATGATTTTAAGTGGTTGGGATGATTCAAACCCAGGTCAGTAGCCTCTGGGCCAGTTCAACAGTAAGTAACATTAAAGAGACTGCATTAACAGCCTGCAAAGCAAGACAACCCTTGAGGGACTGAGGAGTAATGAAAGCATATGGAAATGGGTCATGAATCAGGAAAGGCTTCCTGAATGAGGGAACATGAAAAGGAGGAAAAGAGGGGGATTACAGCCCTGAAAAATAGAAGATCATGTAAGTGGAGCAAAGTAATAAAGAAAAGAAAAAGCATTTGCCACTAAGTCTGTAGAAATATTTACAGTTGGTTTCCAATCTCCTCATATTTTCTATCTAACCAAACAGCAATAAAGGTATGTGGGAAAAACATATATATTAAATTACTAGGTGTCAGATTTCTGATTTGATAACACTTGGTATAAAAATAACAGTTATTATTACTCTTCATTTATCTAGCTCTGAGAGTGTACACAGCACAGTATAATAAGTAGAATTTATCAGAGGAGGGACAAAATTTGTGCCCCAAGGGCTTTGCTGAGTAGAGCCTCAAGTGGAAACCGTGTGACACCGAAAATCAGGGCACTGCAATCGCTGTACATCTAGAATCGCCTTCTCTCTTGGGCTGTGGTTGAAGATATGGGGGCCTATTGCAAGAGACATTTTTCTTTTTTTTTTTTTTTAACATCTTTATTGGAGTATAATTGCTTTACAATGGTGTGTTAGTCTCTGCTGTATAACAAAGTGAATCAGCTATACATATACATATATCCCCATATCTCCTCCCTCTGCGTCTCTTTTGTGGGAGGATATAGAAGGAGATTTTCACGTCCGACTTTTAGAAAGATGTTAATTGGGGCCTTTTTCTAACATTACGTACCCCACATTACCACACACACAAAAAACCCAAAAAACAAAAACTGTCTCTTGTGTAATAGGAAAGGTTCAATCATGATCCAGGGAGATCCAAAATCTGGGAACAAGGGGGGATGGGCAACCTTCTCCTCAGGGTCCCAGAAACACAAGTTCAGGCTCATAGCAATTAAATGTATTAGTTACAGTGTATCCATCAATGCTAGTAAATATAGACACAAAAATGCCCTGCCTTGGCATTGTGGCTCTGATATCCAGAATACAACCAAGAGACAGCAACTGAGCAAAATAAAGTTCCTTCACACAAATCAGAACACAGGCCCTCAATCATAGATTATGAACTTTCATCCTGGACACAGCTTAATAAACTCCGTTTTATAGTTTCCTAGCTCCAGTTATTTAGCAGAAGCAAATGAAAAGTATGAGGGAAGGCAGAGAGCTGAACAACAAGGGAGGAGATCAAAAATCTGAAAAATGTAGCCAGGTCTGGGGTAGGATGAAGTGACCAGGGCACAGAACAAACAAACCTGCAAATCAGTGGTCCCTGAGGACATTGGTATTTGCACAGGGTTGTAACCCAGAGTTCAATTTGTGCTTGTTTCAGCTGCTATATGTTATATATTATCCATAATAAAATAATTATATTTCAATTAAAAAAAGAATTATGACACTCTGCAAAAACAAACACTGAATCAACAACTCCAATTGAAAGAAAAAAAATAATTGGAAAAAAGAATTTAAAAATAGGGAACTCATGACGTAGGATAAAAGCAGTAAGTAACCTTTGAATTTAAGTCTAAAAAACCCACTATTAATTGTTATGAAAATTTGTAAAACAAAAATACTTAAATTGAGCCATAGTATAAAATGTTAATGATCAATTAGAAAAAAAAAATCCAGGTTATTTCAGATAATTTATGAGATGAACAATGTTAGAGAGAAACTAAACTAAAATCACGTAAAAGTTTGTTAAACATTGAATAAGTATTATATTTATTGAACCCCTATTATGTGTCAGGAGCTATACTAGGTGCTAGGGCTTTAGCAAAAAACAGTGCAAACTAATTCATGCCCAAATTACAACCCAGCATGTGAACAGTAAGTATACAAATATATAATATAATTTCTGGTTGTGCATGCAAAAAAGAAAAATAAACCAGGGTAAGAGTGTCAGGGGGAGGGTCAAAGGGAGGGATTGCTACTACTTTAGATATGGTGTTCTTAGATATCCTCTCTTAGGAGATCACATTTACACAGAGCCTCTGAAAACAATATGGCCATTTAGAGGAAAAACCTTCCAGGAAAAGTGCTAGGTGAATGCAAAGGCCCTCAGGCAGGGTTGGCTTTGGTATATTTGAGGAACAGTAAGAAACAGAATGAGAGAGAGAGAAGGTAGATGAATTTGAATACATAGGTAGTACTCTAGAGGAACAAGACCTAATGTTGAATTGGATGTGGGATCAAAGAGAGATTTTAGTACCCCACACCCACCTACCCTCTCCCTATCACCATGACCTTGAGATACTTGGGTAAATGGTAGAGCCAATTACTCTGATGAGAAAAACTGGAAAAGAAGCACATGTGTGAGGGGGTTGAGAATAGAGAGGCAATGAGAGTTAGGTGACGATTCTGCTGGAGATCTGGAGAGGTTGGACTGAAGATCAATGATTAGGATCCATCAGAATATAGATGGTACAAAGCTAGGGGACTGACTAAGGGATCCCAGGCAGTGGGTGTAGATACAGGAGACAGGAGGTCCAAAGACTGGCTCTTGACACATGCCAGCATTTATAAATGGAATACAGAAGGAGGAGTACACAGAGGAGAAAGGGGTTCGTGAGTCCAAGAAAGCCACAGAGCGTAGAGTCCTGAAAGTGAAAAAAAGAAAAATCTCAAGGGTGAGTGAGCAGCTGAGTAATCTCCTGAGAGGTTAGGTAAGTCAGATAAGCACTGAGAACCCACCATTAGATATGATGATCAGTGGGTCATTGACAACCTAGATGAATTTATACATTTACAGACAATTAAAATTCTTAACAATGATAGAGAAATGCACAAAGTTAAAGCAAAGTCCTAATATGAAAATATGCCAGAGAGGGATCACTACTTCTACCCCACCCCTCCCTGGCCCCTGACCCCTGCCTGGTGACCCCTGTTTCTGAAAGAAGTGTGTTACATCCTTTGATGGAGTGGGGCACAGAGCACAAGATGGAATCATTCATTTTTGTATAGTGTGTCACACCCAGGAGATAAGTCAACCCATGATTAGAGGAGGGCTAATCCAAACAATCTAAACAAAGGGAAAACTTGAGACTCTCACAGTGAGTCTATGAGATGGAGTGAAAAGGGGCAGATGATTGTGGAGGGAGGGGTGGCCCTCAGCAGTCCAGCAACTACCTGACTTAAAGAAACCTAATTCTAATAAATAAGTGTTTTTCATTTTATTGCTTGTTTTGTGTGTTTTCCTTTTTTTCTTCATCAAGTGAAATCAAATAACAGAGAAGGTACATTTGCTAACTATTTGGAATTTTGAAGGAAAAAAGAAGAATGGGATACGGTGCTTGTGGACTAAGGAATGGAGTGGGGACAGCTCCTACACAGGGAATAATATTTCCTCTGCAATTATAAAAATTTGATATAATTGCTCATTGGGAGAAAATATAACCATCAGCACCATATTTTTTTCCTTATAACCACCTATATTTTGTTGTATATGGTTGTGGAATTGATGCATGGTAATATTCCTTTTTCTTTTTTAAGTACTTCATGAAGGAAAGAAAGAAAAATTCCATTGTGATAGTGCAGCAGCCAAGATTTAAAGTTGTGCTGGACTTACAATTGAAATGCAAATCACTCTTTGCAAACAGCTTCCCACTGAGCCCCAAATTTTTACAGATCAGGTTCTGCTGTCCTGATGAGGAATCATTGAACGGCATTTCCCAGGATTCACAAATTAGTTGCTGTCTAAGGTATCATTTTCTATGTTATAATTGTAACTTACCAGAGGAAACTTTGTCACAAAAGACAGTACCCTGTGCTTCCATTATTCTTCCAGCTGCACCGCCACTAAGGATTCTTTCACACACAATAAAATACACATCATGACCTCCCTCTCTGAAATACACACTCCTTGAATATAAACATTTTGAGAATATTGGTGTGCTTTTCTTCCCCTTCTTTTTTAGATGTGCAGATGGTAAAATACTGGCTGCCATGAACTGAAGACAATAAATAGAAATTACCAGCTTCTTATGGCTGCCTGATAGAAATGTGCCAGCTTGGGAAAGGCTGATTCTCCAGGCACAATAATCCTCTGGGCAAAGAAATCCCTGGATATTCAGATCCACTTGCTGGATGCTCCTTAAGGCGTAGGTAAGGCTGTCCACTTCAGACATGCTTAGCTGCCCTCAGAAACAAGGAGGCTGCTTAGAACCCTGGAAGGTTACCTCTCTTTCCCCAAGTTAAAAGAGCTAAAGCTCTGAGAGAGGCAGTATTGCACACAGGACAGAGAACACGAAAGGCTGAGGGTTTAAACGCTGAAGTTGAGACACAGAAATAATTTCCAAAATTATGGTTGTATAGTGGGACCATCACTAGCTAGTACCTTTAAACTTGGTCTTGTCACAGACCTTTGCTAGCTGAGTTATCTGAGACAGATACAGCGTGTCTGTGGATGTCCATCTCCACATATGTCAATGTTCTGGATCAGAAATTTCTCAAAGAGAATTCTGAGAATCACCTGATCCCAGAAGCACTCAGGGAGCTTGTTCTAAAAGGAGCATCTGGAGACTCATCCCCAGAGATTCTGATTTATTTTACCCAGGATAGGTTCCAAGAATCTGCAATTTTAACAAGTTCCCCAAGATGATTTTTATGCACATTGAATTTGAGAACCACTGCAGTAGATGAACCCTGAGATTCCTCCAGATTTAAGGGTTGAAAAATCAATAGGTTAGTCAAGCATACCCACCTTGAAGCCTGGGTCCCTTAACCAGGAAAATATACTTATCAAGAGAAATTGAAGGCAAAAGGCTCCTCCATATGAGGTTAGTATCTACATCTAGATAGAAGCTACTAGAGACCCCATTCCTCAAGTATATTTTCAGCAGCCCCACTGGGAGGGCAAGCTATAAACGTGTTGAAATCCCAGCGTTCACCTTCCACATCTCCTGGCCGCTGAAAAGAGATGAGTCTCATAGCTGCCGTCTTCCTGCCAGAGCAGGAGAGGTTCCTGGGGAAGGCTGAGTAATAGAGGGAGAGCATGGTCCTATCTCCAGCCCCTGTGGTTTGAGGAGGAGGGGAAACTGAGGAATGTGGACAGGAGAACCCGCCCATTACCTCAGCTTCCTAGATAAAGTAGGAGGCAGAGAAACATGTGAGTGAGAAGAGAAGGTGTTGACAAGGACTGAAAAAAAGTATGACGGATTGGAACTTTTATTGAGGAGAATGGGTGCGAAATCTAAGCAAAGTCAAGGGATAGGTGTGGAGTTCCATAAGTCTCGACTAGGGTGAAGTCTCTGGAATTTTATTATTGTTAATCATCTTGATTGTGAAATTATTCATATCAACATTTAATTCTTTGAAAACCAGGGATACTGGATATATTTTCACATCTTTATTGGTTATATGTTTTATGTGGTGAATTATCTATTCATAATCTTTGTTCATGTATTTTATTATTTCTTCTTTGACCATTTTTGTGTTTATTATAATAATTGTTCAATGTATGTGCTGCAAATAATTTTCTTCATTTTTTGTGTTTATGTCTTTTCAATGCACACACATGTTCATTTGTATGTAACCAAATCTACTGAATTTTCTCATATATTCTTCCATATCTATTTAACAGTCTATGCTGTTGAAGAGACTCAAATATTTCCAAGAGTCTCCTTTTTGCCTTGTAATTTTTCCTCCACCTGATTTTTTTTTCTGCAGTACCAATTTTAGTCTTTAGTCTTTTCAAATGGCTAACAAATTGTGTAGTCAACTTTCAATTATTACAAGTTAGGAAGGCTGGCATAACATGCATGGTTATAATGCTACTAATAACTCCCCTGATGAATATATCAAATAATCTTTTTCCCCCATAAGGTTCTTATTTCAGTAAACTCTATTCAAAGCATCAGCTCCTAATGATAGCACTTGTTTTCACAAAAAGATAAACCTGGTTTCTTTAAGTGACTCTATTTTACTGGGCCTTAGTCTCCTTACCTACAATACATTTGTTTCAGGTGATTCTCAAAGGCTTTCTCAACTTTGAAATTGTATTATTTTAAAGAGCAGAGTGTACATCTGTCATTGTGCTAACTAGACCTGTCTTCCTTAGAGTAGGGGCTCAACACTACAGCCCTCAGGCCATATCTGGCCAGTGGCCAGTTTTTTATAAGGCACTTGAGCTAAGAACGGTTTTCATATTTTTAAAGAGTTGTTAAACAACAACAACAATAGGAATATTTGACAGAGACCCACAGATTTTATGAGGCCCTCAAAGCCTAAAATAGTTCCGATGTGGCCCTCTAGAGAATCGGCTTACTGACTCCTGCTATAGTATCAGCAGGCAGATCTTTTGTTATCACGGACACCTCTCCAAAAGTACCACTGGCAGACAACACAACAAGTACCATGTTTCCTCTTCTTCGGGGCACAAATTTAGAACACATTTCCCAGTCTCCCTGCAGTTAGGGCTGACCATTAATTGAGTCTTACAGAATGGGGTATTGGCAGATGTGATATACACCACTTCCAGACCCCTGCTAAATCTGTCCCATGCTGGAGCTCCATTTCTCTCTTGTGTACACCAGTTGGATGTAGAGAATCCAGCAGAAGACACCAGCACTTTAGGAGGTGATGCAGCCATCAGTGAAGGGAACTCAAGTCCCCAACTGACCTGGTGGTAGGCTACACGTCAACAAAGAACATCACATTGAACTTCATCTGAGTAAAACATAAACTTGGTGTTGGTTAGGACAATAAATGAGGGGATTCATTACGGCTGCTAGAATCTATCCCAACTAAAGCTCTGCTTCTCCTCTGCAGCTCAGCTAGCATGTTGCTTCTGTCCTCTTTGAGCTAGGAAACCAGAGGACCAACACTGTTAAAAAACAAAATAGTGACACTGAGGAAATAGCAACTCGAAATAGTGACTCAGTTTCTGAGTGAAAGGAAAAATTCTATAACATCAATTTAGAACGGAGATTTTGGTAGATCAGTGACCTTTGTCCCTTTGTTAGTTAGGTTTGGACCATTTTTTTCTGAGAGACAACTCCACTCAAAGAAGTGGAGTGTCAGACCATCAATAATTAGCTGTACTGAGTCTTCCTTTTTTCTGAGGGCTGGGGCTAATGGGAATTGAATGGCTTAAGGTGAGTATAAGTGCATTTTAACTAACCAGTCACAAAATTTAGTTCTGAAGATGCATGAAGAAGAATTATATTCTTTGGATATTCATATTGCCTGGGAAAAATCACAGAAAAAATCTTAGTAAGTTTCTAAATCAGAGACCCTTCAGCGACCAGCATGGGAAATGCTATGTCCAGAGTACATATAGCAACAACCCAAAATTAAAATTAACAAGTAGATGTCACTATTAAGACAAAATTGCCGTATAGTGGAAGAGCTAAGGGCATGACTGAATTTAGTAAGCCTGAGTATGAACGCTTGCTGCACCAGTTATTAACTGTTTGACTTTTTATGACCTCAATCTTTCTGTTATTCTGTACCCTCATTTATAAATGGGGGGAAATGATACCTGCTCTTTAGGGTTGTAATAAAGATTAAATGAATTATTATCTTTAACTTAAAAGAGTGTGACACATAATATGTGTTGATTCATTCTAATTATTACATGATTCAAAATAAGGGAATTCACCCAATATGCAAGGTCTAATGTCACACTTCGAAAATCTCCATTCCCTCTCCTCTCATTCGTGCATTTCTGTAAACACCTTCTTAGTATTTCACTTTTGTCTCAGTTATCCAGTTATTCCTTCTTAGCTAAATTCTGAGATTACGGTTGAGTTATAGATAGGTTGCAACAAGTAAACAGAATGTGGATGGCAGTCCACTTAGATGTAATAACAGGAGAAAGATATAGAGGTAGGAAAAGATGGGGTATATTTGGTTAGCTAATTTTTTTGGCAGTCCTATGTTCTAAAACTGAGACTTAAAGACCAAAAGCATCTTCTTGTCTTCTCTAGAGAAAAGAAACAGCTATCTTTTCTTTCAAAACATTGTAAGCTCTAGGTACATATGAGGCCTCTTTCTATTTTGAGTTGGAAGAAAAGAAGCAATAAGAAAATTCATAATCAGAAGAAAAACCACAGTCCATTTTGTAGAAAATCTTAAAGTTGCTATTGGATATATATATATATATATATATTTTTTTTTTTTTTTTTTTTTTTTTTTAATTGCATACATAGGAACAAAATTCTGCAGTTTGGATTATCCTTAGAATCTGGATCTTTGCACATTTTATTTTTTATCAGTATGCCTGGTTTTCCTTTGTTAAACTTTATAGTTTCTCAGAGCAAAGCATAAGGAACTACATTCTTATTCAGTGCAGTTTGAAAGCTTGCTTTGTTTTCTTCAAGGAGGAAGAGGTACTTTTGTCATAAGGTTTGTAGTCACCTTGTCTGCAACCTCTTAAGCAAGTGATACTTTATCATAGAGAAAAATAAATTCACATACCACATGCAATATGAACACACTAGTTTCTGCTACTAATTCAGAATTCTCAGTCCACCCCGCATGTTTTATGACCTAACATAGTGATATGAAAGGAATTTTATACATTTTAGTTCTGTCCCTCTGCTGGCAGTGGAAGTAAATCCCAAAGTATTTCAGCAGGTGCTATTAATATGCAAATAACAGAGAATACACTGTTTCTAATAGACCTCCCAACTGCATGGGAGGCATCGCTGTTGGAGCAAATTAGCTTTCTGTAATTTGCATGCTTTTCACAACCTCCTGGGATTATATTTTAGATCAGAGACAATAAAAGCATATGCAGTTAGTTTAAAATGTAACTAATTTTAGACTTTGAAACAATTTTAACCTAACTTCTTTGTGGTGTTAAACAGCTATTTTGAAAAAAAACTTTCATAACAGTCTGTAATTTTCATAGCATTGATTTGCCATTAATGGCTCCATCTCTTTATAGCGTGAAAACAAATGTGGGAACAGACCAGGTGTATGAGTTTCCCAATTGACTAAAAAGACACAATGGCGGGGGGGTGGGGGGCGCGGCTGGGGGGCGGCGGTGAACTGGGGGCCTGGGAGTATGCATTGTTTGGGCAATTACAAAGGATAGTATAGATCAAGAGAAAACATAAAATTGGCCCAAATGGAGTGATTAGCCAACATGATTCATGACCAGAGGAACCAGCCAGAAAGGTAAAGCGAAATTATTTAGCTCACCATGTAAGCCTTATAATATCTAAATATCTAAATAAATAAAATGATATCTAAATAAATGAATAAATAATATTGAATTAACTGATTTTAACTATTCCGACTTATATCTTATAAATAATGTGTGTTTAGAATTCTTATTCCATGTCCTAGAAATTAGGAAATTTTCTCGAAAAATGTGTATCCAGTCTGGCAGCAACTAAAGTCATATGTGATTGGGAATTTAACATAATTTATGTTTTTTGTTGATCTATCAGTGAGAAGATGAAAATTGAGCCAAACTGTGCATCTTTCATTGAGAAAATAAATTATTTTGATCCCTTCCTGGACTGGATAAGCTAGGGATTTTGAAAAAAATATTTAGATAATTTTTTAACTTTTGCTGTCTTAAATCCACACATGAAAATTAAGTTGAAGAAATGACATAACTAGATGTTTGAAGCTTAAATGTCGCCTTTGAATATGTGGTTTTGATTTGGATCCCAAATTAACTGATGACTGAATTATTCTGCATTTCCTTTTGTTTCTATAGACACGGCTGCATCATAAGTTTAAAAAATATCACATGAGAAAATGTCATAAATGAGAGTTCTTTAAGATTTACTGGCTAAACGTGTTTCTTATACATCAGTTCAGTAACCAGCAGCTGACCATAGGTAAAATAGATGACTTGGAGGAAAAGAAGAAAAGTAAAAGATAACTTTGCTATAAACAAAGAATATGATTATGTAATGGCCATTCCAATATTTCTGGTTACATTATGGACAGATTTCAAGTCAAGTAATTTCTGCCTCATGAATCTTGCTGAAATGTGTGAATCAACTTGCAATAAATAATTTGGCCATTTGACATACCTTGGATCTGGAGGGAAAAGTAATTAATTTAAATATCATAAATTCAGCTAAATCAATAATCAGGCATATGTATATATTTATATGTGGATATAATGACATTTTTGTTTATCTATGATTTCAAGCTTTAAAGATAAAATTTTTACTCAGTGATCACACTTTGAAAAATTAGTCTTATATGTTAGATGGAAAGAGAACACATTTATGGCATATACAAGTAAAGCTAGACACTATGGAAAGAACGTTTTTGAACATAAAAAATGATATTGAGAATGATAATTTTGTAACAAAATTGAGGTCATCTATTCCAAGTAAATATAAATGGCATAATATTATATATAAATAATTTAAAATATATCATAAATTTATATAACTACTCTCAACTATAGCACAGCCTATATTTGATATACCATTTCTTCTTCAATACCTTCCCTTCCATACCAACCACCATAGAGCTTTGCCCTCTGTCCATCATTTTTTTTCTTCCTTTTCTAATAATATAACCCAATGCATGGCTGTCGTTTTACTTCTCTGCTACAATTCCCAAGCAATGTTTTCTGTTCTATTGATTTTGTTTTTTCTCTTAAGCTGAGAATCTAAATTCAGTCCACCCCATGCATCCTTCAAAGTCCAGTTCAAACATGGGCTCCACCGTGAAAGCCTCAATGATACTTCTGGCTCAAACCCATCTCTCCTTTCTCAGAAGTCCCATTGCCTTCAAATCATCTTATTCTTAAAATATGGCACTTTCTATGTTTTTAAATTATATTGGAAATGTCCTATTTCCTCTGACTAAACTGTGTGCTTCCTGAGAGCAAGGTTTGTTATTGCCTGCTGAGACCAATTCCTTTAATATAGCAGGTACTTCAGAAATAGTTATTGAATATTAATAAAGTTTCTATAAGCATTATTTTCTCATATATTCTGTTAGATATGGGAAGAACTTTATCTTTTGTTTCCCTTTGCCCACTTTTTAAACAGGTATTTACTCTTCTCACTCAGATTGATTATGGAAACCCACAATACATTTTCAGACTAAACCGGTTTTGCACTGCTTTTACGTGGCCTTAGGTACCTCATTTATCTCCACTGTGTCTCAGCCTTTTCTATTTGTAAAATATTAAAGGCTCAATCTCTCAGCTCTTCGGAGTTGCTGTGAGGATTACCCAGTGTAACACACTTTGCACGAACATGTTCTGAAGGCAGGTTTTTATGCACAGACACTGGCAGCTCTTGCTATTCCAGTTCTGGCCAGCGTTGCTCTGAGCCCTGCGGTGCCTTAGAGTTGCTGAGGGGCCCTGGCCATTCATTCAACATCTGAATGTCCTCTTTAGTTATTTGGCTGGCACCTTCACGAAAAAGAAAAAAACCTTTATGGTTTCTGCTTTTCTCATGGATTGGGTGTTTGGACATGATCTCCCTACCGGCTGACTTCAAGTCAAGGAGAACTTTTTTGGCAGCTGATGTGAAACAAATTCTGGTCGGACGTGTTTAGGGCCTCAAGTCACAGACCTGTGTTTATTTTTATTGAGAAAGAGCAGAGCAGGGAGACATGGCCCCATGGCCTTTATTTGAGAAGCACACAATAGCAGAGCTCCAAGTCCAGCAGTTTCTCCAGAGAGAAAGTGGTTTCAAATATTTTAACCAAAGACTACATGATTATTAGTTTTTATTCTGGGCAAATAAAGTTTGCTCTTCTAGGTATATCCCACAAATATAAGCCAGAGAAGAGATTTCTTTTCCAAGAAAATGCAACATTTGTTACTCATAAAAATATCCCAAACACTTCCCAGTTTAAATAATCAGAACAGTCTTGCTTTTCTCTAGAAATCATTGACTCTACCCCTCCCCCACCATGCCCCATTCTTAACACCAGAACTTCTTTCTTTCGCTGATACTTTGAGAGATGATAGTGCTGAATATAGGTTCCTTTAGTGAACTTCCCATACCTTTTTTTCCCCATGTATCTTCTTGGACTAAATTTGATATCTCTGATTAATACTGGAAATTCCCTTCTTTGTCATGAGTCCTCTTAACTTCACTAAGGCCCTGTGCATGCACTGAACATTCTTAATTGTCCCAAAAAGGATCACAATTTGCATGTAGAACATCATCTGTGAAGTAGCCACTATGCTAGGGGTTTTATATTGTTTCCCTTAATCTTCACAACTATCCTTAGAGGTAGATAACATTATGCTCATCTTAAAGATGAGAAAATTGGGTCTCCAAAGGACCCAAAGTAAAACTGCTAGATAGTGGCAGAGCCAATATTTACATTCGGGGCAGGCTGATAGCAGTTTCCATGTTCTTTCCATTGTACAACTAAAAATGAATAAATCAATACATAAGTAAATATAACTACACACACATATGTATACCTATACACAGAATACTTGTTGCTGGTGCTTCACAACACCCAAATAATCTTTAGTGTTAGACAAAAACTGATTAGTCATTTCAGTAATAAATAGCTGAACTAGGTACTATCAAAAGAGTACGTTTGTCACATTGTAAGTAGTTGTTTTAGAATGTTATAGGCACAGATTCACATATAGAAATATTTCCGTGTCTCCTATATACACAAGAAGGCTTGGTGAGCTGGAATAACTCTTTCCCCAAATCAGTCTGTTGATTTAATCTCATCCTTTCATAACTACATATGATCCTGAACATGTTGCCTCTGGTAGCAGAAAGGCATGCTGACAGATGCTCAGTGGACATAGGTATTTCAGTTGGAAGAGGGTTGAGCAGGCATTTGGAATGAAGGTGGGGTGACATGTAGTTACCACCTGCAAAAGAAGAAGATAAAGACACGGATTCTGGATGTGGGGCCCTGGTTCAGAGCAGAACTAGCAGTCAGCCTGATCTGAAGCTCAGCTTCTGATGGACTAGCCCATGGTACCCAATTAGCCCTAAACACAGCAGGTATTGTTTCTACAGTTTGCAGCCGAACCTAACCTAGAGATGGTTAAATGCTCACAGCTTTGAAGATTAGAGGGCTTAAAGAAACAGGGAGCTACCCAAGTCACCCCAATTCTTTTCTTTCCTATCTGTGGCTTAGCCTTCCTTTTTTAAGCTTTCTAGAGCATGATTACTCTTCAGCAGATCATGGTAATGTATGTCGGGAAAAAATGAAATTAAACTGGTGCTTCAGGAATTCTTTCATAATGTAATCTGAACCAGTCCTTATTAATGAGGCCAAAGTATTTCCCATCCAAGTGAAGTCCTGCAATTATTTAAATGTGTAAGTGAAACCATTCTTTATACCTTCATTCACAGTCCATTTAAGTCAGAAACTGAGTTTCCTGGGTTTACTAACAGGGCATTAAGCACCATTTGAACAGTTTAAGAACTATCAACAGGGCTTCCCTGGTGGCGCAGTGGTTGAGAATCTGCCTGCTAATGCAGGGGACACGGGATCAAGCCCTGGTCTGGGAAGATCCCACATGCCGCGGAGCAACTGGGCCCGTGAGCCACGACTACTGAGCCTGCGCGTCTGGAGCCTGTGCCCTGCAACGGGAGGGGCCGCGATAGCGAGAGGCCCGCGCACCGCGATGAAGAGTGGCCCCCGCTTGCTGCAACTAGAGAAAGCCCTTGCACGAAACAAAGACCCAACACAGCTAAAAAAATAAATAAATAAATAAAGTAGCTATTAATTAAAAAAAAAAAAGTGGTAACTCTTGGGAAGAAACTGAGAAAGATCGCTTTAAAAAAAAAAAAAAAGAACTATCAACAGTTGCAATGGCCCATAATAAATATATATACAATTATTTCTATATAGATTGTTCCCTATGGTTGAAAATGACATTGCGAATAGTTACGAATTATATGCCTAACTGTCACTACACAGCTAGTATTTCAGTGTATATTTGCATAGGGATTTTCCATTTATAGAGTACTCACATTATTTATTTATCAATATAACCTAATATATTATTATTATTATTATTATTATTATTATTATTATTATTGTTACTAATTTATCATTAAGGAAATAAAATTCATAGTTGTTGGATAACCCAAGATGGCTAAAACCAGGAAGTGAAACACCAAAGTGCTTAGCATACTGTGTCCCTGTATATCATAAATAAGCATGATTTTTCTTTGACAGTTGCTATCCAAAATTCTGTGTTGCCTGTTATACTTAAATATTGCTCATTTATATGAAATACAAAGCCCATTTATAAGGAAGAATAGCAATTTATTTAAATTCATTTGTGGTTAAATCTTATCTTCTTTCAGTAATTCCTTCATTGGGGTATTTCAATTACTTACTTGGAACATTCAAATTAGTTATATTTGCAAATAGAATTTTGCAGTAAATAGTCTGAAAATAATATTCTCCAAGACAAATTCTATTTAGAATTTTTAGTTATAAATATAATCATACATTTAATTTAAAAACATACCATACAGCACACATACATTGACAGATTTTTCAATTCTCAATATATTAAAAGTCAGCAGTTTAAGTGCAGCTGACCCTTGAAGAGCACAAGTTTAAGCTGTGTGTGTCCCCTTGTGTGAGGATTTCTTCAATAAATACATTGGAAAAAATTTTGAAGATTTGCAACAGTTTGAAAAAACTTGCATATGAACCACGTAGCCTAGAAATATTGAAAAAATTAAGAATAAATTAGGTATGTCATGAATGAATAAAATATATGTAGATATACACGTAACATACAAAATATGTGTTAATAGACTACTTACGTTATTGGTAAGGCTTCTGGTAAATTGTAGGCTATTAGTAGTTAAATTTGGGGAGAGGCAAAAGTTATAAGGGGAGTTTTGACTACATGGGAGTCAGTGCTCTTAACCCCTGTATTGTTCAAGGGTCAATTGTATATTCTTAGAGGTTGGGAAAAAGACTGGAAAACTTTAACAATATAATTTCATACTTTGGAGCCTTGTTTTGTTTATTTGATTTTTCACTAGTATGAGATAAGGCTCGTGAAAATTACTTGGTTGTGTCATTTTGGAAAGAGAAGAAAAAAGGATTTTATTGATCATTAGTTTCAAATCACTTTGCACTGAAAATATTCCTTGAAGGATTGCTCAGAATAATTAATATGGGGAAAGAGTAGTAGTGTCTGACTAGATTTTCCTAATGCAGCCTCTCCCAGTAAGTATCCATAAAGGTCCACAAAAAGTTGAAAACTTCACAAAAACTTCAATAAGTGACAATGAACCTACTGCCAAAAAGTTGGGAAAGTATCACCCTATCTACTAAATCTGTGTAGTTGAATGAAATAGCACAATTAGCCGTTATGCATATGTTGCTAAAACAGAGGATCATATTGGCCTGAAAGAGAGAAAGACAGTAATTTCTCTCTCCATCATTGCCTGTCTTTGAAGCAGAGATGCCTCCCATCTATGTCCTGAGAAAACTTTGCTATGTGGGTGTTATGGACTAAATGTGCTCTCTCAAAATTCGTATGTTGAAACCTAATGTGGTGGTATTAGGAAGTGGGACTTTTGGGAGGTCATTAGGTCATGAAGGTGGATCCATCATGAATGAAATTAGTGGCCTCATAGGCAGAGACATGAGAAAGATGATCTTTCTTTTGACCATGTGACAAAAGACACAGTGAGAAGGTGGCCAGGAAGAGGACTTTCACCAGAACCCAACCATGCTGGTACTCTAATCTTGGGCTTTCAGTCTCCAGAACTGTGAGAAAGAAATGTTTGTTGTTTATGCTACCCTGTGTGTGGTATTTGTTATAGCAGCCCAAGCTCACTAAGGCAATGGATATTTTAACACAAAAATTACTGTTTCTCTTCTTCTATTTTTAAATTTCTCCTACAATTCACACATTGAAGTACCCAGAAAAAAAGGTTAGTAAATATGAAAATGCTAATGAAAATTCACCTCATTTTTGAGATATATAGCCACAAAAA
This sequence comes from Balaenoptera borealis, assembly GCF_965194805.1. Taxonomy (NCBI): domain Eukaryota; kingdom Metazoa; phylum Chordata; class Mammalia; order Artiodactyla; family Balaenopteridae; genus Balaenoptera; species Balaenoptera borealis. The sequence goes on along the minus strand of NC_138871.1, from coordinate 41,710,600 downwards.
TGTAACGCTGTGCATGGGAGCAGTGACAGGAGGATGGTTGTTGGTGGGACATGCTGATAATTGTAGGTTGTTTGAACTTAATTGGTTCAGTGTCAGTGAGTCATATGCTGGAGATAATCTTAACTCAATGTGGAAGAGATGTGCTTAAAATCCGCTGTACAGAAATGAATTGAGAGTAACCTTAGTGATACTTCAAATATAAACTTAGTGATACTAAGAATAAGTGGTGCTGAAGCAAATTACACATATCAACTGTTAGAAAAATACTGAGTGTGCCTATATTACTTTAAATTCAAAAACAGTAGAAAATGTCAGAATACTACTGGGCATTCAAACAGTATACAAAAGTATGTGATTCCTGTCAACCAGGAGAACAAAAGGTCATATATCATGCTGAGTTGTAAAAAAAAACAAAAACAAAAATTCCCCAGCACTTTAGGTACAACACAAGATGGGTAGCATAAGAAAAGATAATAGGTAAACTAAAATTAACAATAGTAAAATTAAAATCTGGACTGTGGAAAATAAAGAACATGTTGAATTAGTATGTAGAAATGTAGAGGGGAAACTTAAAAGTTCTCCCAAAATAATAAAGAAATGAAAAATTATGAGAGAAGTTGATGAAAAAACGGTGCCATAAATATGGAAAACTGGTATTTTAGAGAGAGACTAGGGAAAAAATACAACAGAAGCAATAACCAAGATTAAAAAAAAAAAAAGAGGAGAAACATTATAAAGTTTGAATTAGAACTTTAAACACCTGGAAACATCCAAGCATTAAAAAAACAGGCTACCTCCAGGTAAACAAAATTAAATCTGTCCTGAGACTTCTCCTTCACATCAGTGAACCACATGAGACTATGCAATAATAGTCTGTGGAAATATTTGGGGAAACATTTATGATTAAAATGTGAATAGAATTTCAAGTTTATATTAATATGTGAATAAAATAGTCATTCTCAGATATATATGGGAGGATATATTTAGCATCCATTTTCATTCTTAAAAATTATTTAAAGACTTATTGGTGACCTATTCTAGGCAATTGAGAAATAAATCAAGATTACAAAGTCAAAAAGGGAAGTAGAATATTTAATAATATTTTTAAATGTTATGATTATAAACATTGAAATCAGTATTGCAACCAAAATGTGTTAAAAAGCAATTTGTGTTACTATAACCAAATACAAAATATAATGCATAAGTCAGATATAGATGTCAGAAAGAAAAGATAATGTAAAATATAATTGATTGTCATTAATTCATATCTAAAATGCTAAAAAAGCAAATAAATTCTAAGAAGGAATTGAAAGTAAAATTGTGCCAATTTCCTCAAGTTATTGATAGAGTCTTAAAATACTGCTTTAATCTTTTAAAATCACTTTTTTAATTACCAAAATACATTCTCATTGAGAAAAATACATCAAACAATATAGACATGTATATAACTAAAGCTGCAAATTCCCCACTTCACACTCTGTCATCTAAGAGATATAATGAGAAAAAAAAATGGTTTGGTTTATATTTTCCAGAAGTGTAAAGAATTACCCAGACTATAAGAACATGCATATATATACACAAACACATATACATGTATATATGGAGCCTGTGTATCTATAATTAGTAGTACCTATAAATTACATATAAATTAGATAACTATTGTTTTGTATATATTTTATATATATAAAATTGTATCTTATATTAAGATATTGCTTTGCAATTTGATTTTTGCACTCAAAAAACTGTAATGGACATTATTCTTCACCAGATATACCTAAGTTAAAATATATATAATATATAAAAATATTTAAATTTAAAAATATATAATAAAAACATATTAAATAAATATATATAACAAAGTTGGTAATTTATCCATTTTGTTATAATGAATTCTAGATTGTCTCCAAATATTTGTTATTAAAATAATAGTACAATAAACATTCCTGAACATATATCCTTGCACAATTGTTTTAGTATTTTTGGAAGACATACTTCTACAAGTACAATACTTGTTTTGTGAATATGTACATTTTTTACTTTAAACAACAGCATTTAGCTCTTTCTCAAAGAATCCAGCCTTTAACCTAAGATAAAGTCCTAACACAGGCTCTCGAAACAAAGAGAGGACCCCATCTGGTAACTTGCTTCTGCTTCCTGAACAAGGAGTTCCTAAAGCCACAAGACAAGCATCCAGATGTATTCTTCCCCACATGTATATCATGCCTTGGGAGTTTTAATGAAATTTTGTATTTACTAGTCTGAAAAAGAAAATATTTAGCTTTGTTGAGGAAGCTATTGCAATTGCTAGAAGTGATCACTTCAGCCCTTTAGATCCTTATTTACGAATATCAACCAAATAGACAAGAAAAACTGTACTTGTTGTAAAAATTAAATTAAATTAAAATTAAATGAATAAAAATAAGAAATAGTAGACTTAAAAGTCATAAGGCTGATTCATGACAGGAGAAAATATCCTAAGAAAACGGATGTAATGTAGAAAATAAAAGACAATTTTAATTTAGTTAAATTTGTATCCCCAGAAAAATTCAATGATTTATCACAAACAGAAGGCAAATAAATACTGATATGAACACCAAACACACAAGAAAGGCAAAACCAAAAACAACACAAGTGCTGAGAAATTAAAACCAGAATTACTAAAGTAAAAATAATAATAGTGGTGCTAAAGAGTTGAACTAATACTACTACTTAAACCTTAAATAATAATGTAGATTCAGACTGCAAGGAACAATAATAGCCAGATAAGTCAATAAAAGTTATAGTTAACTCTAAATAATATTTGATGTCACAGTTGTTAAATGACTATTATTTTAAATGAGAAAATGCAAAACAAGAAACCAGTTTGATCCCTTAAGAATTTCAAAATAATTTTCATAGATCTGGGTGAAGAAGAAAGTTATAAAGCAGGAAGGGACTTACAAATAGTACCGTCTTAGCTGAGGAAGAAAGTATAGAAAACTGTGATGAAATTTGTTGAAAGCTTAAAAGAGAGGGGGACTAATTAACTTTTCTTACTCAACTTAATTGAGTCATGGATATAATGAAGTATGTCCATTTCAAGTGTATATTTTTTGAGAATTGACAAATGTAAACACCTGTGCAACCACCACCACGATCAAGATAAAAGAATATTTCTTTCACCAAAATATGTCCCTCTTGCCCCTTCCCAGTCAGTCTCATACATCTAGCCTCAGTCAACCTTTGACCTACTTTCTGCCATTAGAAATTAGATATCTTTTCTACAGTTCCCTGTAAATGGAATCATACAGCTTGTACTCTTTTGGGTCTGGCCTCTTTTGCTAAGCATCTGTTTTTGAAATTCATCCGAGTTGTTGCATCTATCAGTAATGTGTTCTTATTTATTTCTGAATAGTATTCCATTGCACAGGTATACCATAACTTGTTTATCCATTCTCCTGTTGATGGACATTTGAGTACCTGTTTTAGGGCTCTGAATATATAAAGCTTCTATGTAAGGATGTGAAAACATGTTATTTTCAGAGGAGTGGGATAAATCAGCTGTTGGATTATGGATGAGGTGTATGTTTCCCAGTCATTCTTTTCCTGGCCTCATGTGGTTTCACAGTATGTATGTGCAGATTAGTTTTCAGCCAATGACTCAAAGGGACCCCAAGCCATTGTGGGAATCCCCTTTTTTGCAAAGTTCCCTTCTTTCCAGTACTTTTCCTTTCAAATTCTAGATAACTCCATCTTCCTAAATACCAATCTGTCTTCTCAATGCAATGAGACCTCTGGGCACTATTGGGAGATCTTCCCTGTGCTCAAGTCTGGGAATTGGCTTCAGGCAGAAAGCTGGGGCAATCTTCCGCCTAAACCCATTTGTTTACCTTCTTCCTTGGATCACAGTCCTACTCTGCTTTTCTGAAGACAGTTACTTTATATATTTTGTCTAGTTTTTTGTTTACTATGGGAAGTTAAGTTTGGACTTTGTTAATTTCTTAAATCAGAAATCAGAAGTTGATATTGATTAATTTTTAGTTGAATAGAGAATATAATTATTTATAAATTTAGGGAAGCAACTATTATAATAAAATGGAAAATAGAATTTCCAAACTACTAGAAGAAATAAAATAGAAAAGAAAAAATTGCAACAAAATTAGAAGTAATCATGAAATACAAACAACAAAATAAGTAGACAAAAGCAGCTATCACAATAAATGTAGAATGAATGAATTGAATTATCTGGGACAAGACAAAATTCTGAAACTGGGTTTAAAAATCCAACTGCATGCTCTTTATATCATAGATATAATTAAAATATTAATTAAACAGTTTGGAAATAAATGGTGAGATAGCATCATTCCTGGTTTTGCTACTTAGAAAATATAGTTTACTGTTATTTAAAAAACAAACATTAAATTGAACAAAACTCAAGGTAAAACAAATAATATTATTGGAGAAGAGAAAAAGCAAATGAAAGAGTTTTCATAATAAAATAAGACATCTCTATAAAATAAAGGAAAAATATTTATTAAATTAAGAAATATTAAGAGTTATAGGAAGAATTTGAAACACACCAATTATCAAAATAAATGTAAATGGATAAAACTCAAAACATCTCTGGTTGGCACTATCAAAAAGCCATATATATACTACCTACCCCTAAAAAGATGTCATAGTAATTAAAGAGCTTAAAAAGAATATTGGGTAAAGATATATCAGGTAAACTATAAGTCTTAAATGGCAATATCAGAAATACAGAATTTTAGAAAAAAGTCAGGATAATGACGATGATTTTGTGTTGAGAATAGATATTCAGTGTTGTATTGCAGGTCAGGGGAGTCAGTTACATGCATCTATTCTTAACTTCACATTCAGTAATGTCACACAGGTAGCTTGAAATTGGACATGGTAGTAGTTTTTAATCCTTAGAATTTGGTAAATGTTTCAAATCAGCCCCTCTCTCCCCTCCCCTCCCCACTCCCAGAGACCTGGTTGTTAAACATTTGCCAGCACACCACTGACCATAATCCAAAATGAATATGTAACAGTCATGACACTGTAGGACCCAATAGCATAGCTTAGAAAAGTAGGGCACAAACCTATTAGAAATTCAAAGACAAAATGACAGAAGCTCAATATTTGTGGGAGAGATTAATACATCTCTGTCAGCCTTTGATGACTCAAGTAAGCACACACAAAAAATGCAGTGAAATAGGTGATTTGGATTATATCATTAATAAGATTAATTGAAATATGGATTGCAACCACCAAACAAAGAATATATATTATTTTGTTGTATATATGAAACCCTTTAGAAGCATACTAAGTCAGGCAGAAAATCTCAATAATTGCCAAAACATTTAAATAATGAAGGGCACAGTCTTGGGCCTTAATGTCTTTTAGTAGTTAACAGAAAGTTAACTACCATGACTGCACGACGAAATTTCCTCCCTCCCTCCAACAAACAAAACATTCTAAATAACTAAGGTGAATTTGGAATCAGTTACATAATTGAACCTAATTTCAAAAATAACAAAGTATGGCCTTTGCATTAAAAATATTAAAGCTATAAATTCATGATATTTTCTGATTGAAACATAAACTTAGTGAAAACCAGAGGAGAGCAAAATAATACATTGCAAAAAATCAACAAATTACCTAATATCTATACTGTAAGTTTCTAAGTTACTAATAAGATAAAGAGTTTACTCTTTATAGAGTGGGTGAGACACACAAAATCAAAATACACAAAACAATATTTAACTTCTAACAAATTTGTTGTAAAAGTGAGAATAAAAACTTTATGTATGATGAAATGGATGTTTTCAAATAAAGGACCTTTTAAGTGTGAAAATACTATGTAAAATGATCTCCTATAAATATGGGGATTTTAGAAATTGTTAATAGTAACTAACATATTTTGAGTGCTTAGCTAGTGCCAGGCAGTGTTCTAAGACCTTTAAAATCCACTAAACTATTTAATTTTCAGATAAAACTATATGATAAATAGGGTAGTTCACACATAAGGAAAGTGAGACATTGAGATGTTAAGTAATTTACCCACGGTTAAACAGCTGGTAAATGGCAGACCTGGGATTAGAAGAAAAGAAATGTGGCTCCAGAGTCCCTACTCCTTACATCTGCACCACACTACCTCTCAGAAGATTTTATGTAAAAATTAAGTGAAATAAAAAATAGAAAAAAAATCCAATTGCATAGAAAAAAATGTGAAATCATCATGAGTTAACTTCAAGAAAGATTTAAAAATCAGACATCTTTTACAAATGATATATTTTCAAACATTCAAAACATCACTCTCATGTGATTGGAAATTAAACTAGCAACCAGAGAAAAATGGCACTATGTTAGGAGGAAGGAAGGCAAGGAGGGAGGAGACAGGGAAGAGGAAAGAAGGGAAGGAAGGAAGGAGGGAAGGAGGGAAGGAAGGAAGGGAAAGGAAGAGAGGGAGGGAGGGAGGGAGAGTGGGAGGGAGGGAGGAAGCAAAGGAGGAAGGAAGGAAGGAAGGAGGGAGGGAGGGAAGGAGGGAAGGAAGTCAGAGAGAGAGAGAGAGGAAGACAAGATAGCTAATTTTTAGTGGCTGTAGACTTTGTTCCTGAAACAGTGGGGGGTAAAAATGATAAACGTTATGGAAACGTATAAGAAATACATTAATGATGCAATAAGAAAATAATTTTACTAGAACAAAAGACAGATATAACCAATGTCAGAATTTTCTTAGCGATGTTTATGTTTTATAAGTATATATTTATAATCATATAACAATTATGAATAATCCTTCAGGGTAGAAAACATTAGTTTAACTCTGAAAATTGTTTAGCCACTGACTACTGATTTGCTGTTGAAATAACTGAATCTATGGAATCATGTTTCTTTTTTTCTTTCCTTTTTTTTTTTTTTTTTGCAAATTTCCTGTTCTCAAAGCTCTCATTATTACTCTCTGGGTCCATTTTTCTCAGAGATAGGCAGTGTGCTTTGCTTCTTATATTCCCAGAAACATTGGGCTTAACTGCAGGTGTTGTGGGAATACATTTAAGAAATTTAGAGAAAGACCATAACGGAACTTGACTTACTTGGTAGAAATCCATGTCAATAGTGTATCTGGAATGATCACATTACTAGCTTGGAGTACAAATACAATCACCTTACTTTTACTTATTCAGTTTATTGCTTGAACACTTAACCTGCCCTCAGTGGTGGGAAGTCCCCTTATTCCCCAAGGCCTCCCCCAACCACCCTCCTTGGGCAGGAACACTAGGGACTTAGTTCAAAGAAGATCGGTCCTGCTGCAAGAAGCCAGGAAGAGAGAGAAAACCAGGAAGCGTGACCAGTCCACTAACGCTGTGGCTTGGGTCTCTGCCACATGAGGTTACAGATGGTCCTGCACATATTCTGATGGCAGGAAATTTGTTCATGGTTGCTACCATACTCCTATTGATTCAGCTCTTTTCTTCCCATCACCCCAGCAGCATCCCCCGAGCTCTGAGGACGCTTCTCTTTGGGATCACACTCACATGCTCAGCCTTTTCCCCCTAATGCTTAGCACAGTGCCAGGTGGGCCACGCTAAAGAAGAACACAGCTCCAGCCTCCTGAGGTGCTGGACGAAGTCTTCCCCGTGGAGCATGGTTCGCTCCCCCTGCATGGGACCAACTTGGCACATCCCAACGTGCGGTCTCCCCATTGCACGTAAAGAGGAAAGGCAAATATTAAGCAACAAACACACACCCCTTTTACATACCTATACCTACACCTACACGCAAACTTTCACTGGCAAGGATTGCCTGTTTGCCTTAACTTTTCATAACTTAGAGGGCCTTTTAAATCCTTCTCTACAATGAAGCAATATCCTCCAAGGGACTGTTCTTCACTATACAGTAGAAGTGGCACCTCATTCCAATACTAACTTTTCATAAAGAAAAGTCTGCTCCAACACTATGGCTATGGAATGAGGCCAAGTAAATACTAATTTTTTCTTAAAGAAAAGTCTGCTCCAAGACTATGGCTATTGAGTGAGGCCAAGTAATCATATTCAGGGCTTGAATGTTTATGGGGGGAGAGTTTATCAGCCATTTGCATCTCCCCCAGCATCTGGTAGTTTTATCCAGCACTACATTTTTTTTTTTTCATTTGTAACACTTTAACTGCAAAGGATTAATCTCCAAAATATATAAAGAACGCCAATGGTCAAGAAAGAAACAGTGTAGTAGAAAATAGGCATTTCACACAAAGGAAATCTAAATGTCTAATAATAAGCCTTGTTAGTAACCTTGGAAATTCCCATGAAAACTATGCGATCCATTTCACGCCCACCAAAGGGGTTAAAAATAGAAAGTGCCGATGGGATGTGGCGGAAAGGAGATGCCCGTGGGAAGACAGTGGTACTCACTGGGCACCACAGTGTTCAAATAGCCCCATGTGGGGCTTCACTGGTGGCGCAGTGGTTGAGAGTCTGCCTGCTAATGCGGGGGACGCGGGTTCGGGCCCTGGTCTGGGAGGATCCCACATGCCGCGGAGCGGCTGGGCCCGTGAGCCACAACTACTGAGCCTGCGCGTCTGGAGCTGTGCTCCCCAACAAGAGAGGCCGCGACAGTGAGAGGCCCGCGCACCGCGATGAAGAGTGGCCCCCGCTTGCCGCAACTAGAGAAAGCCCTCGCACAGAAACGAAGACCCAACACAGCCAAAATAAATAAATTAATTAATTTAAAAAAAATAGCCCCATGTGTTGGCAGGTCTGTGAGTCATGGTACGTTCATCCAGAGGGCATCTGCAGCAGAGGATGAGCGAGGCCTTTCCAGGACTGGCTGGTGCGAGCAGCCAATTGCCCGGAAGGAGGCCCCATGCCACCGACGCCAACGAACCTCAAATAACTTCCCAGCTCCCGTGCATCAGGGGTGTGAGCTCAGGGAGAAGCTAGTGCTTCCCCAGCTGTAATGGGTATGGTCGGCAGCATCACACTGGCCCCAGTGAGCCTGCCCATTGGTAGTCATGGCCCTGATCATCCCTCCCAGCCCGAATGAGGCAACCCTGTGTAATGACACAGGTGACATTGGAGGCACTGGGACTTCCTCCTGGCTCTCTTGGACCACTTGCTGTGGGGCCCCAGCTGCCATGTTGTAAGGACAGTCGAGTCGTCCCTTGGGGTGGAGAGGCCCCGTGATGAGGAGCCACACCGGTTTTAACTGGCCAGGCGGGCAGTGGGCCCTTTGGCCCCAGGCAAGCCTTGGCCAAACCATCCTGCAGCCTGAGGAAGGACTGAGCTGGAGCCATCCAGAGAAGCTTCTCTCTGACCCTCGGAAACAGTGTGATATCGCAAATATTTACTGTTTCTAGCATCTGCGTTTTGGAGTGATTTGTTATGTAGCCCTAGACAACTGAGAAACTTTGCCCAACGCAGATTCTCTAAAACTGCTGCAGCTGCCGAAGGTCTAGGAGTCGGCGCTTTAACAAGATCCAGGTGATTCCAATGGGCCGGTGGTCCGAGAGGAGGAGAATTCGGCTCCCGCCCCCGCTTCAGGGAGAGGCAGTCACACAAAACAGGGCCCACCTCCGCGGCCTCAGCTCCACCACAGCCGCCGTAGGGGTCAGAGTAGCCGGGCTGCGAGGCTGCGAGGACGGGCGAGGACGGGCGAGGACACCGCACAGCGGCGGTGACCGGCCGCGAGCACCAGGCCTGACCGGGGAAGGGGGCGTGCTGGACTGCGGAAGGCTCTGTGAGCCCGGAGCCTGCCGGTAAGCTCTGGTTCCGTTTAATTCAGAGTTGGCTGTGTGGACTGCGGAAGGTTCTGTGAGTTCTGGTTCGATTTAATTCTGAGTTTGCTGCTTGGGCTCTGGAAGTTTCTGTGAGCTCTGGTTCCACTTAATTCTGAGTTTGCTGTGTGGACTCCAGGAGGTTCTGTGAGCCGGAGCTTCCCGGCGAGTTGTTTCCATTTAATTCAGAGTTGGCTGTGTGGACTCTGGAAGGTTCTGTGAGTTCTGGTTCGATTTAATTCTGAGTTTGCTGCTTGGGCTCTGGAAGTTTCTGTGAGCTCTGGTTCCGTTTAATTCTGAGTTTGCTGTGTGGACCCTGGAAGGTTCTGTGAATTCTGGTTCCATTTAATTCCGAGTTTGTTCCATGGACTTAAGAAAGTTCTGTGAGTTCTGGTTCTGTTTAATTCAGAGTTTGAAATCATAGTATTTCTTAGGAAGGCAACTGTATTATAGCAGAACAGAGTATGTAGGCGTTTAACACAAATATCTCTGAAACTGACAGCATACTACTGATGAATAAATAGCAAATGAACTCATCAGAAGGTTTAGTTGGGGAAAAAAAAAAAAAAAGACTGGACCACTGCTGCCACTATTTATGTTTTTCTGAGCATTATGGGCAATGCAAGAAAATTAGAAACAGGAATTAGAGGTGTAATCAATGATAGAACACAAAGTTACGTTTCTACATTATTCACTGATGTCATCCTTATGACATAGAAAAACCAGTAAAAGCAAATGAAAGTTTCTTATGTAAGAAAATGGCCAGATAAGAGAGAAACACACATAAGAAGATTCCCAGTAACCAGTTGGAAAAGATAGGAAGTTTTTTCCACAAAGAAAAAACATTTCTATGTATGTATATATTTCTATGTATGAATGCTTGTCTATGTTTGGGTGTATGTATCCAGAAATAATATTTAAATAAAATTTCTTTCTCCACAATCACTTTTTAGCCCCTTAGCTTTTTTTTTTTGTTTGTAATTAATTAATTTATTTATTTTTGGCTGTGTTGGGTCTTCGTTTCTATGCGAGGGCTTTCTCTAGTTGCGGCGAGCGGGGGCCACTCTTCATCGCGGTGCGCGGGCCTTTCACTATCGCAGCCTCTCTTGTTGTGGAGCACAGGCTCCAGACGCGCAGGCTCAGTAATTGTGGCTCACGGGCCTAGTTGCTCCGCGGCATGTGGGATCTTCCCAGACCAGGGCTCGAACCTGTGTCCTCTGCATTAGCAGGCAGATTCTCAACCACTGCGCCACCAGGGAAACTCCCCTTACCTTTTCTTAAAGCACCTGATGTATGATTATAAAAAACATTATAATCTCTGCCCCGCCCCCCGCCACCAAGACTGATGAGAGCAGGGTACTGTTTTTTCACTGCTGCTCTTAGTGGCTGCCACACAGTGAACACAATAAATGATTGTGGTGGTAGTTGTTATAGAAGGGGGAAAATCTGACAAATGAAAAGGGATTTGTTCATCATTATCTTAGTTGAATAACCTGAATATTGCAAAGATGCCAATCTAATATATTTAAAGCATAATTTATTCGAGTCCCAATGGATATGTAGTTTTGCAAACTAATAAAAAATATTTTATATTACAATTAGAAAAGGAAGCAGGAAGGAATTACTAAGAATGATTTGTAAGGTAACGTTTTCATTTGTGCCAAAATTAGCAGATGCATCTACGGGACCTAATAAACAGTCCTAAAACTGATCTTAGTCAAAATAAGAATTTGGCTAATGAAAAAAGAAACATCACAGAATAATAAGGGCAGAACTACTTAGTCAATAAATTGGATTAGAAAAAATGGATATTAGGGAAAAATGTGTAAAACAAAAATAAATCCTGGATATCCTGAGAAATTAAACATAGAAATGATTACCACATAAGAGAAGATAGATGAATGAATATTTAACTACTTGTGGTTTAGGAAAATGCACATTCAACAAGGCAGAAACTTTATATCAAAAATACATAAACGTTAAGCAACAAAGAGTAAACTGGTAGAAATATGTTTTCATCAAATATTAAGAAAGCATTAGTATCCTCAATATTTAAACAAAGCTCTTACAAATTAATAAAATAGGCATTATAACCCCAATAAAAATATTGAACCAATAGAAGCAAATAATTTGCACGCACAAAAGAAATTCAAATATCCAATAAGTATATGAAAAATTGCTCAGCAATAACATGCTACTTTCAATTTGCCAAAGAATAAATGATTTTTAGAATTATTAGGTAAATAATTTTAGAATTATTAATACTCAGTGATACTGAGGTGTCGAGTGTGGGAAGCGGTTGTGGCATGCTTGTAAATGTTTAACAACTGGCTCTCTGGATGTAGTTCTCACATGAATATTAGCTGATATTTGTTGATATTTAAATTTAATGTTAGGACAAAAGTAAAAAAAGAAAAAAAAGGACAAAAGTCAGAATGTCACTCATTCTTCAGTAAGATGGGCAAATTCCTTGGAAATAAATAGGATAATTGACTTCTTGAGTAGTGGAAGAATTGTTTCCTTAATGTTTATCACCATTCATAATATAAACGTTATAAGCATGGTATATTTTAAAGTAAACCTGCATTATGAATATTTTACCCATTGCTTCATTAACTCTTGAAAAGAAACAACAATAATTCAGGCACTGGTTTGTAGTATTTTTTCAGTGCCGTGATGAAATAATCCCACCAAACTGATATCAAGCTTTAAAAATAGGATTGCTAAGAGATACACAGTAGCACATCATTATATTGTATTTCCACCAAACAGATACAATAGATACAAATATTAGAAAGAAATGAGTTCATACCATGTTATGGGAAAAACTATGTTGTATATAAATTATAGAAAAATTATTCTGATTTTTGTAAAATCTGTTGTGTGTATGAATACATGTGTTTATGTGCATTTTTACATATATATAAATGTTTATATTTGTTTTATCTGGGTAGTACATTTATAGATAATTTGTTTTATGTTATTTCCATTTTTCTATTTTCCAAATTTTCTACATTTAACATGCACTTTTCAGTCATACTTTCTTGCAGCTCTTCCAGTGGAAGCAAGAAAGTGTTCCTGTTAGACAATATTCTGCTTCATGTCTTCCAGGATTTAAAAGGGAGAGAATAAAGGAAGATACAAAAAAAAAAAAAGGAAAAAAAATAGGATGTTGTTCAAAAGATCAAGTCCTGTGGAATTTGTACACTGTAGCTTAATTTCACACACCCTGAACAGATTATAAATTCAATTTAAATAGCATTCCACGTGCAGTGTAGGCTCTAAATTCTTCGAAACCATGTTTTTAGGTCCCCTACCAAATTAGAAATGTCCTTGAGCTGCCAAATTGAGGTTCTTTCTCCATTAAACTGAACGCTGCCCAACACATCATTATCCCCCAAAATGATGCAGTGTGTATTCTGAATTTGTATTTCTGTATACATTTTCCATATCATTGATCATACAGAATGTAGTAAGTTCCATTTTGATTCACTAGTTCAGTCAAAGAGATGTTCAGAATTATTCCATATAATTCACAGCACTTAAGAAAGCATATATTTTCATAATACTCTAAATCTGCTGCTTATGGTAGTAATTCAAATGTATTATGACCAGTTTGCCATAGCACTGTCATTTAAAAATGGTGGTGGTGCTGTTTCTTCATTGTAACTTACCAACATAAGAACTGATTTAGAATAATATTTTTATTGAGCACCTAATATACAATCTTGTGGTTGTTTGCCCTGTAATAGTAGTTGACAAGCTGTAGTAGTAGAGGTATCAGTACTTTTATATAAAGTATAACTTGAACTATATTTTTAAGTTAAAAGCTGTCAACCTAAAAACACACACACACATAAATCAGTATCATAAATCATAAATCAGTATGTGTGTGTGTCTGTGTATCATATATGTGCCCTTTTACATAATTAATTTTACCAAATGGCAGAACTCAGGTTTTGTTTATTTTTAAAAGGGAAAGAGGTTGAACCTGTTTTTTTCAAAATGGGTAAATACTCCAGTTCTCCACAAGCAGATGAATTTCCAGACCTCCTATGATTATACTACTACTGTATTGTCAAAATTGCTGCAAATACAAGATCTTCAATTCATTATCACTGGCAACTAGTTAGTTCCTCTGATATTTAATAATAAACAGGAAGTTGTTGATAAATATATTGCTGTCGTACCTGTTCCTTGAGGAGGTCTTATTATAATCAGAATTGTCCATTTTAGAATCATAAGTCAACACCCATTACATTTTTAAAAATAGCTCTTTCACTAGAGTTGTTCTGTCCTCAAAACTCAAATTTAGTTGACTCATGCTATCTTAGAGAACTACAGACTAACTAGAGTATTCTTGGACATTGTCTAGCCCTCTTAGTTATCTCTCTTTGATCAATATGTATTATTTTCATATTCTCTTCTAGAGTTCAGTATATCAAAGATTTATTCAGGAATAACCTACTCTGTTATTTGATATTTATATTTTACCTCTAGATGTGCTTTTTACATTAACTCTGCAAGAGCAAGTGATGGAGAACTGTGACAGATAAGATTTCTACAAAATGACAAATATGGGGGGAATGTCCCAAACATAAAATTAGGCAAGATCATTCGAATCATGTCTTCCTCCACTAAACCTTAGATACCCTCTGATGGTGGACAAAGGCTCTGCCTATCTAAAAACTAAGTTAATTTTGTCAGAAGTTAATAGAATTTTTTTAAAAGTCAGGTTTGGTTATTTGGAACTAAATAAGTAAAACAGAATAAAATAGACAAAACCCAATACTGTGGCCAGAACTAATGGTTTCCGTGAAGGTTTAACATTCCCAGTGAAAACTAAATGTACCTGGCAGCTCTGAGGTTTGAATCATCCAGTTAATTCCAAACCAGTTATTTATTTCATAGCATTTTATAGCAGTGAAATTATGTGTTGACCACTAAATGTATGACCAAAAGTTCATTAACTATGTTTTCAAGTTAACAGATGGCAGAAAAGTCAAAATAAACTGAAAAGGCAGAAACTTTAATTTAGTACTGGACATTTAATTGAGTAACATATATGGGTGAGAAATTTGTTTTTTTATGGATATTCATTTTTAAACTCCTGGTAACAGAGAGACATCTAATTTACTAAATGTGAAGTCATCACATTTTAGCTTATACTGCCTTTTGAAGTGGCAGCCTGAATTATTCCATTATTGTTTAGCTCAGGTTTGAGATAAAGAAAACGGTGGGGTATAAAGAGTCTAGGATATGACCCACCTCCCAGTTTTCATATTGTACCAAAATAGAATGGAAACAAAATGAAGAAAGATTTGGAGAGGAAATGAGCGTTTGACCAAACAACCAAAGTTTGTGTTTTAAGGAAAAGCAGGGAAGGAAAAGGATTAAAAGAAAGTTTTTTTAATGTAAAAATATCCTTCATAGGTAAAAGAACAAAGAAGCACCAGGTTAGAGAATAAAAAAGTAAAAGGATAAATTCAAATTGATAAATGACAAATTTGAAGTGCCAATGTCATGTTGAAGTAGCAATGTGTAGAAAGTAGTTGACAATTTGAGAGAGAAACTTGGGCAGATTCTAGAGTACAAGATATAAATAAGGGGTGAATCCAGATAGCAGAGATAAATTGAAGTCTGTAGCTTTATTAAGAGTGATAAGGTAAAGCTTATAAAAGAAGAGAGTCATTGCCCCAACCATTCCACTTCCAAGAACTTATAGGCTCACCCCTACATGTCCAAATTGACACATACTATCAACTACAGTGATACTTTTAACAACAATAGATTGAAAACAAAGCAAGTGTTCATCAGGAGGTGAATGGCTACACAAACTAGGGTATATCAACAAAATGAAATGTTACATAATTGTTGAAAAGCTGTAGTAATATGCAAAGATTAAGAATATGTAGTTAAGTGAAAAACACATGGTGCAGAATGGTGTATAAAGTATGCCACCCTTTGTGTAAAAACGTTTGGAAAAGTAGAACATATATTTTACTTA
Organism: Balaenoptera borealis; assembly: GCF_965194805.1. Taxonomy (NCBI): domain Eukaryota; kingdom Metazoa; phylum Chordata; class Mammalia; order Artiodactyla; family Balaenopteridae; genus Balaenoptera; species Balaenoptera borealis. Next base: position 41,694,842 of record NC_138871.1, on the reverse strand, counting down.
TTTGAATATTAAAAAAACACTAAAAATATTCAAAACTAATAAAGGTGGTCATCTATGGTGGCAAGGATAAACAAGGAAAATAAGGACCAAGTGGAATGGAATCTTGTCAGTATATACCTTGTGATAGTGTTTTGATTTTTGAATCATGAGAATGTGTTAACTATTCAAAACAAATAACAAAAAAGTTGTCTTAAACTCATTAAAACAGAGAGGACATGGAGAGGGCAAGGGTAGATTCTTCTTGGATGAAAAAAAAAGATTAAAAGAAAGTATGGAGACAAGATGCAGAGATAAGCTACACACAAAGCTAAGAGATAAGAAAATGAAATGTCAACAAGGTAGGTGGAGAATGTCAAGGAGGAGAAGGTGGGCAACATCTTCAAATGCTGCCAAAGGGTGTAGTTGATGAGACCTAAACAGAGCAAGTAAGAAGTCCCCAGTGGCAAGCATTTTTCTTCCTATAGATAACACTGCTGGCGCCCTGTACAGTGCATCTAAGTCTCTGTTGTTTTTACTAGGTAAATGTTTAAGACATAGAAAGGCTTCTTTAGAACTATGACTGGCCTCTGACCTCCCCACTTTTGTTTTAATTAAAAATACCCATTTCAAAGCTATAAAACCAAAGAATAAAACTGACAGATTAGAAAATTATTCTCATAAATAATAAGATCTAGCATTCACTTTAACCTTTTTTAAAAAAAATAAAGAACAGATGTGTGTTTGATTAAAGAAAAATGTTTTAAATTGATTTTTCCTCTGAAAAGGGTGCAGGTTTTTTTAGGAATTAAAAAAATATATATATTTGGGTGGAGTGTTGAGGTCTGAAAGTTGAAACAGTAATTTTAAGGTGGAATTACCCTTGGAAAAGTGAATATTATGGTGCAATGGCAATTAAAACAGGAGAGAGGAATTGCTGGAGAATTGATGAAGCTTTGGATTTTTAAATGGGTAAACTAAGAAAAGTAGGCAGTGAGTTAAACTTGTTTTGTTTTTCTTTTTTCTAAAAAATTCTTGGAAAATGCAAGTCTCCAAAAATCGAGATTATGATCCCTCAATTGAATGATCTACGATTTTTTTTTCAGTGATTTTTTTTTTTTAACTTTCATTCTTTACAACTTTTTCAAGTTTTCTTGTGGGCAGAGTTTCCTTTTGAAATTGCAGATTTCCTTCAATGCATGCTTTCTCTCCAGCATGTTTTGTAAGTGGTGAAGACATTCACTAACCAGGAAAAGTACTACATAAAGGATTTTTTAATAAAATTTTCTGGGTAATCTTCCTTTTACACCAAATATCTAGGACAATTCCAAACTTTACCTCCAAAGTTAAGAGACCAGGAAAGTATTTGCATAATACTTACATTTATTTTGTTAAGTTGCTTTTAATTATATTTTTTAAACTCAAGTTAAAATATTCATTTGGGTTCCACTATAATTTCTGCATTTTAAAAAATGGCTTGTTAGGCCTGTTCCCCACTTAAATTCTCTGGGTCAAAACTGTTTAGCAGAACTGGGTAAGGCTATAGAAGCTTCAGGTATATCCTGTAATAATTCTGGTTTGCTGTTTCTGCCCTTCTTGCCCTTCTTGTAGTGTTTCCTCTGTATAATGATCATTTATTTATTCAACAAGTAGGTAGGTAGATGTGCTATGAAATTTGTGGACATTTTCTTGTAATTTCTCAGTGAAATTGGATATATGGTTATCCGTGAAGATGGGAGAGAGCTGGTATAGATTTACAGAGAGAGAGGTCTGAAATAGTCATCTAGAGAGTAGAAAAATGAATGATCTAAGGAAATGTAATAGCATGAAAGGCCCACCTGAGGTTAGTGACAAATAGAGACCCCTCTTCGATTCCCCTGCCAATCTCTGCACACCACCTCTCAGCTGCACGGTGTCTTTGCATCTGTCCCAAGTGCCCTAGAACTTACCATTAGGGTTCTCCCCATGAAGTCCTCAGTCCTCTTCCTGCAACCTAAACTCAGGTTTTATGATTCCTTTGTTCTAAGTTCTAAAGAGCAAATTAACTGATGAATTGAATAGTCCTCAGATATGAGTAGGTTTTAGTGGCTGAACTCTTACCTTTTCCAAAGTAGCTGATGCATTGTTCACATGACAGAAAAGAAAAAAAAAAATTAACATTTGGAAGATTCAGGTATCATATGAGAGCCTGACAGGGAGATAACAACGTCCGGGAAATAGAGTTTAATTCACAACTGTGGGAAGTCATGCTTAAGTCTAGATCTTGGGATGATATTAAAGCAGCATCTGGTACGTCTTCAGCTTCAGGGAAGTAGACACATTTTTCCTTATTTTTCCCACTGAAAACAGTTCAAGCCAGGATAATATATATAAAGCAAACATTAAAAGACTCTTAGAGAAGAAGGAAGACATAATAAACCATGGCCTCATCCCATCCATGTCAGCAGTAGCCAAGTTGGGAATGCAGACTTTCACCCGTTTGGGGTAGTTACAACCCCCCACCAAAGTGATATCAGTGGAGACCACATGGTCTAGAATTCCATACCTACTTGAAAATAAGGAGATGTCCAACCACTCCTCATTTCCCCGATGGAGAGATGTCAGAGCAGACATAGTGGAAAGTCATGACTTTGATCAAGCAATAATGAGTTCCCTTCCCCCACTACCCACTCTGAGTCAGTGGAAGCCATGTGGGAGGCAGGATGAGGCACTCCAACCCTCCCAGCCAGGAAGTTAACAGCGGAGGCCTGGTGGAGAGCCAGAACTCCTACCCACACACAGCCCACTTGGGTGTCAAAGAAAGGCGAGCAGTGAACCTGAATTTCTATCCAAGCCTAACAGCAATGAGATGCCACTCTCATTCCCCTGCTCGAGGAGTGCCAGAGGAAGTCAGCTAAAAGAGAAGATTTAAATAAAATGTGGACTGTCAGAATATAATAACCAAAATGTCAGAGATTCCACTGAAAATCACTCATTATATCAAGAGCCTAGAGGATATCAAATTAGATAAAAAAGACTATGAATAGATGCCAACACAGTGATGATGGAGACTTTAGAATTATTTGACAAAGCAATCATCATAAAAATGCTTCAATGAGCAATTACAAACAAACAACAACCAAAAAAAAACAATGAAAATATACAGATACAGCAAATTATCAGAAAGTCTTGGCCAAAAATAAAAGATATGAAGAATCAGATGAAAATTTTAAAACTAAAAAATATGGTAACTGAGATAAACTCAGTGATGGAGTCAACAATAGAATGGAAGGAACAGAGTAAAGAATCACTGAACTTAAAGAAAGGACAATACAAATGACTCAATCTGAACAGAGAGAAAGTAAACTGAAATTTAAAAATGAATAGAGACTCAGGGACCTGTAGGACTATAACAAAATATCTTTTTTTAAAAATTTATTTATTTATGGCTGTGCTGGCTCTTCATTTCTGTGCGAGGGCTTTCTCTAGTTGCAGCAAGTGGGGGCCACTCTTCATCATGGTGTGCGGGCCTCTCACTATTGCGGCCTCTCTTGTTGCGGAGCACAGGTTCCAGACGCGCAGGCTCAGTAGTTGTGGCTCACGGGCCTAGTTGCTCCGCGGCATGTGGGATCTTCCCAGACCAGGGCTCGAACCCGTGTCCCCTGCATTGGCAGGCAGATTCTCAACCACTGAGTCACCAGGGAAGCCCCTAACAAAATATCTTAACATTCATGTCATCAGATTTCCAGAAGGAAAGGAGAAAGATAGTAGGGCTAAAAACTTCTCAAAGAATTAATAACTAAAGATTTCACAAATTTGGCAAAAGATGTACACCTGCAGATTTAAAAAACAAAGCAAATTTCACATAGGATAAACCCAAGGGATCTCACATCAAAATACATGATAATGAAACTTCTGAAAACTAAGGACAAAGGAAAAAGCTTGAAAGTATCAGAAGAAAAATGACAGCTTACCTACACAGTAATATATATTCTTGTGACAGTATTTACCATCAAAAACCAGAGGCCAGGAGGACGTTGCACAGCTAGAACCACTAAAACATTTTTTTAAGAATATAGTGCAAGAAATTACTCTGCCTGAAAGAAATTACTCTGCCTGATTTCAAGACTTACTATACGGCTACAGTATTCAAGACTTACGGCATTGGCAGAAGGTTAGACACATAGATCAGTGGACCAAAATAGATAACCAAGAAATAGACCCACACAAATATACCCAACTAATTTTTTCTAGGTTTATTTTATTTTTAAATTAATAAACTTTATTTTCTATGGCAGTTCTAGGTTCACAGAAAAATTGAGCTGAAAGTATGGAGTCCGCATATATCCCCTGTCTCCACACATGCATAACCACCCCATATAGACATCCTTGAGAATATTCCGTGTGTGCTTGAGAAGAATGTGTATTCTGTTGCTTTGAATGGAATGTTCTGAATGTGTCTCTTAGTTATACTTGATCTAAAGTTCAAATCCAACATTTCCTTGTTGGTTTTCTGTCTGGATGATCTACCCATTGTTGAAAGTGGGGTATTGAACTCTCCCCTACTATTATTGTATTGTTGTCTATTTCTTCCTTCAGATCTGTGAGTATTTGTTCAAAATATTTAGATGTTATGGAGGGTACATATATATTTACAATTGTTACATCTTCTTAATTAACTGACCCAGTTATTATATAATGACCATCTTTGTCTCTTGTTATCTTTTTTGGCTTAAAGTCCATTTTGTCTGATATAAGTATATCTCTCACTGCTCTCTTTTGGTTTCTACTTGCGTAGAATATCTTTTGCCATCTCTTCATTTTGAGCCTATGTGTGTCCTGAAAGCTAAAGTGAGTCTCTTGTAGGCTGCATATAGTTGGGCCTTTTTTTCCTTTTAATCCATCTAGCCACTCTATACCTTTTGACTGGAAAATTCAATCCATTAACATTAAGTAATTATTGATATGTAAGGACTTACAAATACTAATACCATCTTATTCTGGATATTTGTAGTTCCACTTTTGTTTTCTTCCTTTCTTGCTGCCTTCCTTTATAAATTGGTGATTTTCCGTAGTGATATGCTTTGATTCCATTCTGCTTTTCCTCTGTGTATCTATTGTAGATTTTTGCTTTGTGGCTCCCATGAGGCTTACTACATATCTAAGACATTTTATGTATCTATTTTACACTGATGACAACTTAACTTCAATCACATATAAAAACTCTATCCTTTTATTCCCCCCTTTTATGCTTTTTATGTCACCAGTTACATCTTTTTATATTGTGTATCCATTAACAAATTGTTGAAGCTACAGCTAGTTTAAATACTTCCTTTTTTTTTAACTTTTACACTAGGGTTAAGAAATTAACACATCACCATATTACAATATTAATGTATTATGTAATTATTCTCAGTGTTGTTTTTTTTTTTCCTGTTGTTCCATGGTGTTGCTAAAACTTCCTAAGCGGATTCTAGAGGTCTCCTAGAGATGTTTTTGTTCATGGATAGCTGTTCAATCATTGATCTTTGTGGTGAGATGGAGAAACAGGGTTCTCCTACCTCCCCATTTTTCCACAATCTGGAAGTTTCTATCGTCATATCTTCAAGCTCAGATTCTTTCCTCAGACATGTCTGGTCTGCTAATGAGCCCATCGAAGGTATTCTTCATTTCTGTTGACAGTGTTTTCTAATCTCTAGCATTTCTTCTTCCTTCTCTCCTAGAATTTTCATCCCTCTGTTTATATTGTCCATCAGTTATTGAATGTTGTCTACCTTTTTCATTAAAGCCCTTAGTATATTAATTATAGTTTTTAAAAAATTCTGGTCTGGTAATTCCAACATTTCTGCCATATCTGACTTTGGTTCTGATGCTCATGCAGTCTCTTCAAACTGTGTTTTTTGCCTTTTAGCATGCCTTGTAATTTTTAATTGAAAAGTGGACATGATATACTGGGTCAAAGAAACTGCAATGAATTGGCCTTTAGTAATGTAATGGTGTGGTGGGTGGGGGAAGTGTGCTATTGGTCGATGATTAGGTATCAGTCTTTTGTAAGACTCTGCTCCTGGACTATCAGTTTCACCAGTTCTTTTCAGGTTTTTTGTTTTTGTTATTTTGGGTTTTTTTATTTTTTATTTTTTTTTCTCTCCTTACATGGCACAGTATGGCTAGGGGGAGGCTGAATTAGGTATTTCCCTTTCCCCACATGGAAAACTAGAGAGCTGGACCTGAGTGTATTTCCCTTCCCTCTGGTCCGGTAAGCTCAGATAAAACCCCAATAGTATCTGATAAAATAGTTTCTTCTGAAGGTAGGCTGTCAGGAAGAACAGAATGCTCTGATATATTTCAAAATGGTTCCTTTTCCTCTGCCCCTTCTGGAAACTTGAGAGGGTTTTTCTCTGAGATTTACTAGGACTAGTAGAGGTCTTGAAGGCAAAACTCACAAATGTGTGGAGCTCCCCCATGACTGGGTCTCCCTGGAGTTTTTAACTCTCAGATTTGTCCACAATGAGCTGCCAGCAGATTGTCAATTACAGTTTAGGTTGTCCTACACTGGCACTGGCTCCCACAGAGTGTTCTGCTAGAGTTTCTGTTCCAGTAAATTGTGATTTTTCTGTATCTGCTTTCTGTCTTTCCAATTTGGGGAGTAGAAATTTGCCCTGTAACCTCACTTTTCTGATGAATCTAAGTTATTGATTTTTGGTTTGTTCAGATTCGTTAGGATGGAGTGGGGACTTTTAAGTTCCTTATAGAATGCATGGAACCTGGAAGTCCCAACTGATTTTTCACAAAGGTGCAAAAGCCTTCAACAGAAGCAAGATAGACTTTTCAACAAATGGTGCTGAGGCAATTGAACAGTCGTTGTCAAAAAATGAGCCTTAACCTAAGTCTCACATCTAACATAAATATAACAGAAAATGGGTCACAGAATTTTATTTAAAATAATAAAATTTTAGAAAAAACATGGCAGAAAATCTTCAGAATCTGGGAACAAGTAAAGAGTTTTTTGACTTGATAGCAAAATCACTTAATCACATAAGCAAAAATCAACTAATTAGACTTTATAGAAATGAAAACTTTTCTTCTGTGAAAGATCTTTTAAAAGGATGAAAAGACAAGCTACAGATAAGGAGGAAAATTTTGCAAACCACCTAAATGGTAAAAGACTAATATCTAGAATATTTAGCGAACTCTCAAAATTCAACATTAAAACATTCTATTAGAAAATGGGAAAAAACAGAAGAAAAGAATATACAGATGACAAGTAAACACAGGAAAAGATGTTCAACATCATTAGCCATTAAAGACATGCAAATTAAACCACAACAAGATACTGCTCTACACTTATCAGAGTAGCTGAAACAAAAAATAGTGACAACACCAAATGCCGGAGAGGATGTGGAGAAATCAGATCACTCCTACACTGCTGGTAGAAACGAATAGTGGTACAGTCACAGTGAAAAATACTTTGGAAGTTTCTTAAAAAACTAAGCATGCAACTACCATATGACCCAGCAATTACACTTCTGGAAATTTATCCCAGAGAAATGAAAACTTATGTTCCCTCAGAAATCTATACAGAAGTATTTATAGTAATGTTATTTGTAATAGCACCAAACTGGACACAACCTTGATATCCTTCATCAGGTGAATGGTTAAACAAATTGTGGTACATCTATACCATTCCATTACTCAGCAATGAAAAGAACAAACTATTGCTCTTAAACAAACATACCCAGGTGAATCTCCAGAAAATTATTCTGAATGGAAAAACCCAATCCCGTGATTCCACATATGTAACATTCTTGAAATCACAGAATCAGAGAAATGGAAAAGATTAGTATTTCCAGGGGCTAAGGAGGGGTAGGGATGGAAAGTAAGTGTGTGGGTGTGGCTATAAAAGGGCAATCTGAGGGATCCTTGTGTTGATGGAAACATCTATGTCTTTACTAAATCAGTGTCAATATTCTGGTTATCATATTGTACTGTAGTTTTGCAAGACATTGCTATTGGAGAAATCTGGTTAAGGAGTACATGTATCTTGTTATATGATTTCTTAAGCTACATGTGAATCTATAGTCATCTCAAAATAAATAGTTTATTTAAAAAAAGAGAGGAAAGCATACTGAAAAAACAAAGCAAGACAAAACAAAAAACAGCAGAAAAGGTTTCCTAAGAGACTTCCAGTTTGGAAAATACTAAAACACTTCATCAATTGCAATCTGATACTGACTTCTGTGTACAGGTCATGTAGAATTCAGATACCCCTGGCAAGACTTATATTCTTTCCTTTTAGGATTGTGCTGCCTCACCCTGAGATGGCACTCACTGAGTTCGTTTTGGGTTAACAGTTTTTCTGGATTCAAATTTTGACATGTCCCTTTAGGACTATGACCAAGCTACTTGGGTTTCCTGCTATTCCAGCATCTCACTTGTAAAACAGACAACAACATGCCCGAATCTACTGAGAGCATGCCCTTGTCAACTTTCCAAGTTTATTGATATTTACATTTATGATACAAACAAGTTTTTTGAGAGCCTCCTTTTCTGCTGCTTGGTGTTTGCTTTCATAGGAGAAAGGCCAAACAATTGAGAGGGAAGGAGGCAGCACTTGTGCTGGATTTATTGGCACAGCACACTGAAGAGCAAGCACACCACCAAATAGAGGATATTGATAAGGAGACTAAATTCATTTGAAATCACTATAACTCAGTTAGGGGCATATTGTATTAAGTGAAATGCCATTACTGAAGGGCCCAGGGAAAGACCGTATGCCAAGTCCTGAGAGCTTTTCAGCTCACTGGAAGGCTGCCATTGCACCCACGCACTATATTTAATGGTTTGGAAGTAGAGATAATTTCTGCATAGATCATAAAGGGAGTTGAAAATAGCTCAGTCCCTAGGAGCACAGGCAAGAGCTGAATTGTCCCTGAGTGAGAGCATGTAAGAGAGGATCCCTGTGCAGTAAAAAAAAAAAAAAAAAAATACACTAAGCGGGTATGAATCCCAACTTTCCATAAAGGCTTTCTTTCATCCTGATTGTGGTACATTAGCATATTTTTAAAACCCCACACTGAGGACCATCATTTGCTTCTGATATGATTTCTTGCAAAGCATCTTACTCTTTCTAGAGAAAATGGCAGCAGAACTCTGGTTTATTTAATATAGTTTAACCATTTTTAGTTAGAACATTCCCCCAGCTGAAATAAGTTCCCTACTCAGGTCATAACAGCAGCTTGGGGTCTATTCTTGGTGCAGGAACGAGCTTGCTGCCTGCCACAAGTCAAAGAGAAGATTCCGAAAATCTGTTTTCTTCTGAGCAGCTTCCTAGCACTTCCTGGAAGGTTGTTTGAGGTTTCCTTGCTTGATGTCTCTCACACTGCCCTTGCACTGTTAATCCTGGGGAGCAAGGGCATACTGTAAACACAAGTCCATTTCAGTGATGTGTATAAATCTTGTTCAGGTTATTCAGACTAAGGCAGCCCCTTATCTAACAAGCACCAGAGCAGACTTTTGAAAACTCTTTTCTCCTGTGACAACAGCGGCCCAGTTTTGTCCTCTCCGACAATGGAATAAATGCAATATCTCATGTCAGCTAACTCCCTGTCTTATTTATACCAAATTCTTCTGGGTTCAGCATTTTAAGACAGGCTTTACATTAGGATTTTATTCCGGCACAGGCTCCTGGAATAGCATTGCTCTGAAAAGAGAGGAGACATTTTTCTTTTAAGTAAAATTCTATAGTGACCAGAGTAGAAATGAATTGTCTTTGCTGTGCTATTTCACCTTAACTATACTGTATGTTAATCTGGAGAAATCGTGCTTTGAAGCTATGATAATAAGTATGTTGAAAACTACCAGAATTGTGCCAAAACACTATGAGATGATTCAGGTAGTCAGCAAACAGGACTAATTGCTGGCTGGAGAAAGATCAAGGGTTATTTACTGCCCACTGAGTGCTTCCACCTAAAAATAAGCTTCTTTTTGAGTGTATGCATGCTTATGTGGGGTCCTAATAGAATTATGAAGACACTAGAGTATGCTCATATCCCTTCTCTATGGCCACAAATGTACATGGCTGGTCTTTTGGCAGTGTGATCATATTTTTTTCCTTGATACCTCTGAAGCACCAGAAAGAGCTTTATTCTACTGAACTGATCTGCCTCTTTCAAAATAGATTACAATTTACAAATGTTTGTAAAATTATCAGAGACCTGATTTGCAAGTAGGTGTTTTAGTATATCAAGTTATAGCAAATGTATCAATTTTGAAAAATCCACATTCATTAATTATGAAACTTTATTTTAAGGAAGAGGGTGAAAGTCCTGGAAAAAAGAAAAAAAGAGGAAAAAAAAGCCTAGAACATCACTTGTATTTATCCCTCTAATTTATGCTCTACATAACATCTAAGCAGTCTTTCACCATTGAGATCTGATCATATTACTCTCCTGGCAAAACTCTTCAATTGTTGCCCACTTCCTTCAGGATTAAAGCTAATCTCCTTTGAATGGTAACCTTGCATACCTATTAGGGTCTGGTTTCTGTCTAACTTGCCATCTCTTTTCTAGATCTTTCCCTAGATGATCCAGCAACACTGAACTATCAGTCTAGAGACATGCCATGTCTTCTTTGGCCTTTGTGTTTTTGCATTTGTCTAGAAGGCCTTCCCATTACTCAGTGGGAAAACTTCTATTTATTCTTTTAAGCCTGAGTGTAAATATAGTCTCCCTCTGGAAACCTTCCCGTGTTTTCCCAGCAGACTGTCCTTCAACCATGATGTAACCCCACTGCATTTTGTACATACACATATGTCATTACAAATACTTGTGGATATATCTGTTTCCCAACTAGATTACAAACTTCCTGAGGGCAGGAACCATGTCTCTTCATTTTTGTTTCTTTAGCACTTAGTACAGTGTCTGGTATATACAAGTTCTCAAAAATTTTTTTGAATGTGTGAATGAATAAATGAATCAATGACAGTAACTGTAGAGAGAGAATAAATTTGTAGTTTTAAACACAAAGCAGCAAAATAAAAATAGAGATGAAGATAAAAGAAGGCAAGTGCCTAATTTCCTCTTTTAGTGACGTGCTGTGTAGTTTAGGGAGGCTTAGAGCCAATTCCCAGAGCTGCTGGTGTGATGCTCTTCCTCAACACTGCGAACCGTGCTTAAATTTTCTCAGAGGTGCAATGGCATCATCCTCCTCCTCCTCCTCATCATCACTATATCATCAACATTATACTCTTCTTTAGTTCAGACTCTGGCCACTCACTAAGAGAAAGTAAAAGAAACTTTTATACAAGTAAGTTCATGACTCAAAGAAAACCATTTTTCCCCAGTTCTCAAGGAGAACCAGCTTGCAGAAGCAAAATAAATGAGTCTTTTGGCAGAGCCAAAGAAATCTGCATGTCCAAATACATGCTTTCGTCAGCCTTTAAAAATAAAGTACTATTTCAACATGATGGCTTAATGTTTGAGTCCCTTGGATTACATCCTTTGAAGAGAACTGTGTCTGACCTAGGCAGTGTGATCTATAGCAAGATGATCGGAAGATATTAGTGCTTCCTAATGCCCTTTTGGCATTATCGTAGTCAGATTATTCATGGTCCTCATTTTGAAAGAGGATTGATTTAAATAGGTATTTAATGGCAGTACCCTCAGATGCAGTTTTCACACCTTCCTCACAGTAATATTGGTAGATATGTAAAGACACTGTTTATAAAGGCTCTGATTTCTTTCTTTGAAAATTTTTAACACAAATTGTTCTATGTTGAAGATATGGTTGAGCAACATTATATTAACAGTTGGAGTACTGAGAGAGTAAAGTGTGCTGGATACTCAGATTTTCTGGTTAAGTGTTGTGATTTCCAAGAGAGCAGTGATTAGGAGAGTGGACCTGGGAGTTAGACTGCTTGGGTTCAAAAATGGGCTCTGCCTCTTCCTCGCTGTGGGAGCTTGGACAAATGTATTAACCTCTCTGTAACTTCAGAGTCTTCATTTTAAAAAGAAGATAATGAACATCTATCTTCATTGTGACACCTGTCATATTACAGCCTGAAACAAAAAACAAAACCGTGTGCCTCTATATATACTTATAAACTAGCCTCCCATATTTTGAACCAAGTGGAAAAGAAAAAGTTAATAAAAGTTCTACACTCAGAAAAGCATGTTGATATTCTCATCAGTGAATTTGGTAAAGTTGCAGGATACAAAATTAATATACAGAAATCTGTTGCATTTCTATACACTAACAATAAACCATTAGAAATAGAAATTTAATGAAACAATCCCACTTACCATTGCATTAAGAAGAATAAAATACCTAGAAATAAACCTACCTAAGGAGGTAAAAGACCTGCATTTGGAAAACTATATGACACTGTTGAAAGAAATTGAAGACAACATAAACAGATTGAAAGATACACTGTGTTCATGGAATGGAAGAATTAATATTGTTAACATGACCATAATACCCAAGGCAATCTACAAATTCAATGCAATTCCCTATCAAAATACCAAGGGCATTTTTCACAGAACTAGAACAAATAATTTTAAAATTTGTATGGAAACACAAAAGACCCCAAATAGCCAAAACAATCTTGAGAAAGAAGAACAGAGATGGAGGAATCATGCTCCCTGATTTAAGACTATAATACAAAACTGCAGTAATCAAAATAGTATGGTACTGGTACAGATACATAAATCAATGGAATATTATAGAAAGCCCAGAAGTCCATGCACTTATGGTCAATTAATCTATGACAAAGAAGTCAAGAATATACAATGAAGAAAAGACAGTCTCTTCAAAAAGTGGTGATGAGAAATCTGGACAGCTACATGTAAAACAATGAAATTAGAACATTTTCTCACACTATATACAAAAATAAACACAAAATGGATTAAAAACCTAAATGTAAGACCAGAAACAGTAAAACTCCTAGAAGAAAACATAGGCAGGACACTCTTTGATATAAATCATGTAAATATTTTTTTTGGATCTGTCTCCTAAAGCAAAGAAAATAAAAGCAAAAATAAATAAATGGGACCTAGTCAAACTTAAAAGTTTTTGCACAGCAAAGGAAACCATCAAAAAACAAAAAAAACCCAAAAAAAGACAACCTACTGAATGGGAGGAAATATTTGCAAATGATATAATCAATAAGGGGTTAAAATCCAAAATATATAAACAGGTCATACCACTCAACATAAAAAAAAAAACCAACCCAACTGAAAAACGGGCAGATGACCTGAATAGACATTTTTCCAAAGAGGAAATGCAGATGGCGAACAGGCACATGAAAAGTTGCTCAGCATCAGTAATCATCAGGGAAATGCAAATCAAAACCACAATATCACTTCACACCTGCAGAATGGCTGTCATCAAAAAGAACACAAATAATAAATGTTGGTGAGGATGTGGAGAAAAGGGAACCCTTGTATACCATTGGTGGGAATGTAAATTGGTGCAGCACTGTGGAAAACAGTATGGAGGTTTCTCAAAAAACTAAAAATAGAACTACCATATGACCCAGCAATTCCATTCATATATCTGGAAAAAAAAAAAAAAAAAAAGAAAACACTAATTCAAAAAGGCACATGCACCCCGATGTTCATAGCAGCATTATTTACAATTTCCAAGATATGGAAGTAACATAAGTATCCATCAACAGATGAATGGGTAAAGAAGATGTGGTATATATATACAATGGAGTACTACTCAGCCATTAAAAAAATTTTTTTTTGCCATTTGCAACAAGATAGATGGACTTGGAGGGTATTATGCTAAGTGAAATAAGTCTGACAGAGAAAGATAAATACTGTATGATATCACATGTGGAATCTAAAAAATTAAACTAGTAAATACAACAGAAAAGAAACAGACTCACAGATACAGAGAACAAACTTGTGGTTACCAGTGGGGAGAGGGAAGGGGGAAGGGGCAAGATAGTGGTAGGGGACTAAGTGGTACAAACTACTATGTGTAAAATAAATAAGCTACAAGGATGTATTATATAACACAGGGAATATAGACAGTCTTTTGTAGTAACTATTAATGGAACATAACCTTTAAAATTTGTGAATCACTATGTTGTACACTTGTAGCTTGTGTAATATTGTACAACTATACTTCAGTTTTAAAAAAGGAAAAAAAAAGCATGATGATATTTAAAGCTCCAAGTCATCCAGTCTGTTAGCTCACCATTGTCAACCCTCATAAACCCACCCAGGGGAGAATACATTGGCCTCACGGCCCCAGAACCTCAGGCTGATTGGAAATTACTGTTCCCATCACTCATAATGCAGGGTCATAAAAGAACAAACAGAAGACTGTATTTAAAATTTTGCTCATCATGGATTTTTTGCATTAATTTTTATTTTAAAAAATATTTCATTAAAATATTATTTATCTTGATTACTGATTTTTTATGCACCCACCTCTCAATCCTATCTCATATGTTACCATGAGAATGAAATGAAATAATTAATGTCAAGCCCTTAGAACTGTGCCTGACACATACTTAATGCTCAGTAGTGTTGTTATTAAAATTGTTTTTAATACAGTCAAAGGCATATGGACATAGATTTTTAACCCTTTGGTTTTAGGCCTGTGTGAGGTAATCTTCAGTATGCTGATATTATTCCTCAATTCTCCTTAGTTCTGTTGATTTATAAGCACTGAACCGACAATATCAAATTATTGTAGGACCCATTATGTATCCATTAAATAGAATCATTGTACAAATATCTTAATTTCTACTTTTTGTCTTTCTGAATAGACCTGCGATTTGAATTGAGGAGGCGGGTTGGTTTAGTCCAACACTCAAGCTCATGCTTTCTCACTGAATTGATCATTTGTTTGAACCAATTGACCTGCCAATTCAGTCATAACAGTTGAGCCAGGTGTTTGTGCAGATTTAGTGCTGAGGCTGATGCCTGTGTTGTGAGGCTTAGTGAGGGCGGCGCCACTAGAAAAGGTAGCTAGTTGAAGACTGGTCTCTCCAATCACACTGCTCTTTGTGCCTTTGCAAAGTGATGTCTGTGACGGCTCTGCCCTGACTTGAATGTCCCTGACCCCTGTAAGCAATGCACCCTGCTGCCTTCTGAAGCCTCCTGAAACCAACCTATGCAACCATACTACAATGTTGATTATACCTGGGAATGTGACACATGAGGTATTTAAAAAGTGTTTCCAATAGCAACCTTGTCTAAATATTTTTGCACTCTCATAAAAGCCATACAGCAACTGCATGGCTGGTTCCAACATACACAAAGCACATGATAAATAAGCAAAAAAGCAAACAAACTCAAAAGAAAACTTAGCTGATGTTATTTTAAGTCGAGTGATATTTTGGGAGGGTTAAGCATTCCTACAACTAATATACTACTGAGAAGACTCAATTTTAGTAACTGCGTGAGAATATTATAAACCAAGCCCACACAATATTAAAATAAGTTAAAAGATATGCAAAATTTATGAGAGAATGTCAGGTGTAATGCTTGATAAAGTAAGCTTAATGCTTAAGAAATTTATCTTCTGGCTTAAAAGCCAACTCTTGCAATTCTGAGTTCGAGTATAATTTTAGAAACTCTGTAAAGTCATTCTTTTATTAATGAGATCAACTCTAGGTGAGCTCAAAGAGGTAACTTCCTAAAACATCCACGAGGACAAACAAGATCCTCCAAAGCACCAGAAATCAGCATGTCATGTTAAAAAAAAAAATACTGAGAGGCAGATTCATACTATTATTTTCTGGGGAAAGAGGTGAAAAATCAGTCCTCCAAAAAACCTTTTGATTTGTATTCATTCAGTCCTTTTTTTTTCTTCCCCCTGTTTGAGACATTGTGAAACTTGCAAATAAATAAAGAGTTTAGAGCTGTTGGAAGAGGTGCAATTACTTCATAGCTTCTCCTTTACTCTGGGTGTGTCATGTTGTTACATTGTGCAGTGTCCTTATTATCAGCCTGGACTTCAGTAACAACGTACCTCCAGGGAGTCCAGAGAGCAGATTTCCATTGGCTAACTGGTCACATACTGCAGCTCCCAGCTGAAATAATGCTGCAGATCAGCGAGGCAATGAATGAAGAGAAAACCTGCATCTTACACAGTCCCTCTGCAGTATGACTCAGCCTATATCTCATTTGTAACCCAAATATTCTTCCAAAAATCCACAAAGCAGGATGGTAAGAACTCAGTCAGCCAGGGTAAACTACTGACTGCTGCATGGCTGAATCATCCAGCAAAAATTAAAAAGCAACATACATGTTTAAACTTTTGAAATCACACCATTTTTAGGACCACTAGTAATTTTTAGATGACCTTAAGATCTAGGCTTTCGGCATACTGTCCAAAAGCTGGGGTGTGGCATGTACCTCTTTCTCATGGGCCTGAGTGGGTGAGAAGGTTTCAGGAATTCAGGCCTTTCATGAACCATGCATTTGAAAAGTCACCAAATCCCAATTCCTCATTTTTCTGAACAAGCAAGGCATTCTGAAGCAAATTTGGAGACATAAGGAAATGTCTAAGTGATTGATTTTGTATCTGTCACATTTCTTTTCAGTCATTTCAATTCTGCAACCAAATATCGACAACAACAATTTAAAAAGAAAAACGAATGCAGTGATTTGGCTAACCTTTACTGTAATAGCTCAACTCTTTTCTGGCATTATTTGGTGATTGGGTAAAGGATCGCCATTATTGTAGAATGGCATTCCCAGTGACACAGCATTATAAGGTACTCGGGGTGGTAATCATGCCTATGAAATTTAAATAGAACCAATGAACTTATTCATAGCTGCTCTGCGTCTCTTACTACTTCATGTAATTATGTTAAAAGCTATCATATCAAAGAATAGCATCATTTGTAGACAACAGTTCAATAATTAGCTTCTCTTGCTCCAAAGTTAACTATTCTTTCTATCTCTCTCATATTATTAAATGTCTGTCCCTTTCCTCTCTGCCCATCCTTCTTTTACTTTCATCTCTCAATTTTTTTTTACTAGATATTATTTTATGCTGGTTTAATTTCTTGAAACCCTTCTTAATACTTCTTACAAAATGAGGATGATCAATAAATTGTCTGCTTGCCAATTTTAAAAAAATGAGAGTTTCAAAATTGCAGAAAATAGCTGTTGAGGTGTAACTGCCAGATGACAGAGTTCAGATGAGTGAATGCAAATCTATATATGGAGAAAGAAATCTGTAGATGGATTTCTATATTCAGTGGAATTAGCTAAAGCTCTTACATCAATATTAGGTATTGAATATGACCTTTTTTGAGGAATATTTTATGGAATGGACAGTTGACATTACTTTCCATCACATGGGTTACAAGGCAGTATACTTACCATAAGCATTAAAGGCTTTTGGAGAAGGAAATGGGTAGCCTCAGAGGATAACAGCTCTCAATATTCATGGCCAGAGGCCAGAATGTCAGAAAGAAAGTGATCACCTACTTTTTCAACAGTGACTACCCCGATGGGGAGGGAAGGCCTCTTTGGTATTCACTGTGCACAGGCAGAGTGTGGTTTGTTCTGGGTTTTTGTACTGGGCCTAGCTCTGTGCACACTCATTACAAGGTTATTACTATCATTATAGTGGACAATGCAATAATATTTTAAATGGGCCAAATTTGGATCCCAGCTACTCATGAGCTGCTTTTGCAGGCCTTAGGAAAAGTAGCTTATCAGTGTGGGGGAAATGGAATCTGGCCCACATCCCATTGCTTCCTCTACTACAAATCGAAAAGAACCTCTGTAAAGAATATCTGGTTCTCATGAGCTCTGATGATAAGAGGTAGCCTTTGTGGATAACTCTTTGGGCATAACAGCAGAACTGGTTTGGGATAGAAATATGAAACAAGAGAAGTTAGTTCCCCAAGTTCTTCACTAACACTTTCTGATGCATTTCTCTGACATCCTGAATGTCTTTCTCTGACCCCTTTTCTCATGCACCACTTTTCGCCTTATGAAGAAGAAAAAATTCACTTGAAGTCAACATTTGCCAAAGTATGTTTCCTGGGATAGTGATACATCAAAAAGTCCTATGATAAGAGGATTCTGGGCAAAGTCTTTCTATTTCTGATAGTCACAGAGCACATGAACATGTTAGAGACTTTGAGTGCCTCCAAAGGAAAGTGACCTGTTTAATTGTGATGCATGACCCCTTTTTTAGGCATAAGATATAATACCTCTTAGAACTGTTATTGTTTTGGGAAATTAAAGTTTCAGATTTTAGAGGTCCCATAGAGAGACTAATGTTTAACTCTGAGAGTGTCTTTATGTGAAGTCGGTTGCCGTTCAAACCTATGCTATATCACCGAATATTTAAATGAGATAAGGAGTCTTTCAAAACCTTGTCTCCAAAAGCAGGCATTCTAGATGTAAACTTTTAAAAATCATAAAGAGATTTATTTCTTTGAAGATACCTTGCTTCTCATGTAGAAATAATTGTATCTGTTTAAAGGAAAACTCTTGGCATCATTGGGTAGAACTAATGTTCATGGTATTTTAACAATTGTAACTCATAATAATAGTTCAGTGTATCAAACATGGCGTATCTTCCCTAGCTTGGAGGTAGCTTCACCATCAGTTTGATGACTTCTAGAAACCAAAGCTAAATTTTAGGCATTATTTTGTATTTATTCCAAAAGTGTGAGCAACTAAGCCAATTAACTCTATTCAGGATATGTACCCTCTCAACTTCAAAATGGAAATTTCTTGTCAACCAGATTTCTGGTAACTTTCAGTCCTGATGAAATGGTTAGCCAATTGATTTTTAACCAGTTTAAAAACAGGATTCCAGCAAAACAGTTTGTGCATATATCCATCTGCACAAAGATGCCCCTGGCAATTATTAGCTTGATCTCCCTCTGCAGAATTCCTGGGGAAACATGATCTGCAGTCAACTAGCCCTTTTTGTTAATAATCACTCAGTGCTGCAGAAAGAAATCTCCCAGGCTTCTCCATCCTAGACTTTAGGCAGGTTGTGTGCAGGGAGTAAAGGCTCCTTGACCTTGTTTTTCTGCTTCCATTCCTCAGTCAAGGTGGCATTACTGGGGCGAGTTTGGGGGAAGTGGGCAGGCAGAAAATGATGCACAACCCTCCTCCCATAGAAGTGATTCTTTGTCCTGGCCAAGATGTAGTTCACAGTTTTATGAGAAACTGACAATGCAGTCATTACACTGGGGCGTGTGTGAGGAGGCATGAGCCTTATGTGCATGCGACATGACCCTTTTGTAGTATTGATGCCAAAGAGTAGAGAGACTGAACATTCAGGAGTTCATTTTAGAATAGGATTTGCAGCTAAGAAGTCAAGCAAGAAACCTACATGGAATGACAAGTTTTATCTCTAATTTTTTTTTTTCTTATCTTACACATAGACTAATGCCAGGAGCACTATCTAAGATCTAGAAGGTACTTGGAAAGATAAAAGCTAAGGTTTCCCTTCATTTGTTTGGAAAGGCGTGACCTAAGACCAACAAAGTCAGAATTTCCAATATTTAGGATCTGTAAAAAAGGAGCTTTGGTGGGCAACAGGGCACAGAAGAGGAAAAAAAAAAAAAAAAAGAAGGAAATATTAAAGACTAATTGAAAACATGCAGAAAAAACCCTCAGGCTTTCCAAATGAATTGGAGCATTTTAACTGGTCCCATGAATTTACAAAATGTTGAATAATACTGTATTAGAATTAAGTGTTACTCTAAGCTAGTTAAGGAAGTTTTAAAGCAAGTTTGAAATAACCACCACCTTTTTACAGTGTGACTTGAAAAGTCGGCCTTCAGCCTAGAGAGAATCGTAGAGTTCTGTCGAGGAGTAATCCTGTCGATTTACATGGTTGTGAAGACAGTAGGATAAGACCAGAGAGTCTATGTAAGAGAAGAAATACACATTCCGGTTCAAGATGTGTTGATTCAGTATTGTTTCTCTTAGTGTAGAACTAGTTCAAGTTAGATTAACTCCTATATTAGGTAGTAAATCACTTCCTATGGTTTCCTGTCACCTTTGCTTGATTCTCATGCAGAATGCTACCATAATCTTGGCTGATTCAAGTTTACTATACCTAAAACCTCGTTTCTTCATGAAATGTGCAAATTCATTGATTTTCCTAAACTTTCACTTTCATTAGGTCCCTCCTGTGTTTGGAAACCTACAGTCATTTCTAATTTCTTGTACCCAAGTCAGTGCCCAGCACAGCTATGAAGGGAGCTAAGTTAGTTTATATCACTCTAGACCTGCCCATTTGCATCCTTCTGTCCTTGATACCACCTCTCCCCAACACCCTTTCAGTGTTCCCCTATGCCTTCTGCCCTGATTCATGACACTTAATCTAGATTTCTACTACTTTACTAGTGGAATTTACAACCTTCTAGAGGAGTCACTTTAAAACTGAACATACTACAAGTGGAAGGATTTCAGTTACCAGCCAGCAGGTAAAGGAAAATGTGAGGACCAAGTACACCGTCTAGTTTGTAAGGCAGCATGTTGTGTAAGGCTAATTACTTAATCTCTCTGTATTTCAGTTCCCTCATTAGTGAAATGGGGATTATGAAAGCCCTTATAGGGTTGTTATGAAGTGTAAATGACTTAGTATTTGTTAAATGCTTAGGAAATAAATAGTATGTAAGTGTTTAATCATTAAATAAAAATAGGCATCCAGATCTGTCAGGGTGTTAGAATGAAATGTGTTAAATTTAAACACTGAGTTCAGACTATGAAGTTTCATGATATGATTCCAATCCCTTCATCCATATGTACTTCCTACAACACCCTCTGCTATAGGCAGACTAGTCTATTAGCTCCTTCCTACACCTGAAATACACACCTGAACCTCATTCTCATGTTATGTACTCCCTTCACTTGGACTATTCCTTTCTCTCTCCACTACCTCATTAAATTTTACCTAACTTTCAAGTCCTAGATTCAGTTTTCTTCACAAATCAGCTCTCGTCAACTGGGGTCTACAATGGCTCTGTTTTTTCTGAAAAACAAAATTGCTTATGGTGTAAAGCATAATTCTTGTGATGCTAGACACGTAGAAAGTGCTTTTTATTTTTTTAAGTATAATTTCCACTTTATTGTCTTTCCAGGGGACAGTATTTCTTTAGTCTTTAAGGACTTAGCTCCTTGCATGGGCTTTGGTGGAGGTCATGGGGCAGCACCAGCAGGTCTAAGTTGGGGTGGAGGTGTTCGGGCCTTCCGGGCTTCCGGAGAACGATTCCTGACTACCTTGCTGTGAATGACACAACTCATGCAGTAATGCAGTCTCACATACAGCTTGCGAAGCACATAGGCATCGAAAACACTCGCTTCGGAAATGTCCCTGATGGCTGCGGCCTCTACGACGTTCCGAATAATTAGGCTGCAAAAGAGCAGACATTCAAAATGATACCTTATTTCCCTGCTTGCCCAGGGGAGAACTGACCTCCTTTGTTCTCTCTTCTCCATAAAGGAGAGGCCCAGGCTAAATGACTACTCAGCCTGCTTGTCCTCCTTGGTTTACCTATTCAGGTGGACATGGTCTAATTGTGGAATGGCCCCTGTGTGTATACCTTTACAATTGTGATGACCAGCCCTCTTCACCCTGATATCGATTCCAAACTACTCTCAATGCACCAAGCATGCTTCCTTCCAAAAAAATGAGATTCTCAAGCAATATATAATTGAATGTTTCACTTTATTCCAAGTAGACACTCTCTTGCCACAAAAACAAGGAAATACAGAAGTGCATCCTTGCTCACGTTTTGATCTTTGGCTCATAGCTGCCACCGTGTTCAACAAATATTTACTGAGCATCTCTCGTGTGAGGACCTGAGCAGTGAGATGGGGCTGCAAAAGATGAATAAGACAGCTCTTGCCTTCAAAGAGTTTTCTATAAACAATCATTCTATAGTTGTTGAAGCTCATTAAAATATAATGAAATTGCTGGTAAGAGATGTTTGGAAAACAGATACAAAGAAAATCAAAAGAAATTAAAGTTTTCTATGAATCCTAATAATTCTCCCAGGAGCAAGTTTAAAGAATGAAGGGAGAAATGTTTACCATCGTGTTAAGGTTTTCCTAATTCTGCTCTCTTTTTCAATTTAGGCAGAGTTCAGGTATCCAACCTAGGTCCGTAGTGATGCACTTAAAAAGACACGAAGAATTAAGGACTCCTATGTGATCTGGATTAGCAATCACAGCCAGTACTACCCTTGGGTATGGGAGAGAGGGCCCTTGCGTCACCCTGGGCTTTAGAGGGTCTTGCTCTAGCTCTCTCAGCTCATGCACTTCCCCTGAGCGGGAGGAGGTTTTGAGGCTAAGGCAACAAGCTCCCTTTTTATTGAGGGCTCCAGTTGCCAGGATTCTGAAGTCCCCAACCACTGGTGTATATACTTCTAGGCCTGAGGGATGGCCAGTGGGGCATTGTTGGTATGGAATATGGTTGGAACTTAGCTGCACGCATTGGGATGTCCCAACAAGTACACTGGGGCTTCTAATAGTGTAGGAGAAAGTAGAGGTCAGAGAGAGAAAAAAAGGGGCAGGTCAGGGCCATGAGCTGTGGACTGACTCACATCCCTACACCGTCATGGTCTGTGGAACTTCCAGGAATTCAAGAACCCTAAATTCAGGTTTAGGTTTTTAGATCATTGTGAAGGTATATTTCTCAAGGTAAGAGGATAGGACATAATGTTACTTAACAGTTTGTTGGCTTGATTTATGACTTTTAAATATTAGACATTTCCTGTGTGTGTCTCCATATTTCTTCTTGTTCTCACCTCACAAAGTTTAGGAGTAGTCCTGGATACAGTCATTGGACACAGGAAATGGGTTTGACTCAAACTGCCATTCCTCAAGAAATCCAGGCTCTTTCTCCTGTTGAGCCTCCCCGTATTCTCCCTCACTTCTGAACTGTTTACACTCTCTGCCTGAATTTAGGAGAGTGGACTAGTTGTTTGGACCACTGGTTTGGTCTCTGCACTTGTCTTCTCTCTGAATGCTGTCTTACTACCTTCATATTTTTGTGTCCCTGATGTCTGATCCCAGGTGCATTCCACCTCCTTGCTTAAAAATCTCAGACTCAGATGAGATTTGTATGAGAGCTGGTTACATCCTCTGGGACTGGGATTAGCCAGTTGCCGGAAAGCTCAGTTGTTCTCTGTTTGTTACAGTGTATGATAAACCCTTTCTTAGTATGAAAAGAAAAAGAAAGAAAATAAAAGTTCTCAAAAAGAAAGTCGATTGTTTGTCTTGATGATAGATGTAAAGAAGTCAGAAAAAAAGTGAATGTACTTAGCCAAAAACTTTTGAAAGCATTAAAGCTTGAAGTGACAATATTGGTGATGGCTGAGATGTTTGACCTGCACAGGTCCACGGCACATGCAATCGCCATGTGCTGCAACCCTTGTGAATATCAAGGTCTACCATAAGTCAATTCTGTTAGACTCTAAAAATCTTAATAGTTTAAATATCTAAATATTTTAACAGCTTAGGTTAATTAATTGGTTTATTCTTTAATTCACTCACTGTACAAATATTCATCTAGTGTCTGTCCAAAAGACTAACTGGTATGTTCCAAAACAAGCCCATGATGGCTTTTCCATTATACATAGAAGTGCTTCACGTTACAGCTGTTATAGAAACATAAACTCCTCTTTCTACTCTTCCATACAACTAAACCTCCCTCTTAAACACTTACATGTCTTATTTTAACTATTTTTGATTGAAATATTTCTCAAGTATCCTCATTTCCTTAGAGTATACTAAATGTTCTTTAATCACTCATAAAGTCAATCACTCACTGTGTTTTAATTAATTCTGTGATGTACTCAGGAAATTTCAATGTATAGATGGCAGTCTGTTTGGTTTTTTTTATTTGTGCTTTATAATTTTTTAATCTACTCTTGTTCATCACTTCTGTCAGTGTGCTTCCTCTAGTAGCTCTGCTCCTTTAATGTGCCTCTCACCTTTGGACTGGAAAACCACATTTGGTAAAATTCATTCTAAAATAGCAGCGAGTGTCTGACATGTTGTTGATAAAAATGGCATAACATTTAGTACACTAATTTTATAGCATTTCTTTTGACTACTTAAGACCAGTATTTCCTGTTTCTCAGGTGTATACAGAAAAGAACTTATTGGATGAATAGTTACTAGATAAATGAGATATTATTGAAATATACTATAAAATATGTCACAAGATAACTGTCTAGTTTGGAAGAAGTGATTTTCTTAAAGAGGCAAATACAGCAAAACTAGTTTGATTTAACTGACTGATTATCAACCAGGTCAATTCACTCAGTTGTCTGTGTGTGTGCATCTAGTGTTAAGCATTTATTTTTCCTACTAACCATATGCAACTCAAACTCTGAAGTATCTGAGAAACCTGTAAAACACAAATATTAACATGGGCTAAGAGGTCAACCTCCAGTGTGATTTATGAGGGATTATGTTGGCTGACTCCCAGTGAAACTGTTGAAAACTATTTAAAAAAATAATAAAGCCTCTAGAAATTGTTATGAGTGAATAGCATGCGACAAAGCATCTATTCAATAATATCTACCAAATTTGGTAAGAAAAATGAGAATGTGTGATATTTGAACCAAAATTGGTCCCTATCTCCCCTATTCTTAGTTCAGTGAGATGGAGATTCCACTCCAGACTGGTGATGCCAAGAATACAGGATACTCTCTCTGCTCAGCACCCAGAGGAAAGGCTTTCTTCCTGGGAGGGGCAGGATTTCATAATTTTTCATCCTACTCCCAGTTTCTTATTGCTGAGGCTAAGTTCTAGGCCAGTGCAATTGAGAAGTAGGGACTCTTTCTTATGCCCAGCCTCCACCGTGAAAAGGAGGCTCCACTGAGACCATGATCACTCCTTCCCTGGCTCATGAGGCCATGGTTCCACACCAGAAAAGGCCAGCTGAAAGAATCTCATATTTCTTCCCCCTCCTTCATGGCATTCTTGGTTCTTAGAATGAAAGTGACCTCAGAGAGAAACTTGCAATATTCCCTATATTCAAATCCATAGCCCTGGCTCAGAGATTTTTACCTGGGGAGAGAAGACAAGCCTGCCATAAAACAAATAGCTCTTCATCTCTTCCTAAGGAACTTTCTTTTGC
Source organism: Balaenoptera borealis (assembly GCF_965194805.1). Lineage (NCBI taxonomy): Eukaryota > Metazoa > Chordata > Mammalia > Artiodactyla > Balaenopteridae > Balaenoptera > Balaenoptera borealis. The sequence continues at coordinate 41,669,789 of NC_138871.1, read as the reverse complement.
AAACTAGAGTGAAGAAATTCAAGCCTAATAGCACTCTCAGAAACAGTAGAAGTGGTGAAAGGCAATTGAGAGGAGATTCAAGACACAGGCTAAACTGTAGGCCAACTAGTTTGCAGAAGAGAACCAGGGAGTAATAAAGCTGGAAGAGCCCTCCAATGATCAGAACAAAAATCAAACACTAACTTCAGAAAGTATTCATTCAAAGGAGCCAGAATTTGAATAGATTAGTTTGTAGAGCAATTTATACCCCAGGTATTATTAAATGCAATAGAGTAATCAGCTGTCAGTTAGTGGAGTTTACCTGCTGAATGTGGTCAGGGAAAGAAAGGGAGAGACTCCAACCAATGCCACTGTCATCCCTGGGTGACTGTGGGCATATCCAAACCTGTGCATCCTCAAGGAACAACATCAGAGGCTGAACACTGGAGGGGAGGTAGAGGAGATGACACTGAAATACTCTAATCAGTTGCTAACCAAATAAACAAGCAAATAACAATAACCCCAGCGGGATGTGGGGAGAGCAGTAGAAGACAGTACCCAGAATTTCTACAATATATTATCTAAAATGCCAACTTTCAACAAAAAATTATGAGTATGTAAAGAAATAGAAAATTATGACTCATATAAAGGAAACAATGAAAGCAACTGAAACTACTTGTGAGACAGATCAGATTCTGAATTTATGAGAAAAAGACTTTAGCCATTATAAACATGTTCATGGAATTAAGGGAAATCATGATTAAAGAAGTAAAGGAAGGTATGATTACAATATTGCCTCAAAAAGAGATTATCAGTAAAGAAGCAGAAATTTTTAAAATAAAGAATCAAAGAGAAATTACAGACTTCATTAGAGGGGCTTAATGGTAGATTTGTACTGGCAGAGAAAAGAATAAGTGATTTTGAAGATAGATTGATAGAGATTATGCAAGCTGAAAAACAGAGAGAAAAAAGAATTGAAAAAAATAAAGAGCATCTCAGAGAAATGTGGAACATCTTTAAGCACACCAATGTACACATAATGGAGGTATCAGATGGAGAGAGAGAAAGGAATAGAAAAAATATTAGAAGAAATAGTGATTGAAAACTGAAGTGCTTATGCTGATATCAGAAAAAAATAGACTTTAAAACAAAAATATTACTAGAAATAGAGATATTCTATAGTGATAAAAGAGTCACTCCATTAAAAAAGATATAATAATTATAAATATATATGCTATCTAACAACGGAACACCAAAATGCAAAATAGTTGGAGACTTCCATACCCAACTTTCAGTAATGGAAAGAACAAACAGAAGATCAACAAAAGAAATAGAAGACTTGAACACTGTAAACCAACTAGACCTAATAGACACCTATAGAACACCAACCCTAACAACAACAGAATATATGTCATCCCAAATGCACACAGAACATTCTCCAGGATAAACTAGCAATAAATCAAACATCAGTAAATTTAAAAGGATAGAAATAATACAAAGTATGTTCTACAACCACAATGTAATAAAATTAGAAATCAATAGCAGGAAAAAATTTTGCAAACTCACAAAATGTGGAAATTGTACAACACTCTCCTAAACAACCAATGAATTGAAGAAGAAATCAGAAGGGAAATTAGAAAATACCTTGAGAGTAGTGAAAATGAAGATATAGCATATGAAAACATATGGGATGCAGCTAAAGCAGGGCATGGAGGGAAATATTTAGCTGTTGTAAATGTCTATATTAAGAAAGAAGAAATACATCAGATGAATATCATAGTCTTCCATCCTCAGACACTGAAAAGAGAAAATTGAACCAAAAGAAAGCAGAAGGAATAAAATAAGAAAGAAAACAGCAAAAAAGTAATGAAATAGAGGCTAGGAAAAATAGAGAAAATTGATAAAACCAAAGCTGGTTCTTTTAAAAGATAAAAAAATAAAAATTAAAAATTACAAACATTTAGATAGATTGCCAAGAACAAAAGAGATAAGAATCAAATTATTAGAAATGAAAGAGAAGACATTACTACTGACCCTACAGAAATTTAAAAAGGATTACAAAGAACTACTATTAACAATTGTACAGGACTTCCCTGGTGGCGCAGTGATTAGGAATCTGCCTGCCAATGCAGGGGACACAGGTTCGAGCCCTGGTCCGGGAAGATTCCCACATGCAGCGGAGCAGCTAAGCCCATGCGCCACAACTACTGAGCCTGCACTCGAGAGCCCGCGAGCCACAGCTACTGAGCCAATGTGCCACAACTACTGAAGTCCATGCACCTAGAGCCCGTGCACTGCAACGAAGAGTAGACCCCGCTTGCTGCAACTAGAGAAAGCCTGCACGCAGCAACGAAGACCCAGCGCAGCCAAAAATAAATAAATAAATAAATTAATTAAAATAAAACAAAACAATTGTACACCAACAAATTAGATGAATTGGACAGATTCCTAAAAAAGACACACCAAAACTGACTTAAGAAATAGACAATATGAATAGATTTATAACAAACGAGATATTAAAGCAGTAATCAAAAACCTACCCACAAAGAAAAACTCAGGCCCAGACGGCTTCACCACTACATTCTACCAAACATTTAAAGAATTAATGCCAATTTTTCATAACCTCATTCAAAAAGTAAAGAGGAGAGAATACTTCCCAACTCATTCTACAATTACCAAATGACTCAGAAATTCCATTCCCAAATATGTGAAATTAAAACATGTTCACACTGAAACTTATACATGAATGTCTATAGCAGCATCATTCATGATAGCCAAAATGTGGAAACACCCCAAGTGCCCATCAATGGACAAATGGATGAACAAAATTTAGTATATTTATACAATGGCGTATTACTATAAAAAGGAATGAATAAATGATATTTGCTATAATATGGATGAACCTTGAAAACTATATGCTAAGTGAAAGAAGCAAGTCACAAAAGACCACATGTTATATAATTCAGTTCATCTAAAAGTCCAGAACAGGGAAATCTATAGAAAGTTTCTTAGTGATGGGAGAATGAGGCATAGGAATTGGTAGCTAAATGGTATAGGGTTTCTTTTTGAGGTGATAAAAAATACTGAAATTGACTGTGGTGTTGGTTGCACGTGTTTGTGAATATACCAAAACCCACTGAATTGTACACACGGTAACAAAAACAACTGATAAATCGACCACATATAATTTTTAAATATCTGTATTATGAAAGAAGCCAAGTACAAAGTTAAAAGCAACGAAGCTGAAGAGGTATTTTAAAAATTTAATAGAAATCAAAGTTTATTATTAACAATCTATAACTTCTGCAATTTAATAAAAAAGACAAATGAGCAGAGAACTGAAATGGCATTTGACAGGAGAAGAAATCTGAATGTAGGTCTTATGAAAAGAATCTCAGCTTCAACAGGTAATCCTGAAATGTAAATATTAAATAATGAGACAATTTCACACTCCTGAGACCAAGAAAAGTAAAAGGCCTAAGAGCATCTATGTTGGCAATAAAGTAGAGAAACAGGAACTCTCATTTAATCTAGTGGGCATACAAGCATACACGCTGGTACAATAATTTGGAAAGCCACTTGACCAAATCTCATGCCCTACACTAAGTGACAGTATACCCTAGTTATATTCCCTAAAATAAGTCAAGCACATGAACTAAAGGAGACATATATAAGAATGTTCATTGTAGCACTGTTTCTTACTTTAGAAATCTAGAAACAATACAAATGTCCATGAACAGGAAATTCATGGTATATTTATCATGGGGCACTAGACAACAGTTAAAATGAGGAACAAGGGTATATATGCCAATGAAGATAAACTTTTAAAAACACATTGAATAAAATCAAGGCAATTGCCAAATGATACATATTTAAATAAACTATAAACCATTCAAAAATAATAGTCTATAAATATAAGCACAAAAGTAAATATAAGTCCACAAGCAAAAGCACAAAAACACATGGGATTGATAAACATTGAGTTAATAATTATTGTCATCACAGCAGAGAAAGTCAGTGAAATAGGATTGGAAAGGTGTTTACAGTGAGAATATTATTTTTTAAAGTCCAAAGTAAATGTTCCATAATGTTAGGATTTAATGGAAAGGCAAGGTGAAAAGGTAGTATAGGATGGAATCATGGGCACAGGTTCTGAACCAGAATGCTTTGGTTCAAATTTTCCCCCTGCAACCTACAATCTGTGTGACTTTATGCAAAGTATTTAACAACTCCATGCTCACTCAGAAAATGTGGAATGGTAATAACAGTAGCACATCATAGGGGTGTTCTGAGAATATGATGAGTCAATATATGTAAAAATTCATAGAAGAATGCTTGGCATGTAGTGAGTGTTTAATATTTTTATTTGTTAAAACTGCATAATTAAGTCTCAATATTTATTTTTCTATTCTGCTTTCTGTGTGTTTGAATTATCTCATAATAAAAATACTATTATTTTTAAAATTATACCAGACTTTAATGGGAAGAAAAGGCAAAGAGGAGCTATCCACAGGGACACATTTGATATAAGCTGAACAATCCCTGCTATATAATTCAGATTTTTTTAATTTCTAAAAAATAAAATTAATTACGGCGTAAATATTCTAACAATTAAGGCAAATAGCCACTTAGTGAGTTAAAAAGTATTTGTTAAGTGTCTTTTTTCCAGCTCTACCTTAGGCAGCAGGCAAGTTAAAAAACATCAAGCAAGAGTCAACAGATTCCCTGCCCTTACTGACATACAGAATGTGTTCACAAAGGAAATAATCAGAGAACAAGGCAAAGAATTCCATAAATATCATATTTTATGACCCCATGTACTAGAGTAAGCCATTGAGAGAAAGGGCAGTTTGGCCCTTGGAGTAATCAGGGAAGTTGGTTGTTAATTGATTGGTTTGTTTCTTTTGTTTGTTTGAAATTAAGTGAAAATAGAATTTGTTTTTGAGGAAAGTGAGATTTCTATAAGCTGAGAAATCAGGAAGAGGGAGTGAAGGAAAGAGTGGTACAGCAGAGAATAAAAGCTCAGAAGCAAGATGAACTTGACCTGAAGGGGCGACTATCTGCTTGTTGGAAACAGTGAGTTTAACCCAGGGAGCAGGAGAGAATAGGAATAGGGGGTTAGATAAGCAAGGTGCATGCCATTAATATTAGAATTTTTCTTTATGACAGTTGAAGGGGAATTCTTCAAGAGTGACTTCTGATAGTTGATTCTGAGAAGGCTGTTACTAGGAAGTAGCTTTGGTTTGAATCTTCAAAGAGGAGAACCAGAAATTTTATTCTCTTATCGGCAGAGATAAGAAGCTATACCTTGAAGCTATACCTTGAACCATCAGATGAAGTAGAAGATATTTGGATGGATTTTCAACATGACAGAGTCTCCTTTAGAGCAAATACATATGTAACTAAACAAATTTAGTTTTGAAAACAATGGTATATATTTTAGGAGAGAAAAAGCAACTAGCTGTGAAACCTCTCACCACATCTTTTCTGGAGCTCACAGAGAGAGCCCTAGGGCTGTCTTTACAACTACCCAACAAGCTCTTGAAAAAGAGCTTTTTCTGTGATTTAATAACACCATTTATAGGAAACAAAGCTTAACTTTTTTAATACTTGCTAAGAGGATGGAGGCAGAAGGATAAGGCAGTAGTCAGTGAACAATTCATTATCTTTGTGAAAACAAACATGTAAATAATCATTTAATTTCATGGATGTGGAGTGGGCAGGGGAGAAAGTAAATCCTTTTCAGAAGCTGGTGGCTGTAAAAACCCTCTCACTGTACCCTGTGGTCTCACTGACACAATGCTGCTAGAATGAAAATATTCTACCAATTCTAATAGACTGAAAATAAAAATAAACAGCTTAATTGCATGGTGGGTGTTTTGGAATGGCTTTCTGAATTGTAAAGTGCTCATCATATGTCTCTATTATTTCCACACTCCACAAGACTGCCTCGCTTGAAGTTCCCAAAGGAGTGAGATGGATGCAACAAATAGCCAGAAAGCATCATGTTTCGAACCCTAATATCTTTGTTCATTTCATCCCTGAGCAGGACAGTGAAATGATCAGCATTGTGGCAACAAAGTTGCCATATTTCTAGTCAGATGTCATGCCTAGCTCAAAACTTGCATTTCAAATCAGGAGATTAAGAAATATTGGTTGAAAAATATTCAATTAATCTTCTTTGGTTAACCAAGATGGGGAGTTTTAGGTTTCCGGATATGCTGTAAACTTTTCAGTAGACAGAACCATATCTATCCAACTTGGTGGTATTCCATTCAAAGGGAAGACTAAGTAAAAGCTTTATGAAAACAGTGAAAATACGGTGTCATGTTCCTGAAATGAAATCATTTTGAAAATTCCTTTTCCCTAAAAGTCAACTGGTGGACTTTGTGATTCAATCAGGCAATGTCTTTTTGAGCTGTTTTGGTGTTGAAGCTATGGATGGGAGAGGGAGGGAGAGAGAGAGAGGGAGAAAGGGAGAGAGAGAAGGAGAAAAGGCAGAAGGGGGGGAGGAGGAGAAGAAGGAGGAGTTGGAGGGGAGGAGAAGAAAAAGGAGAAGAAGGAAAAGAAAAAAGAGAGCAAAGGATAAAAGGAAAGAAAGGAATAAAAGATGGAAGGAAAGAAGGAATGAAGGAAGAAATGAAGTCTAGAACTTTTACAATTAAACAAATATGACTTTCAAAAGCTTTCTTTCAGGAGCTTATGGATATATTTGAACAAATTGATAATTGGAATTCCTCTTTGGAAATCATCATTTTATTTCTCATAAAAGAAAAACAGTCTTATCACATTGTATGCTGTTGTATAATAACAAAAATCTGTTATCCACCATGTTTATCAGTCTTTTTTTTTAAACATCTAATGCCTTTTTAAAAATTATATATTTATTTTTATCTTTGGCTGCGTCGGGTCTTACTTGCAGCACGCAGGATCTTCGTTGAGGCATGTGGGATCTTTCACTGCGGTGCACGGACTTCTCTCTAGTTGTGGCGTGCAGGTTTTCTCTCTCTAGTTGTGGCATGCAGGCTCCAGAGCACATGGGCTCTGTAGTTTGCGACACGCAGGCTCTCTAGCTGAGGCACAGGAGCTCAGTAGTTGTGGCGCGCGGGCTTAGTTGCCATGCGGCACGTGGGATCTTAGTTCTCAGGGATCGACCTGGGACCCCTGCATTGGAAGGTGAATTCATTACCACTGGACCACCAGGGAAGTCCCCTGTTAATCAGTCTTAATTGTGAATTACTTTCTTTTTCTAAAACTCAGTCTAGTCTGGTCTTTTGAAGGGAGGCAGTGTAACAACATGGGGGTATACATGGAATTCTCACCCTGTGTGCTGAAAAGGAAAACAAGTGGATCTACTGAGCAAGAAGGCCAAGGAGAGATGCAGGTGGAGGGACGTTCTCTCCTGGATTTCTGACAACTCTCCCTTTCCTGTTCCCTGAAGTCCCTTGAGTTCTAAGAGATACCTTTGTAGTTTTTTCTTTTGTGTTATCCCAGGGGCAAAAGGTGTGACTAATCTATTTCTCAGTTCATGGCACTCTCTTATAAGCTGATGTGAGGCCCCGTCTCATTTTATGAATGTATTTGTATATGTAAGAATGTAGGCAAAGCACATATTCATTTTATTCTTATTCTCTATTCCCCTTCTCCTTACTCCCATAACAACCACTGTTGTATAATTAGTACATACTTGAAGTTAAATTTAACATCGTAAAATATATGGCATTAGTCTTTTCTGTGTGTATTTTTTGGTTTACATGAGTAACATTGCGTTATAGCCTTAATTTTATATATAATTTTCTTTTGTCTCTGTGCTTTAAAGATCCATGCATGTTCCTATGTGTGTATCTATCCATTTGGTTCCTTCTAACTGCTGCATAGAGTACTTCTCTGTTAATTTTGGCCTATGTTGTTAGAAATAAGATTATACCTTGCATATTTAGAATAAGTTTCTGTCCATCTCTGCACTAAACAATTTAGAGTGTTACAAGCTCTAAAGTGCTATAGAAAAGCATCGCTTAGAGGAGGAAGGTGGAAGTGTATTTATGTTGGAGTGTAAGCATGTGTGGAAGCCTCGCAGCCCCAGAACTTGGCCCTGTTCTTAGAGCATCTTCTTTTTTTTTTTTTCACACACACACACACACACACACACACTGTATTTTATTTTTGCAAGAGATAAATAGACTGACACCAAGCATTGTAAATGGATTACCACAACAAAAGCAACAATGATTGCAATTACCAAACACGAAACACACTCATACTATGCTTAGAGCATCTTCTATCCATTCTCGACCTGTCCTGCTTCAAGAGTTCCAGGGAGCCTGCTGTGAGGCCAGGAGCTACTTTGGAGTGCTGGCTGGAGGATTAAGCCAATTCTTATGCAACTGACTCAGTTCTCAATGGCCATTTCTTCTAAAAATTTTCTTTTGTGTGTGGGTCTTGGGGTAGGGGTGAGTTTGAGGTTTAAAGTTTAACCTAGAAATAAGATGATGTGGTCTGCTTGCTGTCTGTTTAGATAGGCTTTAAGACTAATTGGATTTACATGGAGGCCAGGCCAGAGAGTGGTAATTGATGACTTGTGTGCAGACAAGCATTTACCAGGTTGAATTGTCCAAATTGGTTTGTTAAAGCTCCAGGTTACATTCTTACACAAGAAAAACATTCAGTAAACATGAGACAAGTTTAGGAAAACTTAATAAAAAGAAACCTGTCTTACACTCAAAAAAAAAAAAAATGCATAGAGTTCCACAGTGTAAATCTACCACATTTTGCATATCTATCTCCTTGGTATATAACTAGTCTTCCATTTTATACTACCACACATAAATCCCACAGTAACCATCACAGAACATGTCCCAATATGGAATTTTACTGTGCTGTATTACTGGATCATAGGTGTGAATACTTTATGACAAAGTACTGCTAAAGGGCTCACCAGAAAATTAGAATAGCTTCAGTATCATCAAGAGTAGACGATGCCTTCTTGTCTCCAACTCCACTAATATCTGGCATTACATAGCTCTAACTTTTGTAAATCTCATGGGTATTAAATTATATCATATTCCTTTTTGACTTTCACTTTTCTAATTACACACAAAAAAATTTGAACATCTTATCCTTTGGTTGATACCATTCACTTTGATTATCCCTTCCAAAAATTGTATGTTCATATTCATTCCTTTTTTTCACAATTGGGTCATTTCTCTGTATCATTAATTTGCATAAATTCCTTACACAGTTAAGATAATTGTTCCCTTTTGCAGTATCTTCCTTACCTTTAAACTATTATTTCACTATGTAGTGTGTTTTAATGAGCAGATATTTATAATATTGAAGTAACCAAATTTAGTTGTTGTATAGAACAACTGTCAGGAAATACATTATTTTGTTGTGTAACAGTTGTTTCAGACAACAGAGAAAGAGAAAGCCAAAATAATTTGGGATTATAGAAACCTTAATTTAAATAATCAAGTAAGATTATTACAAAAAAGTATAGTTACACTTGTACACATAGATTAGAAATTACTAAATGCAATATTAGTTCACTTTAGCTAATATGTAGTAAAAATAAAATGATCAATGGTTTATTAAAGGAAGTCAAGGATAGTTCAATATAAGATAATTTATAATTTATATATCAAAGGAGAAATATCACAGGATTTTAAAATAACAAAAAACCTACAGAAAACACATATTTAAAGGAAAGATTTAAATGAATTCACTTTAAGATTAGGAAGGAATAAAATACTCCCAGTATCTATTGTATAATATAATACTGTAGGTTTTTAGAAACTCCGTAAAGCAGTAAAAGGACTATGAGGTATAAGGTTAGAAGAAAAAAAAGCAACATTTCATTAATCTTTCTAGAAAATTAAACAAAATAAGGCATATTATTAAAAATGAGAAAATTCAATTAGGTTGCCTGACAGGAGATGATTTCATCCCAGAACTAATAGTGTTCATTGACTATATAAGAAATCACTTGGAAGAATGACAAAAAAATAAATAAGATTCAATTGACAGTGCAAAGGAAAACTCTAAATTATTTAGATATTGACTTAGGAAGGAGAAAATTTTAAAAGTATATTAAAGGACATAAAAGAAGAACCAATTTAAGTTCATTCCATCACCATAGGTGAGAAGGCCTAACTCTATAATGTTATTAATTCAGGTCAAATTATCTTATAATTTCAAAATAATTCTTATCAAAATATCAGCTGGATTTTTGGAGAAACTTGACAAATATTAGAAAATTAAATATAAAAATAAAAAATTAGTTCCTTAATAACAAGTCAACACTGAAAGAGAAAAGTAAAAAATGGGGACTTTCACACTAGATATTAGGACTTAAAAGCCATTGCAATATCCCCGTATCCTCTCCCTCTTGCATCTCCCTCCCACCCTCCCTATCCCACCTCTCTAGGTGGTCACAAAGCACCGAGCTGTGTACATGTAGCTGATTCACTTTGTTATATAGCAGAAACTAACACAACACTGTAAAGCAATTATACTCCAATAAAGATGTTTAAAAAAAAAAAATGTAGGAGAAAGAGGAAGCAGCAGAGAAATAGAGAAGCTGTAGTCAGATTGTTAGAAGGACTATGATGCTAGGAGGACAAGCAATATGGATGGATTTTTAAAACAAATGAACTGAAGTCAGAATGGATTGGTTTGACAGCCCACCTGTAGACAATGCCTTAATAAAACAATAGAAATTTAAAAAATTGCAATAAAAAATATTTTTGTAGTCCTAAAGGAACAGACAATATAATTATAGAACAGAATTCATTGTTCAGAGGCAGACTCATATATATGTGGAAATTTGATAATTATATGAGGGCCAACACAAATCAATGAATGTGGGACAATTGTGGAGTAGAAGGTCTTGGATATAATCCTCATCCTTTGGACTCCCGATGAATTAAAGAATATACATTAAAGGTAAAACAGAGTTATTGGGAAAAAATGTAATATAGTAACTTTGTCACCTGATATAGGGAAGAAACCTTAAAAATCCAAAAACTCAGACAGTAGGTTCAAAAATGGGCTCTTGTATCTTTGTAATAGTTTCCCTTTTAAACAAAACAAGCTTGAATGAGTTTCTGTTATGTTCACCGTTTTTATCCTATTATGTCTACTCTGAGGAGACAAGCATGTGTTACCTTCAAGAATATGCAGCATACTGAAATAGAATCTGAGGATCTTTAAAAAATGAGAATCACAAAATAAATGCAGTATCACTGGAATGATATCTTAACTCTAAAAGAGACCATAAAGAAGAGAAATCCCTCATGTAGTTGTAGACCTTATTATACACTCATGTATGAACCCTTTAGAAAGTTATTCTCATTATTTTGTGACTACCCTTTTGGGACTTGGAGCAAAGAGTCTATAGTCAGTATCAGGGCCTTGAACAATGCTGACCATATGACTGGGACTCTCTGTGCTTTCTGTGCCTGGATATCTGTTTCCTTCTTCAGCTTTGGGAATTTTTCAGCCATAATTTCATCAAAAAGATTTCTATCGCTTTCTTTCCTATCCTCCTGGGACCCCTATGAATGTTACTACACTTGATGTCAACCTAGACGTTCCTTAAACTATTCTCATTTTTTTAAAATTTGTTTTTCTTTTTGCTGTTCTGATTGGATGATTTCCATTATTCTATCTTCCAGATTGGCTTATGCGTTCTTCTGTATCACCTAACCTGCTGTTAATTCCCTCCCTCGAAGTATTTTTCATTTCAGTTGTTGTATTCTTCAGCTCTGTTTCTTTTTTTATATTTTCTTGTTAAAATTCTTACTGTGTGCATCTATTCTTTCCCTCAGTTCAGTTAACATTATTACTATTGCTTTGAACTCTTTATCAGGTAAATTATTTATCTCTGTTTCATTAGGGTTTTTTTCCCAGGGTTTTCTCTTGTTCTTTCATTTGAAACATTTATCTTTCTTCTCATTTTATTTAACTTTCTCTTTTTCTATGAAATTAGGTGAAACAGTTGCCTGTCACAGTCTTGAAGGCATGTACTTGTGTGAGAGCATCCCTATTCAGTCCATGTGTGGTGGAAGAGCTGGATCTAAAGTGAGCAAGGGCCATATCTTTCACTGGGGGAATGCTGGCAGCCATGGCCTTGGTATAAGAGGCTAGACCAGAGCCAGGTGCAAACCAGGGCTTCTATGCTCAAGGCCATCATAATCCTATTGGGGGTGGGGCAGGACCCCAGGAGCTGGAACAGGAGTCCTGAGGGAGATGGGTTTCTCCTGGGTGTGATGCCAGTCTCCACCTTGGTTTGGGGCACAGCCAGGACCTGAGAGCTTGGGGCTCGGTGCTGGTTTCAATTTTTTCCACGTGTGTGCGCCTTGGTTAGAGGCTGGGTTGGTGCCAGAGGGGTTGGTGCCACCCTATTGAGCTAGTTTCACTCCCTCCTGAACGTGTGCAATGATGCACGCACTGGCAATGGCTGCCTCTGCTCTGGTCAGAGGCAGGTCCAGAGCCCAAGTCAGCTCTGTTCCCTCCAAGTATGTGCACTCTCATTGGCAAAGGCAGCCTCCACCTTAGTGGGGAACATCGCTGGAGCAAGAGGGGCTAGAGCAGGAGGGCCACAGGGTGCGCTGGGGTGGTCCTGGCATCTGGTCAGAGCCGCAGGCAGTTTTCAATCTGCTGCCCCCACGCTGTGACTTGAAGCAAGCAAGTCTGTGCACACGTTCTTCAAGAGCAGGATCTCAGATTCTAACAACCCTCTGGTTACCCCCACTGGTTTGCAAACCACCTAAGGGGGGCTCATCTTCCTGGTGTTGGACCCTAGAGCTGGTGTGCCTGATATATGGATCAAACCCTATCCTCCCCAGGGAGGACCCCTGAGCCTGGGATATGCCCCTCCTCTTCTGTGTCCCCCACTAGGAGTACGTGTCCTGACCAGATCTCTTCTCCTCCCTTCTACCAGACTCCACGTAAATCTTTTTTACAGCCTGCCTGCTAATCCCCAGGTCAGTTTCAGTGAGAGCTGCTGTAGTTGCAATTTTGATGTGTTTGTGAGGGGAGGGGAGCCCAGTATCCTCCTACTCTGCCATCTTGATCTCTTTCCTCATCAGCTACTTTTTGATTCTTGCAATTCTTCAGAAAAAGAAGATTGTAATGGTGAGTCCTGAGGACATCCTAAGACTGCACCCTCCTGTAATACCTTAACTTTTTTTTTTTTTTTTTTTTTGGCAGTGTGGCTTTTGGGATCTTAGCTCCCCAACCAGGGATCAAACCCAGTGAAAGCGCTGAGTCCTAACCACTAGACCGCCAGGGAATTCCCAATACCTGAACATTTTTATTCTTATTTTGAGTTGTTAAGCTTTATATATTAGTGCCAAAATGACAATTTTTTTTTTCTGTAGGCTCCAGAGTAGCATCTGACTTTTTTTTTTTTTAATTTTTATTTATTTATTTGTTTATTTATTTATGGCTGTGTTGGGTCTTCGTTTCTGTGCAAGGGCTTTCTCCAGCTGCGGCAAGTGGGGGCCACTCTTCATCGCGGTGCGCGGGCCTCTCACTATCGCGGCCTCTCCTGCTGCGGAGCACAGGCTCCAGACGCGCAGGCTCAGTAGTTGTGGCTCACGGGCCCAGCTGCTCCGCGGCATGTGGGATCCTCCCAGACCAGGGCTCGAACCCGTGTCCCCTGCACTGGCAGGCAGACTGTCAACCACTGCGCCACCAGGGAAGCCCTGACTTTTTATTTGGGGACAGTAAGTCAAGTTTCTTGGGAAATGATTTCAGTTTTAAGGTGGATGCTTCCATATACAGGATTCCATATATGTTGACTGTGGAAGTGAAAGGATCTCTTGAGTTGACCACCTTGGATATTAGCAAGGTGAGGAAGAAGCACTGTGCTTCTAGAGATGCTAGATGCTAGATGCAGGACCTATATCATCACTCAGTGTTTCTAACTTTTGAGGTTTACTTACTTGTTCCTGTGTTGCTTTGACAACCTCCAGTGACAAATAGGTTATGTATCCCAACTCATTCAGGTGGCTATTGTAAAAATACTCCAGATACACATAAATTTCCCCCGTGTGCAGTGAAAGTTTCCTTCTTCATTTAAGTCACTTTTTCATTGATTCAAAATTTTGCTGTCAGTCAGAATATATTTAATACCCACTTAAAGCCAATATTTCACATTCTGATTTCCAGAACAGCCAAAAAATGAAACTTTTATAATATCTCATAGAACTTAAAATTTGGTATGTTTTTGGATATTAATTCTTTCAACCATGGCTTGCTTTTCCAACTTTCTCCATCTTGGTTTTCTTCCCCTGGATTAAGTGTCCCTCTTAAAATATGGCACCCAGAACGGAACAGCATAGTCTGGATGTGGTCTGAGCTACAGAGAGTAGCAAAACTATTACTGGCTATAATTTAGAAAAAGGGCTTGTACAATACTAATGCAATCTATGAATGTGAATTTTTAAAGGCATCTGCCACATACTGATGGGTCTTATTAAAGTTGTGGTCAGCTAAGTCCTCCAGATCTTTTTCACATGAATTTCTGCCAAGCCAAGTTTCTCCATCCTGTACTTATACAGTTAATATTTGAACTTTTATGCAGAACATTGTATTTATCACTATTAAATTTCATCTATTGGAATTTACTCAGAATTCCAGCCTGTCAGAACAATTTTGAATGTTGATTGTTATATTTAGTATCCTTTCCAGCTTTGTGCCATTCAGATTTCATAAGCTTCCTTTCTGTGTTGTCATCAAAATCATTGGTAAACAGGCTGAACAAGGCTGGGCCAAACAGGGAACAAGTGGTCATCCACTAGCTGAGGGAGGCTAAGATAAATTATTTGGGTCTGATTGTTAAATTCAGTTAACTCACTTTCACCCAGCTTGCATTTCATCATGTACATTACTTTTAGAGGAAATATTGTTGAATATTTTATTTAAACAAGCTGTTTCTGCAGATTTACCTTGATTGGCCAACTTTATATTATTCGGAGAAAAAAGAAGTTTATTTGTTCATTATTGCCTACTCTGTGCCAGGCATTATTGTATGTTAGAGAAGTACTGTAGACCGTTATAAGGAATTTGACTTTTATTGCAATGAGAAACCATTAAAGAATTTACTAGGCATAATAAAATGACCTGAGCTTCAGGTTTAAAACATCACTTTGATACTATGTATAGAATAGATTATAGAAAAGCAAGAATGGAAATGGGGAGACCAGTTATGGGGCTATAGAGATTAATTGAAGGAACACTTACCTCTGGACCAGAAGATACGTTCTCCTGGTTCTGCCACTGATGGTATGAGTTTGGGAGAGACGTTCCAGCCAAATAGTCTGAGTTCCATTATCTATGAAATGAAGGATTAAAGGAGCTTTGTGAAATAACCTTGACAAAATTTGCCAGCTCTAACATTCCATACATATGCAATTTAATCATCACTATATGATTTATTTACTGTCAAACCCAGAATGTTTCTTGACTCCACGACAGTGTGATCTTTCTTCAGTTTCTGAGGTATACACTGCTCCCTTATTTCAAAATTGAGACTTCCTCTGTTTTATGTGATGCTTCAAAAGTTGTGAGGACTAGACATTTGCAATAACATCTGCTAATTCTATGCCTGGGCCATGAGAGTGGAACTCACTGCAAGTAGCTATGTTCTTCTTTACTAATCCCTCACTTGGATGACACCCTCCATTTGACATTATTTAATTGTCTTCTCTCTGAAGACGTTATTCCTTGTTTAGAAGGCCATAGAAGATTAAGAGTTGAAGAGTTCTGCTTTCTTGTTATTGACTATATAGTTGGATTTATTATATGTTTATATCATTATAGATGCATTTGCTGCTGCTACAGCTATCATTGGGGTTAGACAGGGCACAAACCAAATGGACAGATTTCAGCAAGAAGCACTTGAAGTGAACTTCTTGCTGCACAGGTCCACCCGTGGGCCAGGAGCAGCCTCTCCATCTTTGGGAAGAAGGTCATCTCCTGGGATGTATCATCATCACCTGCATCGGCAGCAACATATTGTCCCTGAAATCCATTAAATGTGTAGTATATCTCTGTCACTGAGCTAAAAGATTTATGTGCATTATCTCATTTTATAGGGCAGTTTATTCAGACATCCACTCATTCATTTGGTTACTATTTATGGTGCACCTCTGATGTACCAGATATCCAGTAAGCATTAGGATGTAGGGGTAAACCAAGCAATCGTATTTCCTGCTTCAAGTTATGTGTAGCCTAGAGAGAAAAATAAGCACTAAACAGGTGATCACGATGAAGTGGGTATCTTTTGAAAAATGCAAGGTCTTCCAGTGCTCACAGGAGATGGACCTACTAAATGACTCCAAATTTTGCTGTTTTCTGAATATACCAGGCACTCTTCTGCTTGAGGGTTATTGATTTCCTGCTTCCATTACCTAAGGCTTTCTTCTTCTAAATGTCCATGTGGCTCACTCCTACATTTTATTCACTCAAATATACCTTAATAAGTAGGAGCCTTTTCCTGCCATTCTACTTAATGACGCAACATTGCTCCCCATTGCTTTGTCTCGTTAGCCGCCTGATTTTTCTTCACAGAATTCATCAACCCCTGAAAGAATATGTATGTCTCCCCTCAACCTACATCTCTAATAAATAAGTTGAATGAGAACAGGGACTTTTATTCACTGTCATTTCTGGAGTACTGAGAACAATGCTTGGCACCTATAGGTTCTTGATCAATAAATGTCAGTTCAGTGATTAATTGCTTGAATGAATAAATGAATGGATGAATTGTTATATGACAGTCTAGGCGAAAACCTCAAATTTGTCACGCCGTACCCTAGATCAGACAGGGACTAAGTAATTAAAAGAGAGAGAAGTGTCTCTGGCTCAGAAAATGGTCATTTCATATCTGTGTTGGAAGATGGTTGTGTAAGTCTAGGATTTCTGCACAAAGAGAAGAAATAATCTTGAGCAATCTTATAAAACAGACAACTGAGAGGTAGAATATGTGTTACAGATAAGTGTTGAGCTGATGAATGAATGTTTGCATTTATGAGTGAATGAGTACAATTCTGGTGTGTTTCCTTATGTAAGATTATGTGCAATATTCCCATTTCCCTATGTCCTGTGAACTTGCACCTCTTCTTGGCCCAGTCAACTCCTCTTATCTTTTCCTAGCCCTCTTTCTACATATATCTGGCCCAGATTCTGTCCTCCAGAGTTAACAGTATAGGAGACATAAAAAGAAAGATCCAAAGCCAAATAGCAGCAAGGGTCACAGAGAGAGAATTATGGATTAAAGAGTGGAAACACAAAGAAAATCAGCTGAATGAGAACCAGTATGTGGCCTTAAGAAAGCAGCATTAGGGAAGGGGTGGGAGCCAAGAGCTGTCTCTTTTCCTAGGCACAAGCTGGCTAGAAAGCAATCCAACTTGTTGGAGAGATACTGTGTCTTGAGGGCAGAAGCCGAAGTGATGCAATTTGTGAGTGAGGAAAAACCGGGTTGTCAAACAGGAAGGAACATCTGGCTTTAGAAAAACACAGAAATCAACAGGTTCATCACAAAGGCTGCAGGGACACCAGCAGACCACCAAGGGTGTCCCAGCAATCAGGAGGAGGAGAAGATAAAGGGCTAACGTTGGGGGAGAAGGTGGTTTGGGGAGTTGAGAGTATCCCCAAAGGAACAACAGAGACTGTGTGAGGTCATAGTCACCCCTCGACCCTAACAGGCCCTGTTTTTCCCCTTCCTATGTCAAGGACCTCCGTCTGCCATTATGCTTTCTGCAGGAGGTCATGTGAACTGCCCTAGCAGCTGTGTTGTTCTCAGGCACCACATAACAACTGACTGAAAAATACTCAGACTCATTCATGGGTCCCATGAAATATAAAACAAATTCCTTTTACAAAATTATCCTCGAATTTCAGCTATTCTAGTATTTATATGTGGACAGGGCCCCAACTTGCAGCTTCATTGACCTAAGACAGCTAGAAGCAAAGGGAAATTGTACCAAAAGAGTGTTTTTCTACGTAGATTTACAAATGGGTCTGGCGAGGCAGCAGAGTAAGAAGTCTTGGCAGGTAAACATCAACATGAGGCCTTCTAAGTCCATCCCTTGTTTCTTCCTTTAAGAAATATGAGATAATGTTCAGTGAATCACCAGATGGAGAATTTGTTCAGGCAAAATGGCTTTGCAAGCTCCCTTGTAAATCGCCTCTGGCTTCTAAAAAACAGTAGCAAATGTGCCGAAGACTGAATTAGCTAGAACAGAAGTTTCACTTTTTCACTAAAGAATTATCTGGGCCTGAGCTAAAATCTGGACTCCTAGAGCTGGAAGGGATGTGAAAAGAGTCTGTCAACCAGGCCTCTGGTTTTAGTCGGAAAGACTTAAAACGCTTATGAAACTTGGAGCAGTGTAAGGCCCCCCTCCAGACCTGAGAGAAATCCATTCCCTTGACAACCTTGAATCTGCAGGAATTTGGGACCCATGGGATGTGGATGCTGAGGAAGCAGTATTGACCTCTGCATCATACACATTGTGAAGCCCTTGTCGTGGTTCCCAAATGGCCTGGGGGTGCTGGAAGAGGATGGCCATTTAAAAATAGACAGCAAGATGTGAGACTCTTCCAGAAAGCCAGAGTTTGGAATTTTGTCTTGCTTTCCACACCTTTCAAACCTTCTAGAAAATAAGATTCAAAGAGCTGTCAGCTGAACTGAGCAAAGGACACTGTCCAGACGGAGAGATTTATTGTGTCTTCAAGTGACCCTTCACTGTCAGACCACCATGTAGCTATGAGGCCTGCATCTTGCGCAAATTAAGGATTCTGAAGAGTGTTCAGGAAAGGAATGCCTTTCTAGAGTACTGTCTTGGAGGTACACCCCGACAGGGTACTCCACAGGACTCCACGAGTCGGGGTTCTGCTGAGCGAGACCCTGCTGGGGAAAAGGCTTTACTCCTCCTGAAGTAGAGGGATAGATGAAGTCATGGGACAGGGTGGGAAAAATCTCAGTTGGCTATTTTTAAGCCTTATCTTTCAACGGCTTGGATTAAAATCAGGGCATTGAGTCAAAATCCTAGAGCCATCCTCCCCGAATTTACTGAACTTTACATGCCTTCCTTTTCTTGAAACTAACGCTTGCACTTAAGGGGGAAAAAAAGCCTGGGGGGGATCATGGAGTGCGTGCAATTTAAATTCTTTTGCATTTATTGACTTTTTCTGGCTAGAGTAGGATTCAGGTATTTGGATAATTTCATAAACCATTGACTTTTTAAAGAGGAATATGAAGAAACATATGCCAATTGAGTTAGAAGCTGGGCATAGCTGTGAGATAGATATTAGTCCCTTTTACCAAAATGTGGTTTATGAGGCTTTTAATAGAGGTTAAATTGGTGGAAACCAGGTTTTACCTTATTACAGATTTGATAGTTTCTACATTTATCTCCCTAGTGTAATGCTGAACTGTTGAGCACAATGCAGAGCCTTTAAATCTGCATAGATCACCACGTTCCATTTTAGAAATCAGAAAGGACATATTTCTATATATAAATCAAAATAATCAGTGATGAGTTATTTTCCTCTATACAGACCCCTCCTGCTGTCTGTTTCTACTAATGGCCCTAAGGACCCTGGTGCCTAACTTGGGATCTCTTTGATCTTTATACCCAATTCCCAATCTGGATGTTCTTCACTTGCCAAAATTCTACCCATTCAATGAATATTACTGAGTTACTATCACTGCTAAAAACTCTTTTTGGATAGTGATACATACTATGGGGAAAAACAAACCAGATCAAGGGGAAGAAGAATGCCAGGATTAGAGGGAGGTGAATTTTAGAAGAGTAGTCAGACCACCTCTCTGAGGAGGTAAGAAGAGAATTAAATGAAAACAAAACAAAAAGAAAAATGGGCAGAAATCAGTGCATTCGTGAATAGCCAGGGGCCTGGTGGCTGGAGGGAAATGAGGGAAAGAATGGTGGGGGACAAGGTCAGAGAGGCAGGCAGGGCCAGACATGTAGGGTTGGATTTTCATTTAAGTGAAGTCAGTGGAGAGTTGTGAAAGTGAGAGTGCTAAGCATGACAAAGTGTCCATCCTCATGGAGCTTATGCTCTAGCGGGAGAAGAGACGTGAGTAATGAGTAAACCAGATGTGAGCTGGCTTCTGCTTTCAAAGGTCACACCAAATTGATATTTAACAAAAATCATGATTTTGTGGCGCCACAAACTGCTGAGTTTACCCCAGTCTGTAGAGGGACATTATCCACCTTGAACTTTCATCTACATGAGGGTAATATATCAGCTTTTCATCACTTTGCAGCCTGGATTCAATGCTCAGGATGGTACACATATTTTCTAACCTACCTTTGGAAAGAAAACAAGATTTGGTGTCTTAAGGAACCTCATTAAATCATTATATAGAACTAATTCTAAGAGGACGAACTTTTCCCAAAGAAATGCTTTATGTGTGTATGCTTGTCAACATTGGATCTTAAGACTGATGAAGTTATGACTTAGGTTATCCAATGAGAGATACTGATGATATTCTGTCTAAAAGATGAGGGGTGTGTGTGTGTGTGTGTGTGTGTGTGTGTGCGCGCGCACGCACATGCATCTGCCATCATGTTTGTAAATGAATTAATGAAGGAGGACAAAGAGAAGAAATGATCTGATGCTGCTGTTTCTGAATTTCATTTTTTTTTCTCCTCTTTCTGTTGGTTCACTTAATATAATTAACGTAAAGGTCTGGATGAGGTAGCCCTTCTTTGTCTGCTTCATGTGTCATGAACTACCCAGTGGTGATCAAGGAAGATGAAGGCCCCTGTCCTCCCACTCTGGACCCCCTCAGACCTCTTATAGAAGAGAGGATGGCACTAGCCTGCTGGCTAATTTCTAATATCAGTCTGGAACCTTCCACATTCTTTGACCCTATTTCCTAATATGTAGAAAATGAGGTGAAAATCAGCCCTGGATAAAACAAAAGGAGATTTCAATTCCCGTTACTCTCCAAACCACAGAGGAGGAACTGGGTCAGACCACTTGGCCTGTGGCTACTACTTCTGGCTAAAAGCTTCAAAGGGCTACCCTGTGTGCCCATGGTTCCCCAAAGGCCTTGCTGCCCTGATGATGTTTACACACAAGCAATGGCAGGACCCTGAGACAGGGTTTGTGGGATGGAGCTGAACAGGAGGGGCAGCAAAGGGTAGAGACAATTTCTGCAAAGGAACCAGCCCCTTTACCTGTGACTTTTTTCAGGTCCATACTTTCCTTCCATTCATTTAAACCACTGTTCAGCTGAGAAGAATCAAAGGACCAGAAGGTTCCTTTAAACAAAGGAAACCAAAGGGGTGGAGCTTGGAGGTGCTGTGATAAAGGCCATCATTCAAAGGAGAAGTGATGGGAGTAATTGAAATTCCAGTACCTTGCTTTGGTTTGAAAATACTTATGTGGCTTTTAAAAAATTTTTTGTGGGTGGTGGAAGCGGAGGATGAATGAGGAAGAAGAAGGCAGGTACCCACTTTGTCCGAAGCCCAGGGGTTTAAAGGTCCTGAGCGATGCCAATCCTGTTCACTTCACCTGAATGAAAGCTAAACAAAATCACATTATACAATGCAGAAGTCAACCTACAGCAATGAATACAGAACAAAGGTGCTTTGGAATATGCCATCCTAATGTTCCTGTCTACACACTTTAGTGTTCTTAAATGTGTTTTATGTTTAATGAAAGAAACAATGACTTTCAGTGGAGGGAAAAAAAAATAGATCTTTAAAGATAATCAAGGCCTTAACTACCTACCTTAGGTAGCTGAGAAAAAGCTACTGTACTCTTTATTTTTAACACTCCAGATATGTAATTTAATGCAGGTCTAATGACAGTCTCAGACATGGGGCTTTAATCAAAATTGTTCAAGCTCAGTACTGTGACAGGAACTTACAAGCCCCCAGCAGTGCTGTCCATTTTCTCAGGTTCTGTAAGAAAAAAGGAAAGAAGAAAAAACCTCTTGAACTTATGTTGCTATTGATGTGTAATATACAATAAAAAAACAGTTAAATTTCAATTACCCACAGGTAATTATAATTTTATTGTTTGTACTACGGGGATTTTTGTAATTCCCAAGACTAATAATTTTCTATAATTTTACAGGTTGTCAAATAAACTATTAAAGATTATCTTTGAAAAGGCGTCTGCAATTGTAAGGACGTATCATACTGTTCATGTACCGTATTAGTAATTAGAGATCCCTGGATAGTGAAATATCTGTGCTGGGAGCTCACCACCAGGTAGCACATTTCCTCACAGCCGCCTCTAATCTCCCACAAAAGCTTTCAAACTTCTCAGGTATTCTCTTCACTGCTGTAGGACGCACGTTCAAATTTTATTAATATTCCCCCAGCAATTCCAAATGGTTTGTCAAGATAAATCTCTACCTCCTGGTGGGAAGAAGTTAAAATCAGAAAGATGGGACCCACCTATCATTAAAGGAAAAAATCTCAGGACAAAACGCACAATGAGAAGAGGTGGTTTGGAGAGTTGCGAGTGGAGAGTGATGTGTGTGTGTGTGTGTGTGTGTGTGTGTGTGTGTGTGTGCGCGCGTGTGCGTGCGTGTACTGGGTAGAATGAAAAGTTTGGGGGCCAAGATATAATTATTTCTACCAATAACTTTTAGAGTCAATAATATGAAGTTAGCTTAACAGCAAGGTTTTTTCTGAAATTATCTCTTTCCCGAGGCCGTTTCTGTCGTATCCATATATATATTGTGGGGTGTGGACCCTGTTGCCTAAAGAGATAAACCCTGTCCTTTATTTTTTCTTTTTAACATCTTTATTGGAATATAGTTGCTTTACAATGCTGTGTTAGTTTCTGCTGTATAACAAAGTGAATCAGCTATATGTATACATATATCCCCATATCTCCTCTTGCATCTCCCTCCCAGTAGTCACAAAGCACCGAGCTGATCTCCCTGTGCGATGCAGCTGCTTCCCACTAGCTATCTATTTTACATTTGGTAGTGTATATATGTCAATACTACTCTCTCACTTCATCCCAGTTAACCCTTCCCCCTCCCCGTGTCCTCAAGTACATTCTCTACATCTGCATCTTTATTCCTGTCCTGCCCCTAAGTTCATCAGAACCATTTTTTTTTTTAGATTCCATATATATGTGTTAACATTCAATATTTGTTTTTCTCTTTCTGACTTACTTCACTCTGTATGACAGACTCTAGGTCCATCCACCTCACTACAAATAACTCAGTTTCGTCTCTTTTTATGGCTGAGTAATATTCCATTGTATATATGTGCCACATCTTCTTTATCCATTCATCTGTCGATGGACAGTTAGGTTGCTTCCATGTCCTGGCTATTGTAAATAGTGCTTCAGTGAACATTGTGGGACATGACTCTGTTTGAATTATGGTTTTCTCAGGGTATATGCCCAGTAGTGGGATTGCTGGGTCATATGGTAATTCTATTTTTAGTTTTTTAAGGAACCGCCATACTGTTCTCCATAGTGGCTGTATCAATTTACATTCCCACCAACAGTGCAAGATGGTTCCCTTTTCTCCACACCCTCTCCAGCATTTATTGTTTGTAGATCTTTTGATGATGGCCATCTGACTGCTGTGACGTGATACCTCATTGTAGTTTTGATTTGAATTTCTCTAATGATTAGTGATGTTGAGCATCCTTTCATGTGTTTGTTGGCAATCTGTATATCTTCTTTGCAGAAATGTCTATTTAGGTCTTCTGCCCATTTTTGGACTGGTTTGTTTGATTTTTTGATATTGAGCTGCATGAGCTGCTTGTATATTTTGCAGATTAATCCTTTGTCAGTTGCTTCGTTTGCAAATATTTTCTCCCATTCTGAGGGTTGTCTTTTTGTCTTGTTTATGGTTTCCTTTGCTGTGCAAAAGCTTTTAAGTTTCATTAGGTCCCATTTGTTTATTTTTGTTTTTATTTCCATTTCTCTAGGAGGTGGGTCAAAAAGGATCTTGCTGTGATTTATGTCAAAGGGTGTTCTTCCTGTGTTTTCCTCTAAGAGTTTTATAGTGTCTGGCCTTACATTTAGGTCTTTAATCCATTTTTTTTTAAATTTTTTTTTTAATCCATTTTGAGTTTATTTTTGTGTATGGTGTTAGGGAGTGTTCTAATTTCATTCTTTTACATGTAGCTGTCCAGTTTTCCCAGCACCACTTATTGAAGAGGCTGTCTTTTCTCCATTGTATATTCTTGCCTCCTTTATCAAAGATAAGGTGACTGTATGTGCGTGGGTTTATCTCTGGGCTTTGTATCCTGTTCCATTGATCTATATTTCTGTTTCTGTGCCAGTACCATACTGTCTTGATTACTTTAGCTTTGCAGTATAGTCTGAAGTCAGGGAGCCTGATTCCTCCAGCTCCGTTTTTCTTTCTCAAGATTGCTTTGGCTATTCCAGGTCTTTTGTGTTTCTATACAAATTGTGAAATTTTTTGTTCTAGTTGTATGAAAAATGCCATTGGTAGTTTGATAGGGATTGCATTGAATCTGTAGTTTGCTTCGGGTAGTATAGTTATTTTCACAATGTTGATTCTTCCAATCCAAAAACATGGTATATCTCTCTAACTCTGTCCTTTTTGATTGTGTATCAGTGCTCCTCTCTTAGGAAACAGACATTTATGACAGGTCAGGGAAGTACAGATATGACTTCCTCATGGAGCCTCTCGTTCTCCAAACACACCAATCTTGTCATGACTCCCTGCTTTTATGTGCACTGAGCCCTCAGTCTAAATGCCTTCCTCCCCCTCTCCTGTCAAATTCCAGCTTACACTTCTAGACCAGAGGAAGTATGCCTCCTTGATGAGGATGTTACTCACTCTTCTATTTCTATTAAATATTCTCTCTTCTGGGTTCTCAGAGGATTTTTTTTTATCTTTGTAACTGGGGCAAGAGGCACCATGTCAGGTGAACCAAAATGAAACCTAGGACTAAAAAGCAACTGGAGAATGACTTTAGCTGTCTTAGGAATACAGGGAAGAGCCAGGAATGACTTTCAGGTCCAAAGCAGAAACAAGGAGTGTGGTAAATGTGTTGGGGGAGGTAGGATACCAGAACAATAGCAGTGACTTGACAGCAAGGACAAGAAATTGAGAGATGGAGGGGATAGATGATTTATTAAGAGACAATGATAAAGGAAACAAGATGCTGCATGGTCTGATTGGATTATTGTGGACAGATACTATCTTAAAAAGGGTTGAAAAGCATGATGGGGCCTGTTGGCCTGTGCCAAAGCCCATCTTACCAGGCCCTACCTGGGCCTAAGAATGCAAACATTGTGTTGTTCTGTAGATATGTGCTTCTATCCATCTCCTCTGCTAGCCTGTGAATTCCTGAAGGGCAAACACTGTCACATTCAGCTCTGTGACTTCAGCACCATGCCTAGTAGATAGTCACCTAATAAACGTTCAGTATCCGTAGTTAGAAGACCTGAGCTCTTCTCCTGGCCCTGCCATAGTCTGTCTCTATAACCTGTACAATTGAAGCCTCAGGTTTCTATACTGTGTTACATCCATTTTCCCTTTAAAAGTCTAGAGGGAGAGTAGAAATCATTCTTTACTGGCACCCTAAATCCTCTCCCATTTGGATACTTATTTCTTGAATTCCTATTATAGGAAAGTAAAATCTTAACTCTGTAACCAGAAATAAGTGCAAATGCAGGAAAGGACAGCAGCTGGTTGGCTCTTTCTCACTATGGGGTAAATGGTTGATTGGAGATCTTGGGTGAGAACTCAGGTTGGTGAGAGACTAAGAGTTTACTAGTGGTGACGAAGTATCTTGTGGGTGTGAGCAAAGGAACATAAAGGGAGGAAGTAGGTCATAGAAGAAGAAAAAGTACCAGATGGAAAGTCTTGGGAACTACAAAGACATATATATATTTTTTTTTTTTTACAAAGACATATTTTGTCATCTTTACATTTTGCCAAGTTTTCCTTGGTGAGAAGAATTGATCATAGTTTTATTTTTAGGTTTTTACCTAAATAGGACAAAGAAAGGTCAGATTAAGAAGTTAGACAATAATTATATTAACTGTATGAGATAATAAAGCTTTAAGGATCGTAAAGATGATCATATAAAAAATTCTCCAAGGCTACACTGGATGACGACAGAGTGAGGACCAAGAATGAAATCTCTTGCCTTTTATTTAGTCCAGTGCTTTTTCTACACTTTTTTGTTTCCAATCTTTGTGCCAATGCTTAAAAAGATACCCACCCTTCAACACATAAGACTTTTCACAATCAAATAATTATGTTAAAATGCAAATGAAGTAGGTTAAAAATATCAACAATGCTAGTGTTTAAATGAAGACTGTATTTTTTACCTATGCATAATCTCAACAGAAATCTCATTCCAATTCTTACTGGCCACTCCAAAGCTAGTATTTGTCCTTGTGGTATAAGCATTCTGGGAACTTAAAACTGTAGAATTATTAAATAAATAGTCTTTACTGCAGCATGTCTTACTTCTCAATAAGTCATTTTGATAACAGCTTTGTGCCCCTGAGCTTAAGGCAGTGTCAAGGTCAATTATTTCATCCAAGGCCCCTAATTAAGACTACTTTTTTGAGGTCAGGATAATGCATTACTTTATTTTAGTAGAGAGGAGATCAAAGCTCTACCTTAAATGTTCCTGAAGAAAGGCAACGCTGCTTTAACCTGGGTTACATTAACAACGGCGAAAAACTGGTTACTCATTTTAGAGCCCCACCCCCAACTCCACCCAAAAGACAGGGTTCAGCTCAATAGAAAATAAGCTTGCATTAGCAAAACCAGTTTGCCCAGAAATGCACGAATGGGCCACTTCGGGTCTTCTGAGTTCCTGAGTTTCCATAGCTCCTGTGCAGTGGTTGCTGTTGCTGGTGGACCAGATACTATAAATGGGAGGTGGACACCCCTAGATGTGCTTCATGGGACCCAAACACATTAAGTTTCTGCAATGTTTAAAAATCAAGATATTTCCCATAAAATCTGGATTTTTGGATACTCACGGAAGGAATCAAAAGATCTAACAATGTTCAGCCTATACTCTTTTATTTTTCAATTTATTTTTCTGTCCGTTGGTTTGGTTTGTTGTTTGTTTGTTTTGTTTTTAATTTCATTAAAGTATAGTTGATTTTCAATTTTGTGTTAATTTCTGCTGTCAGCAAAGTGACTCAGTTATACATATATGTATTCTTCTTCATATTCTTTTCCATTATGGTTTATCACAGGATATTGAATATAGTTCCCTGTGCTATACAGTAGGACCTTGTTGTTTATCCATCCTATGTATAGCAGTTTTCATCTGCTAATCCCAAACTCCCAATAGTTCCCTCCCCCACTTCCTCTCCCCCTTGGCAACCACAAGTCTGTTCTCTATGTCTGTGAGTCTGTTTCTCTTTTTCAGATATGTTCATTTGTATCACATTTTAGATTCCACATATAAGTGATATCATATAGTATTTGTCTTTCCCTTTCTGCTTACTTCACTTAGTATGATCATCTCTAGGTCCATCCATGTTGCTGCAAATGGCATTATTCATTCTTTTTCATGGCTGAGTAATATTCCATTGAATATATGTACCACATTTTCTTTATCCATTCATCTGTCGATGGACATTTAGGTTGCTTCCATATCTTGGCTATTGTAAATAGTGCTGCTATGAACATAGGGGAGCCCATATTCTTGAATGGTAATAATTGGCTAGAGCTGATGAATGGCAGCCTCCTTCAGACAGGATGTGCATTTGAATTTGTCACCATCCCAACTGCTCATTGCTGCAAAGATTACAAACAAGCTGAAATATTTTGTTTGTCCTGTGTAGCATCTACATTATTACTAATATGTTTTTTTAATTGTAATGCTTTGGGGCAGGATTTAAACTCTGCACTTCCAGAGGCTCAACATTCCCATTGAATGTTGAGAATTCCCATTCTATACCTGGCCAGAGTCACATATTTATATTGCCAGCCTGGCATTGGTAGCAGCCCTTCCGATGTCCTGCCCCATTTTCCTGCAGCACACAGGAATTCCCCTGATGCTGAGGTAGACAGTTTCCAGCAGACTCACAGCTGAGATCACCTCTCAAATCAACTATGAGCACTAAGCCTTGGGCTCAGGTTGCTTTCAGGGGAAACCAACCTAAGACAATATTTAAATGTGTTCTATTGTGAGGGCATCCTAGTAGTTACACACTATGAGAATGGTTGATCAGGATTGGGAGGACTCTGGAAGCCATGCCGCAGAGGGAAAATGTGTAGTAATTGTGCAGGGAAGACTTAAACTAAGTCTGATACCTATAGTCAAATTTGGGGAAAGTGTCTTATGAAAAGAGATAAAACTAACAAGTTAAGCACCAGAGGGCAAGATTAAGACTAGGAAATTTGACCCAGCCAGATGTAGGTTCCATATAAGGACACATTTTTAATCTTTAGAGCACACTAGAACGGAAGGGGCTGCTTTGTGCAGACGTTCACATTTCCTTTCAGAGATTTAAAGTAACTAAATTCCTGTACTCTACACCCTTTAGACCATTGTAATCCATGTTGCCCACACACTTTTATTTAATATCACAAACATGGGGTTATATATAGGGGAATCTTGCTGTTTATCAGGTTGTGTGGCTGTTCAGATGTTTCTTTGGAGGTTGGCGAAGGGGAAAAGAAAGAGATAAAGCTGGCATTTGGTGATGAGAGGAGTCGTTCCCCCACTATTATAGGGATATAATTTAGCACCCCTGTAAAACCTAGGAATGCCTCAAATCAAAATGCATTTTTCTCTTCACACTGAAAATCTCTTAAGTGTACAGGAGCGCATAAGATCAGGTGAATTATCTATTATCTGAAAAATATTTATGATGCCTAAGGTGGGAGAGCATGATTCATATCTTCTCCTCACAGGAACTCAAACATGATAGTAAGCCAGCAGGGAGGAAATAGCTGAAATATTTGGAAGAACAAACCCTCCCTGCCAGAGGTTACTGTGAATTCAAGTGTTTTCCACTTCTGCCCTTCTTCAAAGCTACAAAGCAACTAGGTAGTCAAATTAATGAAGTATTGTAATAGGAATGGAAAGATTAGAGTGTGCCGAAGAGTGGAATACAGTTTTGTTCTTAAGAGGCACGATAGGAAAGAAGCACTTTGATATAAGAGGCTGGCTGGAGGGGCTATTCAACTTCAGTGTCATCAAAAGAAAAGAAAAGAAAAGAAAAAAAATCAGAATGGATTAGCATGATTTTGTTATCATTACAGATATGATAATACATGAGAAAATAGACATTACTGGGTTATAATTCAACAGAGAGTTTCAGGTAAACGTAAACTGTAAGAGTAGGGCTCTATCCAGTGTACATTTTTATCAGAGCCTGCTGTGTGGATTGAATTACAGCTCCCATAATGGCCAACAGCCCTCCCATTTATATTTATGGATTCCAGTCCGACCAGCAAAAGTAAAAATTAAACGGAAATTCATTACCAGAGAACAGAGAAGTCCTGATGGAACTCCAAAGTGATGGTGGTCAACTTTCAGGGAGGTATTAAGTCCAGTAGCTCTTAACCCAGTGTTACACAATGGAACTTTTGCACTTCCACAAGAAATTTACTCCAAATGTCAAGATCTTTAAACTTGAGAATGAAAGTGGTAGTTCTTTGAGCATAGATACAATAAAGTGTAAAGAACCACTCACATTATTCCCCCAGCCTCTAGGTTCTTACAATAATACAACCACTGCAACAGTTAGGAGACCTGATATTGTCTTATTCTACCTCCCCAGCCTGCTCTGGTGATGTGTCTAGTAGAGGATACTGGCTTCAATCCCTGTGCTCCTGTGGGTGGGCCATAGCAACAGATGACTTTTTAAATGACATGCTGTTTTCTGTTCTCCTTCTTGTGTAAGTTGATTTCGCAGGGATTTTCTTTTGATGATACCAATTCCGCCAAAGATAATTAGGGAACAAGGAAGTCTGCTTTTGTATTCGTGCCTTTGGGATGTACAGATTTAGCATCTGACGGAAAATGAACTTCACTGAATGAGAGAAGAAACTTTTATTTTTGAAAGAGCAATGAATGCCGCCTAGGTTTTCGAATCACCTGCTGAAGCAAATCTTTTTATTATGACCCTTCTGGTGATATGAACATGCCATTATTTCTTCAGTGTTTCCTGCTCAGACACAGCCAGCCAATGAAATGGGTTGATATTTGTAAAAAGAAACTTGTTTTTCAGTCATCAAACTCTCCAAGCTGGTGGTGGTGGTGTTGATGGGTGTCACCCTGAATTATTAACATTGAAAGGTTTCACATTTAACATATTTCCTGAAAAAAGATTAGAAAATAATAATAATTCAACAGCCCACCCTGCTTTTTTAGATGATGTCTTGCATGAAACTTCCTGATTAGAACCAAATTTGTCTCTGGTTGTCGTAAGACATTCCATGTGGTAAGACTGACAGTTTGTTTTGAAGATTTTAGGATAGGACAAGTGGCAATAAAATATCACAAAAATGCAGTGTTTTAGTGATGGAAATTATCACAACCCATCCCAGCAACATCCCCACCTCTTATCTATATATATTAGATGGAAAATTCCTTAAAAATAATTACTTTGCTACTCTGGACATATGCTGTGGTCCCACAACTGCATGAGGAATAGAGTGGGCTATTACTACATGTTTTTAGAATTTACATTATTTTTTTAGATTACCCATTAGAGATTGGAAAATATGCTCCCTTAGCTGCTAGAGATTTTGCTATAAGTATTTTAATGTAGCTAAAATTTTACAGCAACACTTAACCTTCGATAGTGAATGCGACCTGTAAAATAGGAAAGAATCCATAATGTATTGGAAGGCAGTTGTTCAACACTGTATGGTTAGAATTGGGATAACTTCAACAAATTCTGCCCAACAGACCAGATATGATGATGTCTGACAAACTTGTGGATATTGCAGCTCCTCTAAGTTCACATGGATAATACCAAAGAGTTCCAGTGAGGATGTGGGTCTGAGAAAGAAGTTGAAATTAATACGTAGATTGAGAGACTTCAGAGCAAAGTCAATTATCTTTGTGGTGACTAGGGTACTTCACATACACAAATTAAATATTATTAAGTAGCTGAGAATTAATTTTATACTGGAATCAATTCTGAATACTGTACTCTCACATATCTGTTACGGTAGTGGGGTATTTTTCATAGCAAAGAATTAATAAAATTGGCCATTTTCCTGATTTTAAAGCTTATAGAGAATCCAGTTATATGGAAAGAAGAAAAAGGCAAAGAATGTGAAGGAAAGAGAGGAAAATAATTGCAATTTTTAAAAAATGTTGAAGGCTATATCCTTGCATATGACAGAAAGGCACATTTTCCAAAAAAGAAAACAGCTCTTGTTCCTTGTTACATAATATTTGATACTTAAAAACAATCTCATATTGTCTATAAACAAGTTTAAAACATAATAATAAAAGAAATATTTGTAAACTCATTACCTGACTTAAAAACTAAACTATTAACAATTTCATTGTTTTTATGTGAGGGTCTTCATCTCATTCCCTAGTCTTCCCACTATCCTGCATTTTGTGTTGATTATTACCTTGCTTAAAAAATAGTCTTAATCTATATGCATATAATATAATCCATATGTATAAAATGCTACATTATTAACTATTTCTTGTTTTCAAGCTTTATAAAAATAGTAAAGTGTTGAATATAGTCTTTCATGACTTGGCTTTATTAGTAAATATTTTTTTAAGATTCATCCCCTTGTAGAGTGTAGCTGTTTATTCATTTTTATTGCTGTATAATGTTCCATTGTATGCATATATCACAAGTGGTTTATTTATTATATTGATCTGCTAGGCTGCCATTACAAAATATCACAGACTGATTGGCTTAAACAACAGAAATTTATTTTCTCACAGTGCTGAAGGCTGGAAATCCAAAGTAAAGGTGCTGGCAGAGCTGGTTTCTAGTGAGACCTCTCTTCCTAGCTTGCAGACTCTTGCCTTCTCTCTTTGTCCTCATGTGGCCTTTCTTCTGTGGATGTGGATTCCCGTTATCTCTTCCTCTTCTTTTAAGGGCACCAGTCCTATTGGATTAGGGCCTCACCTGAATGACTTAAGTTAACCTTGATAACTTCTTTAAAGGCTCTGTCTCCAAGCACAGTCATATTGAGGGTTAGGGCTTCAACGCAGGGATTTTGTGGGGGGGGGTGAGGGAGACACAACTTTGTCTATAATATATACTAGCCTAGGATGTGTCCCCGGTTTTTGCTCTTATAATCAGTGCTTCTATGAACATTCTTGTATACATCTCCTGAGGCTCATAAGCAGGAGTTTCTTTAAATCACATAAATAGAAGTGGAATTGCAGGCTCATAAGGCTTGCCAATGTTCAAAATCACAAGCTGGCACCAAGTCACTTCCCAACACGGTTGCATCAAGTTCTGCTCCCACCAGAAGTGTCTATGTATTCCCAAGGGTCCACATCCTTACAGCCAGTAGTTATTAACAATTAATTTTTACCAGTGTAGTGAGGATTAATGTTATGTTATTAAGGTCTTTAATATTATTTTTTAATTACAAAAGATTTTGATCATGTTTTCATTTGTTTACTCACAATTCATGTTCTACTTTTTGTTAAATTTCTACTTTATCCTATTCTCCATTTCTCTGTAGGCTTGTATCTTTTTAAAATCTATTAGTAGACATTTTATGTGCATTTTGGATACAAAATCTTTGCTGATTATATGTTGCAAATATCTTCTTGTACTTTGTATTTTGTTATATCACTCACTTTTGATGAGCCTGAGTTTTAAATTTTAATGCAATTTAATTCATCAATTTTCCTCTAAGTTTAGTACTCTTTGTGTCTTGTTCAAGACTCTCCCCTGCTTGCAAGATCATAAAGATATTCTCCATGTGTTGCTTTATTTCCTAAGCCCTTTATCTCAAACTCATTGTAAAAAAAAAAAAAAAAAGTACTTGGTTTTAGACTTTACAAAATCTTTCGCTAATGTGTGTACTAAATGTTTTAGATGAAACACATAAATTGGTGATTTGGATTATAAATTCCTTTAACCCATTTTATTAACACCTACTCCATGCAAAGGCACTGAAAGAAACATTACATAAGTTGGATATGGTCCTTGCTCTCAAGATGCTTAAAATCTAGCCCAGAAAAACAATTGCATAGAAGCATAACACTAGCACATGGTATTAGGGTTATAAGAGAAGGGCTCTGGTATCCCAGAACTCCTTTAAAATAATTTAAAGCTAAAAGTTATTGGATTCTTACTGTATGCAAGGATAATATCACTTATTCCTTTGAAAAGCTTATGAAATTGTTCCTCTACTGCTGTATTTTTAAAATGTCAAAACCAAATTGAGGCTTTGAAAGATTTTCTCAGTTGCCCTGAAGGACCCTGGCCAACAAGGTGTTCAGTGGGATTTAACCTCAAGTAGCCTGACCCTGGAGGTCTTCCACAGTTGCCCCCCACCTTGTCCTCATTGAGTGGGCAGCTAAAGCAAGATCAGACATAAGAGAAGAATTAGCTTAGGCTGTAGCATTGGAAATCGACCTTAAAGGCTGGAGCTTTCAGAAGACAGAGAAGCGGGACTCTACTATGGATAAAATCAGAGAGGTGGTAAGGTGCATGCTCTATTTGGAAGACAGCAAGTAGTGCATAGTGACAAGTTGCCCCCTTTTCAAAGAGGCTGGAAATACAGGTGCATGAGTGAAAGGAAAAGGACTATTATTCTAAAGAAACAACCATGGTCTACAGGGCCTCTGCCTCCCTTACTCCTCTCTTGTCTCAGCACTCTCTCCTGGCTCCGGTCACTCTGGCTTCCCCGCAGCTCGTGAACAGCCTCAGCATAGCGTTGCTTCAGGACTGTGCATTTGCTTTTCATTTTTCATGAATGCTCTTCCCCCTTGGCCCGGAATGCATCCTCCTTCCTATTATTTGAGTCTACACTTAAATGGTACTCATTGCAGAGGGCTTTCCTAACTATCTTGTCTAAAACAACAAATCCTCTCCCTCCCTATTCTTTTCTCGCCATATTCTTTCTTCATAGCACTTGCCACTACCCAAACTTGTGTTGTATCACTATTTCCTTACTTTCTATCCACCGGGCAAGAACTTTGGACAATTTTTTATCCTTATAAAAGCCCCAATTCCTAGACTGTGCTTTGTACATAATGTGTAGTCCATAAATATTTGTAGTGTGGATGAAATAAAAGAATGCATGGTGAATGAACCATTGAGTGAATAAATGATGGGCATCAGGGTACCATCAGAGGTTTGTAAGTTATGACATGAGCGCTATTTTTAGAAATAGTCTATGGCAGAAATGTAAAAGAGGAATAGGAGAGACAAGATGAAGGAAGCAGGGAGAACAGTTATTAAGTTTTTGTAACAGCAGGGAGTGGCCTAGTGGTTCAGAGCTTCATTTCTGGCATCAGACTATCAGGGTTTAAATCCCAGCTCCAAGACCTCCTGGCTGAGTAACCTTGGGAAAGTCACTGAGAGTTTCTGCCTTTCTCTTTGTCTATAAAACGGGGATGACTCTTGAACTGTTGGAAGGCTTAAATGAGATAATGCCTTGGTGATGACGATGATTCATAAAACATAGTGGCCTTTAGCAATAATAAGCACTTAAGCCAGGGCAGCGTCAGTAGGAATTGAAGGAGGAAATAAGAAACATTGAATAGGTAGGACAAGCAGGCCTTTGGGTAATATAAAAAGGAAATGCCTGAAGAAGGCTCATATTTCTGTTCTGTCTGATTAGAGAATGGCGATAACTTTAAGTGAGATCCAGTATGCAGATAAGGGATGCAATTTTGAGTACTCAGAAGGTAGGGAATAGGAAGTAGCAGGAATCATGAGTTTTGTTTTGCAGTGTTTCAGTCTGAGGTGTACCCAGGAATTTTACGTTGAGATGTTTAACAAAGATTTGAAATACACATGAAGGAGGGATGACAAAATTTTAAATATTATTTTTTTCTTCTTCAAGAGGATTTACAGTACATTTTCTTAAATAGTTCCTTTCCCTTTGTATTTAAAATATGGTTTGCTTAACCTGAATATTACTATGTCTAAGCCTTATTACTGTAACAAGTATTTCACAAATTCTACTGCATTTCTTGAGTAAGCCCAAAGCTTAATAGAGCAAAATAATGATCCAGGCCCCGTTCCTAATCCCACCTTCATGCCTGTCCCCAACCTTTAACTGTATTGAGGCACTGAGAAAGGATTCTCAAGCTCCATGTGTATCTGAAGACTTGATTCAAATGTATTATAGAGCTGAATAAAATAGATGTTAAAGAACCCCCAAGGGGATATAACCAACCCTCCAATTTGCAAACCAGAAAGCTCTTGTTTACCATCCTCAATTTTAACCACACACATTCCTACTCAGAGGAAACAGCATGCTCAAAGCCAGTCAAAGAGCAAAAAGGGGTAGTTAGAAATCTGTAATAAATGTATGTAAGTGAGACAGAAAATTAGAAAATGGCCACCTGCCAGCAGCCACATAAATTTTGGAGGAAATGCATTTTCTACTGGGATGCTTTATCATAGGAATTGCAAATACTTATTAAAAGTATTAAAATAGTCAGAATGTTAAATGTTTCCTCCAGTGGTGAAATTTCACATTGCCACATTAGAAGATAGGATATTCTGATACAGCGTTTATTAAAATGACTTCATTTTATTAGTCTGTCATCCACAATAAATGGGCAGGTACCTTTAAAACAAGATCTGTTGAAGATAAAAGAGATTTGGGGGAGGGGCAGTGTTTCATTGTGCGAATGTGGCTTTGACTACACAAGTATATAAATCTTGCAACCTTTCTCAAATGACACCAACAAGATTTTATTGTTGTTGTTTTGATATCAAGTTTGTTGGATTTTGTCATTACATGAAAACCAAGAGTAGTATTTGCCATTAACTTCCTTTTCTCTCTCATGAAAGATACACCTGATAACTATTTGAATGGTTTGTCCTTTATGGGTTCTTAGATGCAATTACAAACATATCCAAGTGAAGATGCAAAACTGGACTCCAAATGAGCTAAAGATGGAAGGAGGTGGCCATTTTATTGCACAAGGATAATAGAGATGACAGCTAGAGTGCATCATTACTGAGCGGCACTAAGTTGAAGAGTGACAGGATGAGCTGGACAGATTACCTCCCTAAGAGGCTTGCGGTTCACTGACCTAATAAAGATCTTATGCCATCACTTGGCAAAGACAGAAAAAGAGCCTTTCCCCATCTTAAGACACTCTTTCGTGTAAGTCAGAACAGCTTCCTGAATCCATCCCATGAAAATGCTGATGATACTGAAGGGAATCTGGTCTAACTTAAATATGGGATGGGGTGAGGTAGAGAGAAGGAGAGGCAGGGCCTGTTGGGAAGCCAAGTACATCTTGGACAGAATCATGAAGAAGCTATTAGCCTTCAGTAGGTGGGTGGAGTGGCCATATTTCTTATTGGAATGTAAGTATTCTGTTTAAAGTATTTGTTCCATATTAATTAATTTAGTCAATGGATATTTTGGGGGCATCACTGAAAAGATGGATTTCCACCTGGGTGCTGGAAATCAGAAGTGAACAACAGCAATTCAGGTGCTACCTCAGAAATCTGACATTCTAAAATAAATAAATTAAAAAAAAAAAAAGAAATCTGACATTCTAGTGGGGAGGACACAGGTACTTACATATCAACATTATGCTATTTCACACAGTAATGAGGGCTTTGAAGAAAAAAATAAAACAGGGTCACAGGGTGAAAAGTGACTAAGGAGTCTTCTTTTAGGTCAGGGAAGGTTTGTTGAATGAGGTGACATTTGAGCAGGTGCCTAAATGCAGTGAGGGATCCATCCAGATCCTATGAGTAACTGAGGGAAGAGCATTCCTGGCAGAGGGAACAGCAAAGGCAAAGGCCCCCATGTGTGAGCTGAGTGTTGGGGTGTTGCTATTTTCTCCATCCTCCTGCCAGGCTTCCAGAAAGGAACATTAAAGATCTGTGAGAACGTCAAAGCTAATTTGGTCATTGCTAATTTAGGTATCACTTTTGGTTTCATTTCTGGCAGAGTTTCAGGTTCCCTGGATCTCCTCAGAAGAGAGATAAAAATACGAGATGGCAAAAATGCCTCTCTATTTGCAAGGGCTACTAGGTCTGATAACGCTTAAGGGATGTGTTAACATCTGAGGGTTAAATGGACAGAAATTCCACTTCTGTTGAAATCCCAAGGTGACCAGGATAGATGATCTTAATGAGGTAATAAGCTGTGAGTGAGAACTTATACATTGGCCCTCTAGAAAGCTATTCATTCATCTCTTCTCTTCCTCTCTACCTCCTTCATTCCTCTTTCAAGTATTAGCTATCTACAAGTGTAGTGCGATTGGCACGTGAGGTGCCCTGGGAGATACTAAGCAGTGGGCAGTGTATTAGAGAAGATGCACAGGGGCAGTGCATGTAAACTGTCCTTGTTTGGAATTTGTGTTCCAATGTCAACAGGCTCTGTATAGCCTATAGTTTCCTAACCATATAATCATGGTGTTATGAACCTATCTCATTGGACTTTTGCAGGGGTTAAATGAGAAGATTTTAATGACTTAATATAATGTCCAATATAAAAGAAATAATTCTATGTTAGTGCACAGACAGAATTTAAGGGTTCCTCAATTTTTATTTATTCCTGTGATATATTTGGATCAGTTATTCAGAATCCATATTGATTTTAAATTCATTTCTTGTTTCTGCAACTTATTAAAAGATTTTACAGGTAAAGGCAGAGAATTAAGAGTAAATGGGTCCATATGTTGTAGATACCAAAATCTGACACTTCCTTGGCGTTCATTTATTCCACAAATACTCATTCAGTGCCTGCTATGTATGTATCTAGGTCTGTGCTGGAGCTGAGGATCTAATAGTAAACGGTAAAGGAATTCAGGACTTCTTGAGTTTAGCAGGAAGATGACTTAGGATGGAAGGGATGTGTATAAAAATCAGGATTAGAAGGTTAATATTTGAGATGAGCAAAACCACACTGTGAGAGATAGACATTCTGCCTTGAGAGAACAGTGAGGTAACCAGTTCAACTAGACATGGGACCACTGAAAAGAAGAATTCCTTATGCAGAGGTTGAGAACCTGGAAGCCAGCAGTGAGAGAGAGCATGAAGCCTGGCTCGTGTCCTCAGGAAGTCTTCAGCCCATGCCACCTGGCAGAGCGCTAGGCCCTTGGGCAATGCTCTCTAATACCTGCTGATTAATTTCTTCTGAAGTACATTCTTACTTTGCCAACGGTCATCAATTAATGTCAATGTCATCATTTTACCAGAAGAACGTCCTGACCATTTAACACACTGAACTCATTCAGCCAGGTTGACACACATACCTCCAGCCCAGTGTGAGATCAGGGAGGTGGCTCTCAAAAGTCAGTCTTTGTCCAGAGCCCGCTGCAGCAGTGGTGTAAGATAAGGCTCTGGCCACTCCAGGGATGGGTGGGGAGGCAAGCCTGAGCACCAAACCTGCGTTTTTGTCTGTAAACCCTTGATACTCAAAATATATAGTCATGGGACCAGCAGCCTTGGTGTCATGTGGGCATGTATTAGAAAGACAGAATCTAAGACCCCACTCCAGACCTACTGATTGGAAACCTCATTTTAATAAGGTTCTAGAGTGAGGCACATGCACTTTGAGGTTTGAAAAGCCCTGCAGTAGAGTCCAACCTGTTTTGGACTGGTATCTTGGCTACTCTCTCCAATGTAGATAAGATGAGATTAGAGAAAGTAGGTGGGAAGGCAGGACCATGTTTCTTCCTCCAATTTGCTCAGCCCTACAGCACACTCAGGCTAAAAGCCCAGATTAGTTATTTCATTTGATAATGAAGGAAAAAAAGGCATATTTGCTGCCCAGTGTGGTATCATTTATATGATATCACCCTTTCAGTTTGCTTAGAAAAAAAATGAGTCCTTGAGTTAAATAAGAGGAAGTTTAAAACAAATAATATTGGTCTATAAAAACAAAACAAATGTTTCATATTAATAAGTAAATTATAAAAACTGATTACTTACATTAAAGTGAAGTAACAAAAATCCTATAGTCATGTTTCATATATTCTGTGTCCTCTGAAATAGTATGTTTGTTGTTTGTTTTTGATTTGTAATTTAGCATCTGTGCATCACAAAACTTTTGAATTTAAATCCTGTTTTTACCTATTTACTACTTGGGTGGTTTAGCCATAAATATTTTAACTTTTCTGAGCTTCAGTGAGTTCATCTATTTTTTTTTTTTTAACGGCAAAGACAGAGAGCCCTGTAACAAGTGTGCGCATAGGAAGATGGGGCCACAGTGGCTTCCTGAAGGGGCAACTCTGACCTCCTACTTCATCCACCCCAGGAACACTGCGTGATGAAGGTGGGAAGTGTGGAGGACCAGGAGATGGCCACCGTCTTGGTTATTGTGAAAAGAGGGCAGAGCTGGTGGCAGCTGACTTAGGTTCCAGTCTGAGAATTGCACTTACTTAAAAGAACTGCCAAAACACTGATCGTGGTGGTTTTCTTTCTGGTAGGAGAAAGGGATTGAAATATGTAATCTTTTAGCTCTCAAATGTTGACCTCACTTTTTTTTAAAAAAACTGTCTCGTTTATTTACAAATATTCTTGTTGTAGATACTGTCAATTAACTAGTCCACTGTCCATCCCAACAACCATCCTTTATATCAGCCTCTATCACAGAGGCTGGAGAAAAAGCACCTCATTCTCAGCTTCTGCCACAGCAGGGGTAGCCATGGGACTCCATTCTGGTCAGTGTGTTATAAGCAGAAATCTGCCAGCACTGTGTCTTCCACTTCCTCCCTCTTCCTGCCTGGAACACAGAGAATTCTTGGAGATGCCACAGCCATCACTAAAAGGTCATTAAGTCACAGTACCAGACCTAGATGATTTGTTACTGTACCTCTTGTTCCATGAGACTAACAACCCCCCTTGTATTTGGTTAAAACAATGTAGGTGAATTTCTGTGTAACCCTTATTAAGGCCAGTATCTGCTAGTTTCCAGCCATTATTCTAAGGACTAAAGATCCTGCAGTTATATTTCATTGTGAGCCAATCTGTTGCCTAAATTTGTTTCTGTTTTCTAACAATAAAATACAGGAGATAATGTCTTTCCATAGCCCAACAAAGTAAGGGCTTCTACCTCGACTGTGATTACCACAATGCTGAAATCCTCTGTGTTAAATGTTCCCTGTGACCAAAGCAATGATAACCTCTACCTGAATACACGTGTAGGTTCTGGTGTTTCATATATCTCTTTAGACTACGTGCTGTTGACATTGCATAAAAGGATAAAGAGGAAAACAGCCCTATCGAGGAATGCCTCAGAAGGAGGATTCTACAATGCGATTCTTAGATAGCTGAGAAAAATTAAGGGACTGCAGAAAGTTTCAGCTGAAAAAGAAGTGACAATAAAGTCAAACATATTCATCAAGGTATGTTGAATAAATGGGATATGGTTCAGAGCAACACTTTTGAAAAGTAAGGAATAGAAGCTGTGGGTGTGTATATGTGTGTGTGTGTGTGTGTGTGTGTGTAAGAGAGAGAGAGAATGCTTTGAGAGAGCTACTGAGGCACATGCAAAAGAAAGAACAAAAAGGAGGCAGGAAAAGAAGGGAAGAAAGAACAAAAAAAGGAAAGGTAGGAGAAAAGGGAGGATGATGGGAGAAAGAAATTAATAGGAGAGGAAAGCCAACAAACAGAGCAAAGGAAAGGTGAGAAAACAATCCACATGTACAGGATACCCACTGTGGTAGACAATGCTTTCCTGGACCTCTCTCATCATATCCTCACCACCACTCCAAAGAGGGAGATGCCATTATCTCTAGTCGGAGTTAAGGAGGCAGCCTTAGAGAGGGGAATCAACTTGCTCATGGTCTCCTGGTGGCTAAATGACCCATATGGGATCCAAAGCCCAGGAATTCTGTAGAACTCTGCATTCTATGCAATCCCTGTAAGGACACTGACCAAGGATCTCTGAAAATGGGTTAGTTTATTAAGTTAATCTTTATTAAGCACCTACAGAATGTCCTGGAGACACACCATTGGGAGAAAAAAATAAATCCTCTGCTTTCTTGAGCTGAAATCTAGAAAGGGGAGACAATTTAATCATTATAATGATGCTAATAGCTATGGGAAAAATTAAGCCATGTAGGGGAT
Organism: Balaenoptera borealis; assembly: GCF_965194805.1. Lineage (NCBI taxonomy): Eukaryota > Metazoa > Chordata > Mammalia > Artiodactyla > Balaenopteridae > Balaenoptera > Balaenoptera borealis. The sequence continues at coordinate 41,628,614 of NC_138871.1, read as the reverse complement.
ACAGGATATACCCAGGTTTGGGGTGAAGATTATTCTTTATATAGGGAAATTGGGAAGAGTTCAACGATAAGTCAGAACTTGAACAGAAATCTAATATAAACAAAGGAAGTGAGCTATGAGGCCATCCTGGGAAAAAAATTCTAGGGAGGCACAACAGCAAGAGAAAAAGCCCTGGGGCTTTTAACAGCTTGGGACAACAGAGTAGCAGGAAAATAAAAACCTATCTGCACATGTATACATGTATATGTATAACTGAATCACTTTGCTGAACACCCAAAACTAACACAACATTGTTAATCAACTATACTCCATTATAAAATAAAAATAAAAAAAACCAAAACCACAAAAAATAGTTTCTATACACAGTTAGTTAGGATAAGGCTTCTATGATATCCCATTCTATGAAATGCCTACATTAAATTTGTTAAGAAAAAAAAAACTATAATAGTAATTTACACTCAAGATGTGTGGTCAGTTCAATTACAGCTAGTTAGTGGTGAAAGCATTATCAGGAAATACTATAAAATGTATAAAGTATATAAAATGCTCCAAGAACAACTGAGTTGGAAAGAGAATGGGTCAGAGAAGTTATTACAAAAAATGTTTGCATGAGTCTCGAAGAATACCTGCCAGTGAATCAGGTTCTGTTGCCTCTAGAAAACTACAGAGAAGAAATAACAAGCAGAGTAATCCACTAGAATCTGAGGCAGAAAAAAAGGTCCTTGGTATTGGGTCAGGTCATATTTTGTGTTTTTGTTCCATTTCCTACTTGAAGGGTTTCCATATTGTGATGAATCTGTGTGTGGCTGTAATGGGGGCTTCCATCTGTGATCCTGGAAGAGACAGGTCCTGGAGCATAAGCCTGGTCACTCATTGTCTTGGGAGGAAACTCGATTCAAACCCTGGGCAGAAGGACATCCATATAGCACAACAGATAATCTCCTCAAGACCAGCTGCTCTGTGGTGTTTGGACATGGAATAGGACCCAAATTACAGAATTTGGGACCAGCTCTGTCCTGGGTGCCACATACTGTTTTCCTTCCTGGCAAGAACAATTGATGTAGCCTTTTCTGTAACAGTCGTGCCAATATGACACAATAGAAGGACAGGCCCATCAAATGTGAACCAGGGTTTTTGGTGACTACAGAAAAGCCCTTGCTGAAATTAACTCTGGTCAATTAGAATCAAATTCCAAGAAGCTTACCTTCTGATTTCCATGCATTTCCTGTTTCTCCCTATGCCTCTCTCTCCCAGACCCATGACTCTACCAGATACCATTTCCCAGAAGTTAGCTTCCTGATAGGAGGAGCACATGGGATTCTTCTCGGCATCCCAACTACTTAGCGGAAAGTTGGGCACATAACAGGTACTCAGTATGTTTACGGAAGAGAACTGAAACATGTCTTGAGGGTCAAATCAGCCTGAGTTTGGTTGGTTTTGTTTAAAGATAAATGATAGACATTTCACAGGATCCCAGCTACTACTCTGTTTTTTGGAATTAAAAAAAATAGGAAAAAGTGATGGGCATTTTGGGGGGAATTCAAAGAAGAAGACATGATTCTAGGAAGAGCACTTCACAATCTAAGGGGAGAGTCAAAACAGAAGCATATGAGGATGCAAATGGCAAGGCTGAATTTGAATAATGGTTCCAGCACAACAGAAGAACAACACTAGACAGGTCACCTTCTATTGCCAAGTAAATGGAAAAATAATAAGTGCTGTAGAAGTTCAGAGGAGGGAGCGATTTTTGTCTTATTATACAGTCGGAAAAAGATATAGGGGTTGGGATGGAGGAGAGATACTTGACCTAGCTCTTGAAGGAATAGGTAAGATATCTACAGTTTGAAGAGAGAGGAGAAGGTAGAATAGAATTGGCTTAAGTAAAATACAGAGGCGGGGCATCCATCTGCAGAATGTGTGCATTGGATAACAAAACAGGGTGGTTAGAGCAGAGTGGGCATGCCCCAAGGATTAGCAAGAGAAAATGGGGAAAACCGAGGTGGGAACCATATTATCCAGGAACTCTAGGGGCAATCTAAAACATGTTTCTTAAATAAACTTTGAGGAGGCCATAGGTCTTTGTCTTGACACTGAAAGAAATTAAAACAAGAAATGGATGCATGACATTATTTCACTTGCAGCCTGATTTAGCAATGTTGTTTCTAGTTTGCCTCTGCTGCTGCTTTTCCTAATTTCCTCACTGCACAAAGAAAATAAATAAATAAGTGTACTATAGTCTTATTTATCCTTCTTTGGACATTTCTTTACCAGGCAGATGGTCAATTAAGAGCACTAAACAATGACACTGTTTTCTCTGTAAACATTTTTTTCTAATAGCCTAACAAATGTAAGCCTGTGCTGCCATACTGCTGAATACCATCTTGACTTTCTAATTACAAAGAACCGTGTCTTGATAGTTACAATTACAGCTGTAACAATGATGCCAGGCCCTGAACAATACCGTTGGAGGCAAAGTGCTTATCTGAATATTCACAAATAAAGGCTTAAATTTATGCCAGAGATGTAGATGGAGGTTAAACAATTGGGAGGGGGAAAAAAAAAGGTTGAAAACACTGGTTTAATGTCACAGATGTGAATTTGAATCCAATTACTCTGAAAAGAGAAAAAAAAAACTTGAAAAGGTGCTGTTTTCTTCTGTTTTAGTAATCAATAGGTTAAGGGGTGGTTCAATTTAGCATGCTAATACCTCTAATCTTGATATTTGGCTACACTCTAGTATTTTCAAAGCATACTATCTTTTAAAGTGGATTTTTGTAAGGTGCAAATGAGTATCTCCATGTTAAAATAAAAGATAACCATTCTTCCATCAGCTAACCCATAAATGAAATAATATACAATTTTTGAGCAGCTAGTATATATGTCCAGTACTATTTTAATGAAGGCTTTATAACACAGTGATTAAGCTCCCTAGCGCTTTGAAGTCAGATGAATAGGCATCAAAAATCGTGTTCTGCCTCAGTTTCCTCATCTGTAAAATGGAAATAATAATGGCAATACCTATATAACTGTTACCACTGAGTTGTAGTGAGGTTTAAAGAGTAGATATAAAGCATGCAATATGGTGATTGCTATAGTATTTAAGATAGGGCAGCACGTGTTGTTATTACTGGAAAACAGGCTTCAGAATGAGTTTTTCAAATCCTGGAATAGGGAAGCAAAGGCGAATGTCTAGTAAGAGGGCGTCTACTTCAAGGACACCAGCATCACTCAATATCTCTGGGTGTGTCCACAGTCTTTCCATAACTCATCACCAAAAAGCATGATTACTTCATTTAATGGCATGATTGGACCAATCCAGAATTGCACTTTGCCATTAACAGCATTTAAAAATTTCAATTGGGAATTTCCTTTCCAGCTCAGGGCTGAGAGTTAACATTGGGATTTATCAATGCTAATTATGTCTTATTTTCTTTTTCTTCAAATTATCGACAATCTACTATAGTACTAAGTCACGAAGTGGCCTAAAAAATATAAACACAGTCATGTCCCCAGCCCTGGGTGGAGTAAAAAATGTCCTTGTTTATTAGCCTCATTGTTTATTTAAAATAATATCCACAATAACTTATACTTAACTGTGCACTGTATACATGCCATGGCTAAGCCTGTTAGGTGTAAAAACTTATTTAGTCCTCCTAAAAACTTTATAGAAGAGTTAATATTTTATTTTATTCATTTTATAGATGAGTAAATCAAAGCAGACATTATGTAACTTGGTCAAAGTCAAATCATAAATAAGTGACCATAGCTTTTTAACTCTCATGAGCACATTTACAATATGAGAATATATAAAGGCCCAAAAGCAAATAGACGAAGACTTAGGCTTACTACATATGTTACAATGTAAACACTTGGTTCTAGGTTTGGTTATGCTCAGTCACATTATGAGGAAGGCTTCCCCCCTACTAATCATGTCCAGGTCACATGCACACAGCTGTCACAGTGAGCTGCAGAAGTTGCCCATCTAATCACATTATCTTTTCCGTTAAAGCTGTCACCGGCTTCCCCATTTGTATAGGATAAAGGCCAAGTCCTTTAGCTTTGGCACAACTGATCCCTGTGATCTAATCCTCACCTCACCTCTGAACATGCCTTCCTCACTTTCAAGCTGAGAATTGCAGTTCTGTGAACAGACCCTGCTGCTTCACACCTTCTTGCCTTTGTCCCTGCTTTCTGGATGCCCAGGACGAAGGACAAACATCATTTTCGTTACAGACTTGCCTTAAGCCCACCAGGTGGCACAGTGCACACCATCAACATGTGTCCCCCATCATCACTCAACACATCTGAGTCCTGGTACTGCACAGTTTATTTCCTTGGTTTTCTCCCTTCATTAGACTTTTAAACTCCTATACAATAGAAAATCTGTCTTAATGGCTGTTTTATCTCTAGCATCTAGATCCATGCAAATAAACACTCAGTGAATGTTGAATGAATGTAAAAGATTAGAAAGAAAAGTCTTTAAAAGGATCCCAGGAGAAGAACATAGAAAACCTCACCCAGCCTCACTGACTTAAATAGTCAGTCTGAAAAATGTAACTGAGCCACCACACTCTCCTTGTTTATCTACAATAAGCATTCGGAGTAATAACCTTTCCTTTGTCCCTTCTTTTCTCCCAGCGAATTAGAGATCTGAAGATGGGCCCTCACAGTTATATGCTTTAGAATCTGATGGGATAAGGAGTGGATAGAGACCATTATCTTTGAGATATTGCCTTTTCAGAGACTTTATTAAGTTAGAGAACTCATGAACTGTCTTGCCAGGCCTTGGATTAGCAGGGCATACGGTTGTCTCTCCAGGTATGAGATTGTAAGCTCCATGAAACCAAGATCTATGTCTAATTCATCTGGGTTCGAATCTACCATGTGAACCATGCCGAAAAACTGTCAAATGCACGTGTGGGTTAGGTAACCTATTATTGAGAAGAGAAAGAAAATAACCTGTTGGCTGGGTATGGTATTTCAGATTCTGTTTATGCAAAGAATAATCTTGAGTCCTTACATTTTCCAAATTCACAACAGAAATGGAACTCCATGGGAAGAAAAACTAACTCTGAGGTTTTTATCCTAAATGACCGAGCATACACGGTGGTATTTACCAAAATGGAAGGACGAGGAGAAGAATAGTTTGGTTTCAGTTCAGTTTGGCCATGTTCATTCTGAGACATTTATTAGACATTCAAAGGGTGATACTGAGTAGACGGATGGATATATGAATCTGGGGCTCACGGGAGACATCAAGTTTAGAGATGTCAATCAGGGTGTCAGTAACATGGCATTTGCAGCCATAGGACTGGATGTGATGACCTACGGACTATGTGAAGACAGAGGAGGTGTGTAAGGCTGAGAACTGGAACACTCAGAAGTTTAGAGGTTGAGAGGAAGAGAAAAGTCCACTGGAGGAATCTAAGAAGTATTAATCAATAAGGTAGGAGAGAGTGATATTGAGGTAGAAAGTTCCAAGGAGGGAGTGATCAGCTGTGTCAAATGCTGCAGAATTGTCACGTGAGATAAGGTCTGAGAATTAAATGCTGGATTGAGCAATGTGGAAAAATTCCAAAATTTAGATGACTGTGGTTTACTTATTACAGAATACATAATAATTGAATTTTTTTTTTTTTGATAAGTCATCCTTCTAGCTGTTGTGCTTTTTCCTTGAGTACCACCCTTTCAGTCTGTGCAGTGAAGAGACTTCCCCATGTTTTTGGTGGGGGCTTAAACCTCAAGGAACTGAAGCAAGGATCACACATCATTAAGGAAAGGTCACTTCCCAGGCATAAATTGTTATTTTTTTCCCCTCCCATTTCCATATTACAGAGGTGCCTCAGGCTTCCTAGAGTTTCTATTAAGAATTCCAAATCTCCCAGCAATGATTTTTAAATACTCGCTTTCCCTAAGACAGTTCTCTTTAGCTTGGCTCATCCCCACAACATAGTCAGGGCCCTTCAATCACGGTAGAAGTCTTTTATCACTCGACTCTACTCCATCCTGTACACAATCTCTAGATTAACCTTTCCAGAACAATGCATTCATAATGGTAATAGCTATAATTAATCTACTCTATATTATCTTCCTTAATCTCGTGCACATAATAGGCACCCAAATATTTCTCGTGTGGTTTGAAATTAGGTAATTTTAAAAAGTGCATTCTTAAATCGCTTCCTTTTGATTAGTAAGATTCATTTTATTTTTGTTCTCTCTGCCTAGCTATTTTTAAATATAATGAGAGAACAGTATCTCTAGATAGTGTGTGAAAGCATTTTAATACTTTAATAATTCCATATAATTCGAAATGATCTTTTCCCTCCCATACTTTACAGTAAATAATAAGCACATAGATGAAAAATACGTGTTTCGTATCCAAGGAAGGAGCTATTAAGTATTACCAAAAGATGGAGAACATTTTTATCTTAAGTCAGCCACGTAAATACCCATTAATTTTTTTAATGATTTTATTTGGTTGATGGAGTATTACATCTCCAAATTACATAGTTTAGATTTCCCATTACACGCTCCTTATGGATCATATGCATATTCACAAAGTTATACAGAAGATTCTACGATGGGAAGGAGCCAATTTTCATTTTCTCTGTTCTTGTTTGAAGAACCAAAACTGTTAAAGGGATAAAGCACTCAGAAGTGCCTGTTCCAGGTTAATTGTCTCAAATTGCTCATTTAAAGCACCATTATAGTACAGCAAAACCAGTTAATCTGCTCTGAAGCTTCCTTTTTTATGACCGTAGCTACATTTGGTGAAATGGCACCTTTGGCAACCACCCAAATTGGATAAAATTGCCATTTTTCTTGGAACCTGGAAAGAATAACACATGTTTTGAAATCACTTCATATCGTGTGGCTCTAAATGGTAAGCTGAACGTTAGTCTTGCTCTGGAATTCACTCACTTTGGCATCTTCTGATCTGACCCTAAATTTCCTTTGCTTTACTGATGTGAGTCAATGATGTGCTTTTGCGTGCAATACATAGGTAGGAGTTGGGGGGAGGGTGCGGAGGAAACTAGCAAGAGAAATTGTGGCAATATTTTTAAACATCACAACCGTATAAGAAAATGATGTGTCCCGGCACTGACACTTGTGCACAACTTTCAGCTGATGTTACCTTTATTATTGGAAACACTGTAGTTTGAGAGCCTCTTCAATGTCGACATAACTAGCAGGTGCCGCGATCATAATGGTAAAAACATTCACTTATTAATCAGCGCACATAATTCCTCTCTAATGCTGTCAATTTAAGATGGCAACCTGAATTTTTTTTTTTTTTTGGAGTGGGGAGGAGGGTCAACAATTTAATGAATCTCGTCTGCATTTTAATTCCAACCTAATAATCTGCCTCCAGCTCTTTTCCCTCCCTCACTCTGAGAACATTTCTCTGGATCCTGCTACTAAGCACAGTGGGATATTTACCTTCCTACCTCAGTTATGCATTTAGGATAGGGAAACAGCCAGATAGCCAGACCCCCCAACCCAAGTAGAGCTAATGTTAACCTGTCACCAGCCCTCACTGGCATCATCCTCAAATTCCCTCAAATTCCATATGTTTGTATAGTCTCCTCCTTCCCTGATTCTGACACTGTAGTGCTTTGCAGGTTTCTTTTATTAAACACCACTGGGACCCAGACTCAGAAATGTGCAGTATGTTGACATAGTTAAAATAAATAAATACAACCCATTGCCAGAAATATTTAAAAATTCATCTAAATGTGCTCCTGTCAGAGATGATTTGTTTTCATCCAAACAGGGAAGACTGATGGCTTCAGGATGGACTGGGTAGAGAGACTCCATCTTCTCATTCACTCCTTCATTCATTCATGCCTTCATTCATTTCCTTATAAAAAAGCAACCCGCCACCCCTTGCTCGCTATGTCAAATGTAAACAGAATAGACTTTGTTATTAGGAGAGATGTGACTCCAAGTGTCTGAGCTGCAGAGTGACAGCCGGCTCCTCTCTGAATTTCAGGCAGCCTCTGTCACTTGCCTTGACAATGAAGGAAGTTAATGTATTCATGACATTACCACACATGCATTCGCAATTCACAGCATATTGTATTGTTTACCCCTGTTCTTTTGTACTACTGCATGTAGTAATTTGCCTTCTAGCAACAGAAAAATTCCTCAACTTTAAATTTTACCCTCACTTTATTTACCCTTAATAGAAAAACCACTGCTTCCTGGCCCATCCGTGGTTGGCAAGACCACCTTTCTGCAGCATTGCAAACAGATAAATGTCAGATTTTACATTTTGATCAGATGTGTCTACAGTCATTTCCTATACATATTCCTCATCTTTTGCCTCCCACGCCTTCCTTTGGCAGTCATTGCCGCCCTTCCTGTGTATTCTTAGCGCATTTGGTACTAGGTGGCCAGCTCTTATAAGGGAGAGGACAGCAGTGAGAGTGAGAGGAGAGTGGCATGGATTAGAAGTCATACTCTCACAATAGGGGCAATGCTGGTGAAAATGAGGAGCATCCTGAAACTCTGCTGTTTCACCATTTACATTCAAGATGCCCAGGGTGCTCCTTGTTTTCATCCACAGTAACACCTCCTTTGGTTTATTCATCACTCCCACTGGACTGCATACACTCCCCCACACGCATGGATCCCCACCACTCATTTAAAACCCATCTATGGGACACTGATCACTCAGCCTCATTGGTCTAACTTAATTATTCTGAAGGGGTGCAAACTTGTAATAGTGTTGAATACTTAGACAGATGGTTTTGCTATGATGAGTACAGGGTAGAGTGAGTTGTTATTCTCAGATACTGCACTGTTCTTCAGAATTTTGCTGTTGGGGACCAGAATTGAAAGGTGCTCTAATGGCTTAGGGCAACTTTGTAGAGATGGGCTGGAGGAGGCAAGCAGTCTGAGTTAGCAAGACATAGTAGCTGTTTCATTTTCCTCACAGTGATGAGCTATCTGCATTCCAATGCATGTCACAAAATTCCTGGGCTGAGAGAGGCCGTGAGGGGGTCACTCAGTCCAATGCCTTGCCTTTGAGTAGAATCATATTAAAAAACACCCTTTGTTAAAAGTCTTCAAGACAACCTATGCCCCTAAGTCCAAATGAATGTTGAAACCCTTTCTTAAACTAGACACGATCTTGTCTGCAATTTAAAAGCATCTCCTGTTCTGTTAGAGAGAAAGCATTTGGTTGTTCTTTATATTCAAACACTTTTCACACTTGAGAATTATAATTAAGTTACATTCTCTCAAATTTTGCTGCTCTTAGAGAGTAGGCTATATAATTCAGAGTTTACTTCTGTAATCTCTTGGTTTCTTTGTACTAGTTATTTTTTGTTTGTTTATTTTTCTTTTTATTTCCATTACTCTAGGAGGTGGGTCAAAAAAGATCTTGCTGTGATTTATGTCAAAGAGTGTTCTTCCTTTGTTCTCCTCTTAGAGTTTTATAGTGTCCAGTCTTAACATTTTATAGTGTCCAGGTCTTTAATCCATTTTGAGTTTATTTTTGTGTATGGTGTTAGGGAGTGTTCTAATTTCATTCTTTTACATGTAGCTGTCCAGTTTTCCCAGCACCACTTATTGAAGAGGCTGTCTTTTCTCCATTGTATATCCTTGCCTCCTTTGTCATAGATTAGTTGACCAAAGGTTCGTGGGTTTATCTCTGGGCTTTCTATCCTGTTCCATTGATCTACATTTCAGTTTTTGTGCTGGTACCATATTGTCTTGATTACTGTAGCTTTGTAGTATAGTCTGAAGTCAGGGAGTCTGATTTCTCCAGCTCCGTTTTTTCCCTTAAGATTGCTTTGGCTATTCGGGACCTTTGGTGTCTCCATACAGATTTTAAGATTTTTTTTTTCTAGTTCTGTAAAAAATGCCATTGGAAATTTGATAGGGATTGCATTGAATCTGTAGATTGCTGTGGGTAGTATAGTCATTTTCACAATATTGATTCTTCCAGTCCAAGAACATGGTATATCTCTCCATCTGTTTGTGTCATCTTTGATTTCTTTCTTGAGTGTCCTATAGTTTTCTGAGTACAGGTCTTTTACCTCCTTAGGTAGGTTTATTCCTAGGTGTTTTATTCTTTTTGGTGCAGTGGTGAATGGGGTTGTCTCCTTAATTTCTCTTTCTGATATTTTGTTGTTAGTATATAGGAATGGAAGAGACTTTTGTGCATTAATTTTGTATCCTGCAACTTTACCGAATTCATTGATTAGCTCTAGTAGTTTTCTGGTGGCATCTTTAGGATTATCTGTGTATAGTATCATGTCATCTGCAAACAGCAACAGTTTTACTTCTTTTCCAATTTTTGTATTCCTTTTATTTCTTTTTCTTCTCTAATTGCTGTGGCTAGGACTTCCAAAACTATGTTGAATAATAGTGGCAAGAGTGGACATCCTTGTCTTGTTCCTGATCTTAGAGGAAATGCTTTCAGTTTTTCACCAATGAGAATGATGTTTGCTGTGAGTTTGTCATAAATGGCTTTTATTATGTTGAGGTAGGTTCCCTCTATGTCCACTTTCTGGACGGTTTCTATCATTAATGGATGTTGAATTTTGTCAAAAGTTTTTTCTGCATCTATTGAGATGATCATATGGTTTTTCTCCAATTTGTTAGTATGGTTTATCACATTGAATGATTTGCGTATATTGAAGAATCCTTGCATTCCTGGGATAAACCCCACTTGATCATGGTGTATGATCCTTTTAATGTGTTGTTGGCTTCTGTTTGCTAGTGTTTTGTTGAGAATTTTTGTATCTATGTTCATCAGTGATATTGGTCTGTAATTTTCTTTTTTGTGGTATCTTTGTCTGGTTTTGGTATCAGGGTGATGGTGGCCTCGTAGAATGAGCTTGGGAGTATTCTTTCCTCTGCAGTTTTTTGGAAGAGTTTGAGAAGGATGAGTGTTAGCTTTTCTCTAAATGTTTGATAGAATTGACCTGTGAAGCCATCTGGTCCTGGACTTTTGTTTGTTGGAAGATTTTTAATTACAGTTTTAACTACAGTTTCAATTTTATTACTTGTGATTGGTCTGTTCATATTTTCTGTTTTTTCCTGGTTCAGACTTGGAAGGTTAAACCTTTCTAAGAATTTGTCTATTTCTTCCAGGTTGTCCATTTTATTGGCATAGAGTTACTTGTAGTAGTCCCATATGATGCTTTGTATTTCTGCGGTGTCCGTTGTAACTTCTCCTTTTTCATTTCTATCTGTCTATTGGTGTAAGTGGGGTGTTAAAGTCCCCCTCTATTACTGTGTTACTCTCGATTTCCTCTTTTATAGCGGTTAGCATTTGCTTTATGTATTGATGTGCACCTATGTTGGGAGCATATATATTTATAATTGTTATATCTTCTTCTTGGATTGATTCCTTAGTCATTATGTAGTGTCCTTTCTTGTCTCTTATAGCATTCTTTTTTTTTTTTAACATCTTTATTGGAGTATAATTGCTTTACAATGGTGTGTTAGTTTCTGCTTTATAACAAAGTGAATCAGCTATACATACACATACATCCCCACATCTCCTCCCTCTTGCGTCTCCCTCCCACCCTCCCTATCCTACCCCTCAAGGTGGTCACAAAGCACTGAGCTGACGTCCCTGTGCTATGAGGCTGCTTCCCACTAGCTATCTATTTTACATTTGGTAGTATATATAAGTACATGCCACTCTCTCACTTCGTCCCAGCTTACTCTTCCCCCTCCCCATGTCCTCAAGTCCATTCTCTACATCTGCGTCTTTATTCCCCTTCCCCGTGTCCTCAAGTCCATTCTCTACATCTGCTTCCCCGTGTCCCCCCCCCCACCGTGTCCTCAAGTCCATTCCCTACATCTGCGTCTTTATTCCTGTCCTGCCCCTAGGTTCTTCATAACCATTATTTAGATTCCATATATATGTGTTAGCATATGATACTTGTTTTTCTCTTTCTGACTTACTTCACTATGTATGACAGACTCTAGGTCCATCCACCTCACTACAAATAACTCAATTACGTTTCTTTTTATGGCTGAGTAATATTCTATTGTATATATGTACCACATCTTCTTTATCCATTCATCTGTAGATGGACACTTAGGTTGCTTCCATGTCCTGGCTATTGTAAATAGAGCTGCAGTGAACATTGTGGTACATGACTCTTTTTGAATTATGGTTTTCTCAGGGTATATGCCCAGGAGTGGGATTGCTGGGTCATATGGTAGCTCTATTTTTAGTTTTTTAAGGAACCTCCATACTGTTCTCCATAGCGGCTGTATCAATTTACATTCCCACCAACAGTGCAACAGGGTTCCCTTTTCTCCACACCGTCTCCAGCATTTATTGTTTGTACATTTTTGATGATGGCCATTCTGACTGGCGTGAGATGATAACCTCATTGTAGTTTTTTTTTTAATTTTATTTATTTATTTATTTATTTATTTATTTATGGCTGTGTTGGGTCTTCGTTTCTGTGCGAGGGCTTTCTCTAGTTGTGGCGAGAGGGGGCCACTCTTCATCGTGGTGCGCGGGCCTCTCACTATCGCGGCCTCTCTTGTTGCGGAGCACAGGCTCCAAACGCGCAGGCTCAGTAATTGTGGCTCATGGGCCCAGTTGCTCCGCGGCATGTGGGATCCTCCCAGACCAGGGCTTGAACCCGTGTCCCCTGCATTGGCAGGCAGACTCTCAACCACTGCGCCACCAGGGAAGCCCCCTCATTGTAGTTTTGATTTACATTTCTCTAATGATTAGTGATGTTGAGCATTCTTTCATGTGTTTGTTGACTATCTGTATATCTTCTTTGGGGAAATGTCTATTTAGGTCTTCTGCCCATTTTTGTTAGGCTGTTTTTTTTTTTTTTTGACATTGAGCTGCATGAGCTGCTTGTATATTTTAGAAATTAATCGTTAGTCAGTTGCTTCACTTGCAAATATTTTCTCCCATTCTGAGAGTTGTCTTTTCATCTTGTTTATGGTTTCCTTTGCTGTGCAAAAGCTTTTAAGTTTCATTAGGTCCCATTTGTTTATTTTTATTTTTATTTCCATTTCTCTAGGAGGAGCATAAAAAAGGATCTTGGTGTGATTTATGTCATAGAATGTTCTGCGTATGTTTTCCTCTAAGAATTTTATAGTTTCTGGCCTTACATTTAGGTCTTTAATCCGTTTTGAGTTTATTTTTGTGTATGGTGTTAGGGAGTGTTCTAATTTCATTCTTTTACATGTAGCTGTCCAGTTTTCCCAGCACCACTTATTGAAGAGGCTGTCTTTTCTCCATTGTATATTCCTGCCTCCTTTATCAAAAATAAGGTGACAGTATGAGCATGGGTTTATCTCTGGGCTTTCTTTCCTGTTCCATTGATCTATATTTCTGTTTTTGTGCCAGTACCATACTGTCATGATTATTGTAGGTTTGTAGTATAGTCTGAAGTCAGGGAGCCTGATTCCTCCAGCTCCTTTTTTTCCCCTCAAGATTATTTTGGCTATTCAGGGTCTTTTGTGTTTCCATATATAAACTGTGAAATTTTTTGTTCTAGTTCTGTGAAAAATGCCATTGATAGTTTGATAAGGATTGCATTCAATCTGTAGATTGCTTTCGGTAGTATAGTCGTTTTCACAATGTTGATTCTTCCAAACCAAGAACATGGTATATCTCACCATCTGTTTGTCATCTTTTATTTCTTTCAACAGTATCTTACAGTTTTCTACATACAGGTCTTTTGTCTCCTTAGGTAGATTTATTCCTAGGCATTTTATTCTTTTTGTTGCAATGGTATATGGGAGTGTTTCCTTAATTTCTCTTTCAGATTTTTCATCATTAGTGTATAGGAATGCAAGAGACTTCTGTGCATTAATTTTGTATCCTGCTACTTTACCAAATTCATTGATTAGTTCTAATAGGTTTCTGGTAGTGTCTTTAGGGTTCTCTATGTATAGTATCATGTCATCTGCAAACAGTGACCGCTTTACTTCTTCTTTTCCGATTTGGATTCGTTTTAGTTCTTTTTCTTCTCTGATTGCTGTGGCTAAAACTTCCAAAACTATGTTGAATAATAGTGCTGAGACTGGAAAACCTTGTCTCGTTCCTGATCTTAGCGGAAATGGTTTCAGGTTTTTGTCATTGAGAACAATGTTAGCTGTGGGTTTGTCATATATGGCCTTTATTATGTTGAGGTAAGTTCCCTCTATGCCTACTTTGAGGAGTGTTTTTGTCATAAATGGGTGTTGAATTTTGTCGAAAGCTTTTTCTGCATCTATTGAGATGATCATATGATTTTTCTCCTTCAGTTTGTTAATATGGTTTATCATTTGCGTATATTGAAGAATCCTTGCATTCCTGGGATAAACCCCACTTGATCATGGTGTATGATCCTTTTAATGTGCTGTTGGATTCTGTTTGCTAGTATTTTGTTGACGATTTTTGCATCTATGTTCATCAGTGATATTGGCCTGTAGTTTTCTTTCTTTGTGACATCTTTGTCTGGTTTTGGTATCAGGGCAATGATGGCCTTGTAGAATGAGTTTGGGAGTGTTCCTCCCTCTGTTATATTTTGGAAGATTTTGAGAAGGATAGGTGTCAGCTCTTCTCTAAATGTTTGATAGAATTCGCCTGTGAAGCCATCTGGTCCTGGGCTTTTTTTGTTGGAAGATTTTTAATCAGTCTCAATTTCAGAGCTTGTGATTGGTGTTTATATTTTCTGTTTCTTCCTGGTTCAGTCTCGGAAGGTTGTGCATTTCTAAGAATTTGTCCATTTCTTCCAGGTTGTCCATTTCATTGGCATATAGTCATTTGTAGTAATCTCTCATGATCCTTTGTATTTCTGCAGTGTCAGTTGTTACCTCTCCTTTTTCATTTCTAATTCTGTTGATTTGAGTTTTCTCCCTTTTTTTCTTGATGAGTGTGGTTAATGGTTTATCAATTTTGTTTATCTTCTCAAAGAACCAGCTTTTAATTTTATTGATCTTTGCTATTGTTTCCTTCATTTCTTTTTCATTTATTTCTGATCTGATCTTTATGATTTCTTTCTTTCTGCTAACTTTGGGGTTTTTTTGCTCTTCTTTCTCTAATTGCTTTAGGTGTAAGGTTAGGTTATTTATTTGAGATGTTTCTTGTTTCTTGAGGTAGGATTGTATTGCTGTAAACTTCCCTCTTACAACTGCTTTTGCTGCATCCCGTAAGTTTTGGGTCGTCGTGTTTTCATTGTCATTTTGCTCTAGGTAGTTTTTGATTTCCTCTTTGATTTCTTCAGTCATCTCTTGGTTATTAAGTAATGTGTTGTTTAGCCTCCAAGTGTTTGTATTTTTTGCAGATTTTTCCTGTATTTGATATCTAGTCTCATAGCACTGTGGTTGGAAAAAGATACTTGACACGATTTCAATTTTCTTAAATTTACCATGGCTTGATTTGTGACCCAGGATATGATCTATCCTGGAGAATGTTCCATGAGCACTTGAGAAGAAAGTGTATTATGTTGTTTTTGAGTGGAATGTCCTATAAATATCAATTAAGTCCATCTTGTTTGATGTATCATTTAAAGCTTGTGTTTCCATATTTATTTTCATTTTGGATGATCTGTCCATTGGTGAAAGTGGGGTGTTAAAAGTCCCCTACTATGACTGTGTTACTGTTGATATCCCCTTTTCTGGCTGTTAGGATTTGTCTTATGTATTGAGGTGCTCCTATGTTGGGTGCATAAATATTTACAATTGTTATATCTTCTTCTTGGATTGATCCCTTGATCATTATGTAGTGTCCTTCTTTGTCTCTTGTAATAATCTTTATTTATTTATTGTTTTAAATTTTATTTATTTATTTATTTATTTATTTATTTATTTATTTAATTTTGGCTGCGTTGGATCTTTGTTGCTGCATGCAGGCTTCAGTAGTTCTGGCTCATGGGCTCAGGAGTTGTGGCTCACGGGCTCTAGAGCACAGGCTCAGCAGTTGTGGCGCACGGGCTTAGTTGCTCCACGGCATGTGGGATCTTCCTGTACCCGGGCTCGAACCCGTGTCCCCTGCATTGGCAAGTGGATTCTCAACTACTGCACCACCAGGGAAGTCCCCATAATAGTCTTTATTTTAAAGTCTATTTTGTCTGATATGAGAAATGCTACTCCAGCTTTCTTTTGATTTCCATTTGCATGGAATATCTTTTTCCATCCCCCCGCTTTCAGTCTGTATGTGTCCCTAGGTCTGAAGTGGGTCTCTTGTAGACAGCATATATACAGGTCTTGTTTTTGTATCCATTCAGCCAGTCTGTGTGTTTTGGTTGGAGCATTTAATCCATTTACATTTAAGGTAATTATCAATATGTATATTCCTATTACCATTTCTTAATTGTTTTGGGTTTGTTATTGTAGGTGTTTTCCTTGTCTTCTGTTTCCTGCCTAGAGAAGTTCCTTCAGCATTTTTTATAAGCTGGTTTTCTGGTGCTGAATTCTCTTAGCTTTTGCTTATCTGTAAAGGTTTTAATTTCTCCATCGAATCTGAATGAAATCCGTGCTGGGTAGAGTACTCTCGGTTGTTGGTTTTTCCCTTTCATCACTTTAAATATGTCCTGCCACTCCCTTCTGGCTTGCAGAGTTTCTGCTGAAAGATCAGCTGTTAACCTTATGGGGATTCCCTTTTATGTTATTTGTTGTTTTTTCCTTGCTGCTTTTTATATTTTTTCTTTGTATTTAATTTTTGATAGCTTTATTAATATGTATCTTGGCATGTTTCTCCTTGGATTTATCCTCTATGGGACTCTCTGTGCTTCCTGGACTTGATTAACTATTTCCTTTCCCATATTAGGGAAGTTTTCAACTATAATCTCTTCAAATATTTTCTCAGTCCCTTTGTTTTTCTCTTCTTCTTCTGGGACCCCTATAATTCGAATGTTGGTGCGTTTAATGTTGTGCCAGAGGTCTCTGAGACTGTCCTCTATTCTTTTCATTCTTTTCTCTTTATTCTGCTGTGTGGTAATTATTTCCACTATTTTATTTTCCAGGTCACTTATCCGTTTTTCTGCCTCAGTTATTCTGCTATTGATTCCTTCTAGAGAATTTTTAATTTCATTTACTGTGTTGCTCATCATTGTTTGTTTGCTCTTTAGTTCTTCTAGGTCCTTGTTAAACGTTTCTTGTATTTTCTCCATTCTATTTCCAAGATTTCAGATCATCTTTACTATCATTACTCTGAATTCTTTTTCAGGTATACTGCCTATTTCCTCTTCATCTGTTTGGTCTGCTGGGTTTTTGCCTTGCTCCTTCATCTGCTGTGTGTTTCTCCGTCTTCTCATTTTGCTTAACTTACTGTGTTTGGGGTCTCCTTTTCACTGGCTGCAGGTTCGTACTTCCCGTTGTTTTTGGTGTCTGCCCCCAGTGGCTAAGGTTGGTTCAGTGGGTTGTGTAGGCTTCCTGGTGGGGGGGACTAGTGCCTGTGTTCTGGAGAATGAGGCTGGATCTTGTCTTTCTGGTGGGCAGGACCACGTCTGGTGGTGTGTTTTGCAGTGTCTGTGACCTTATTATGAATTTAGGTAGCCTCTCTGCTAATGGGTGGTGTTGTGTTCCTCTCTTGCTAGTTGTTTGACATAGGGTGTCCAGCACTGAAGCTTGCTGGTCGTTGAGTGGAGCTGGGTTTTAGCATTGAGATGGAGATCTCTGGGAGAGCTTTCGCTGTTTGATATTACATGGAGCCGGGAGGTCTCTGGTGGACTGATGTCCTGAACTCGGCTCTCACACCTCAGGCCTGACACCTGGCTGGAGCACCAAGACCCTGTCAGCCACACGGAAAAAGAGAAAAAAGAAAAAAAAAATCTTTGCTCCCAAAGTCCACGGCCTCAATTCTGGCATAATTCATTGTCTCTTAAGGTATTCCACAGATGCAGGGTACATCAGGTTGATTGTGGAGATTTAATCCGCTGCTCCTGAGGCTGCTGGGAGAGATTTCCTTTTCTCTTCTTTGTTCACACAGCTCCTGGTGTTCAGCTTTGGATTTTGCCCTGCCTCTGTGTGTAGGTTGCCTGAGGGTGACTCTTCTTTGCTCAGACAGGACGGGTTAAAGGAGCAGCTGATTAGGGGGCTCTGGCTCACTTGGGCCGGGGAGATGGAGGGGTACAGAATGCAGGGTAAGCCTGCGGTGGCAGCGGCTGGCGTAACGTTGCATCAGCCTGAGGTGCGCCATGTGTTCCCTGGGGAAGTTTTCCCTGTATTACGGGACCCTGGCAGTGGCGGGCTGCACAGGCTCTGTGGAGGGGAGGTTTGGATAGTGACCTGTGCTTGCACATAGGCTTGGTGGCTGCAGCAGCAGCCTTAGCGTTTCATGCCCGTCTGTGGTGCCCACACTGATAGCCGTGGATCATGCCTGTCTCTGGAGTTGTTTAGGCGGTGCTCTGAATCCCCTCGCCTCATGCACCCCGAAACAATGGTCCCTTGCCTCTTAGGCAGGTCCAGACTTTTTCCCAGACTCCCTCCTGGCTAGTTGTGGTACACTACCCCCCTTCAGGCTGTGATCACGCAGCCAACCCCAGTCCTCTCCCTGAGATCTGACCTCCGAAGCCCGAGCCAGAGCTCCCAGTCCCCACCAGTCCCGGCTGGCAGGTGAGCAGACAAGCCTCTCGGGCTGGTGAGTGCTGGTTGGCACTGATCCTCTGTGCAGGAATCTCTCTGCTTTTCCCTCTGCACCCCTGTTGCTGCACTCTCCTCTGTGGCTCTGAAGCTTCCCCTCTGCCATCCCCTGTCTCCGCCAGTAAAGGGACTTCCTAGTGTGTGGAAACTCTTCCTCCTTCACAGCTCCCTCCCAGTGGTGCAGGTCCCGTCCATATTCTTTTGTCTTTGTTGTTTCTTTTTTCTTTTGCCCTACCCAGGTACATGGGGAGTTTCTTGCCTTTTGGGCAGTCTGAGGTCTTCTGCCAGTGTTCAGTAGGTGTTCTGTAGGAGTTGTTCCACATGTAGATGTATTTCTGATGTATTTGTGGGGAGGAAGGCAATCTCCCTGTCTCACTCCTCCACCATCTTGAAGGACCCATTCTTGGAACATTCTTTATTTTAAAGTCTATTTTATCTGATATGAGTATTGCTACTCCAGCTTTCTTGTGATTTCCATTTGCATGGAACATCTTTTTCCATCCCCTCACTTTCAGTCTGTATGTGTCCCTAGGTCTGAAGTGGGTCTCTTGTAGACAGCATATAGATGGGTCTTGTTTTTTTATCTATTCATTGAGACTGTGTCTTTTGGTTGGAGCATTTAATCCATTCACATTTAAGGTGATTATCGATATGTATATTCCTATTACCATTTTCTTAACTGTTTTGTGTTTGTTTTTGTAGGTCCTTTTCTTCTCTTGTGTTTCCTGCCTAGAGAAGTTCCTTTAGCTTTGTTATAGAGTTGGTTTGGTGGTGCTGAATTCTCTTAGCTTTTGCTTGTCTGTAAATCTTTTGATTTCTCCATTGAATCCGAATGAGATCCTTGCTGAGTAGAGTAATCTTGGTTGTAGGTTCTTCCCTTTCATCACCTGAAATATATCGTGCCACTCCCTTTTGGCTTGTAGAGTTTCTGCTGAGAAATCACCTGTTAACCTTATGGGAGTTCCCTTGTATGTTATTTGTCATTTTTCCCTTGTTGCTTTTAATAATCTTTGTCTTTAATTTTTGTCAGTTTGATTACTATGTGTCTCGGCATGTTTCTCCTTGGGTTTATCCTGTATGGGACTCTCTGCACTTCCTGGACTTGGGTGGCTATTTCTTTTCCCATGTTAGGGAAGTTTTTAACTATAATCTCTTCAAATATTTTCTCGGGTCCTTTCTCTCTCTCTTTTCCTTCTGAGACCCCTATAATGCGAATGTTGTTGCGTTTAATGTTGTCCCAGAGGTCTCTTAGGCTGTCTTCATTTCTTTTCATTCTTTTTTCTTTATTCTGTTCCATGGCAGTGAATTCCAGCATTCTGTCTTCTAGGTCACTTATCCATTCTTCTGCCTCAGTTATTCTGCTATTGCTTTCTTCTAGTGTATTTTTCATTCCAGTTATTGTATTGTTCATCTGTGTTTGTTTGTTCTTTAATTCTTCTAGGTCTTTGTTTAACATAGCTTGCATCTTCTCGATCTTTGCCTCAATTCTTTTTCAAGGTCCTAGATCATCTTCATGATTATTATTCTGAATTCTTTTTCTGGAAGGTTGTCTATTTCTACTTCATTTAGTTGTTTTTCTGTGGTTTTATTTTGTTCCTTCATCTGTTACATAGTCTCCTGCCTTTTCATTTTTTCTGTCTTTCTGTGAATGTGGTTTTCTTTCCACAGGCTGCAGGATTGTAGTTCTTCTTGCTTCTGCTGTCTACCCTCTGGTGGATGAGGCTATCTAAGAGGCTTGTGCAAGCTTCCTGTGTACTAGTTATTTATTGTTTCATCTGTATATGTTTATCCAATTAACTTGTAAGCTCATATTGGTCAGGAAGAGTCTTTTATAAATTCTTACAAGGGATAAAATAGAGGCTCTAGAGTAGTAATTCTCAATCATGGCTGCATATTCAGATCACCTGGAAGGATACTTTAAAATACTGATGCCTGGGCTATACCCTCAGAGATTGAGTTAAATGGTGTAGGGTGCAAGAGGATGTGGTAATTTATTAAAAACTGCCAGGCGATTCTAATTGAGAATCTACTCTCAATCTCTAATTGAGAGTGTGATCTTGGGGAGATTGCTTAACATCACTAAGTCTTTATTTCTTTATGTAAGAAATACAGATAAAATAGCTTTCATAACCACCTTTTTCTTGAAAGATTAAAGAGTTCATGTATATAAAAGCCTTAAGCAGGATACTGGGACCAGAGCATATTATCAATAAATGTTAGTATTAATATTAAGGTTATTATTGTTTGGCCAAAGTATCTAACATGTTATTGGAAATTTAACAGGCACTTGATAAATGCCTATTAACTCATAGCTTCAGGTCATTTAGCCAGTTAATCCACATGATGTGAAAAATGTTAAACAAGGTAAGTATCAGAGTAATTCAAGCCAAAATATAGTTTCACCTTGCATATCAAAATGCTTGAGAAATATACGTTTTGGCACATGATCTAGGTAATTGTACTTGTTCACACTTTCCTCATTCATAGAGAATAAATGCATTGGCTGTGGACTGGGAGGTTTATAGTGGACAAAGAAAAGGGTCATAATATTTGAAGAACATAGTCAAAATATGAAGAATTACAAAATTCTTATGGCAACCAGATGTTGCCAATCAAGGACATTACAGCATTATAAGGGTGATAAGATTATCATCAAGCTAAAGATAATAATAACTTTTCACATGCATTATATTTCATTATAATAGACTAATCCAACAAGTTATCTGAGAAATCTAGCCACCTTTATTCTAAAGATGAGTAAGCTAAGTCTAAGAAAGACAAAATGATTTGACTACAAATAGCTATGACGTAAAATATGATAAATTGAGATAGAATCAAACCAAAAAACTTAGAAGCAGAGAAGGAAAGAGTTACTTCTGATGTAGATGATGAATGAAAGCTTTATAGAGGTGATGACATGTAATCTATGTATGGAAACAATGATGTGGTTTAAAAAGGCAGAAAAAAAGAATAGAGCATTTTAGACAAAGGGAATGAATAGAATAAGCCAAACAAGGGACTTGGTTGACAGGAGCATAATTGCATCCCAAAAGGGAATGTATGATAATATTGGAATGGAAGGCTGGGGTCAAAAGTTGAAACGTCTTGAATGATAAGCATAGCAGAGATCTCAGAGAAGCTATCCCATAGGCTGACACTACAGTAAAAATTTCTTTAGACCTGTCGTAAGAGAGCTGAAAATCAAACTTTGAAAGGATCAAGCTGATAAAAAAAGTACCTTAAATTAACACCACCCTCCCTCAAAATTCAATACTGTTAAAAAAAAAAAAAAAAGACAAAATCTATACACTAAAAACAATAAAAATAGCAATTTTCAGCATTCAATTAAAAATCACGAAATGTGAAGAAGCATGAAAATGGACCCATAATCAAGAGAAAAATCAATATAAACAGTCCCAGGATTTGAAAAAATGAGGGAATTATCAGATAAGAATTTAAAACAGCTCTCTAAATGTAATTAAACATTAAAGGAAAAAAATAATGAGAAAATATGTAAGATACAAAGATCAGTGAACTTGATGACACAGCAATAGAAAAACTAAACATAGAAGGAAACATAGTTGAAGAAAACACAAAAAGTGGAATTGATCTGTGGGTCATTTTAAAGTGTTCGAATATAACTGGTATTAGAGTCACAAAAAGAGGATCAAAAAATATCGAAGAAATGACAAAAAAAATTGTCCAAAATTGATGTGAACAATATAAACTCAAAGATCTAAGAAGCTCAATGAACCCCAAGAAAGATAAACACAAAGAAAATTATATCTAGGCACATCTAGAAATGTTTATAAAGCAATTTAAAGAGAAAATTTTAAAAGCAGCTAGAATAAAAATGCACATTAAGTACTAGCAACAAAGATAAAAATAAGTGCTACATTTTCATCAGAAGCAATGAAAGATAGAAAGAATAAAAAATATTTTAAGTAAAGAAAGAGAAAAAAATGTCAACTTAAAACTCTATATCTAACAAAGATACCCTTTAAAAAGGTTAAAAAAAGATTTTTCAGTCAAAAAAAGTGAAAGAATTCATCACCATCAAACTTGTAGTAGAGATATGTTGAAGGAAGTTCTTCAGGCAGAAGAAAAAATAATGCCAGATAAAAATTCAAATCCTTACAAAGGAATGAGGAAGACTGGAAATGAAAATGTAAGAGTAACTATTACAAACTTTTTCTCTAATTTATTATTTATTTAAAACATAATTTACTGTTTAATGCAAAAATAATAGAGTTGGGAATTATAAATGCATAGAGATAAACTTTATGACAACAACAAGACAAAGAACAGTACAAGGAGGATAGAAAAATACTGTTGTAATATTTTTTATATTGTACTTAAGTGGGTATAATATTATTTGAATGTAGACTGTGGCAAATTAAAAATGTATATTTATATTTCATCAAACCCACTAATTTAAAAAAATGGAACAAGTGATATACTTAAAAAGCCAAAGAGAGACAAAATGTAATACTAAAAAGAGCATATTCATGTAAGCCAAAAGAAGGCCAGAGATAAAAGATAACAAAAGAACAGAACAAAGTGAAAAAAAAAGCAGAATGGTGGATTTAAACCCAACTGTATCAGTAATTATATTAAATATTAATGGCTTGGCACACAAGATGGACAGATTAGATAACCAAAGCAAATTCCAACTATATGCTATGTACAAGAAGTAGGCATTAACTATAAAAATTAAGATAGGACAAAATTTAAAAGGTAGAAAAGGTATACCATGAATCACCACTCTAAAGAAAGCTAGAGTACCTATATTAATAGACAAAATTGAGTCTAGTCAAGCAATAGTCAAGTGATAAAGAGGACTGTTTCTTAAGATAAGTGGTAAATTCATCAGGAAGATACAAGAATCCCACATGTGTATGCAGTTATAACAGAGCATCAAAATATATGAAACTAAATGTCACAGAACTACAATAAGAAATAGAGAAATTCACAATTTAATTGAAAATTTCAACACCCCGTTCTCAGTTTAATAGAAGAAGTAGACAGCAAATCTATCAACCACTATGAACTAATTAACATTTATGTAGCATGGCAACAGCAAAATATACATTCTTTTCAAATGTACATGGATTATTCATTCAAAGACACCATATATTGTGCCATAAAAGAAGAGTGAATAAATGTCAAAGGGTATAGATATCTTATCTGACTATAAGAGAATTAAAAAAGGATTCAATTTTTTTAAAAACCTGCAAAATACACAGTTATTGGGAAAAATATATTGTAAAATAACCCAGCTCAAGAAAAAAATCAAAAGAGAAATCGAAACACATTGTAACTGACTAAAATACAACATATCAAAATTCATTGGATGCAACTAAAGTAGTATATCAGGAAAATTTTTTTAGCTTAAAATGCTTATATTAGAAGACAGGAAAGATAAAAATTTAGGGAGCCACATTTAAGAAACAAATTATTCCACATAAGAAGAAGAACAAATTAAACTCAAATTAAGTAGAAGGAAAGAAATAATAAAATTTAGAGTAAAAGAACTCAAGGAAATGAAAAACAGGCAAATGGAAAATTAATAAAATCAAATGCTGGTTTATTAAAAAGATCAATAAATTTGATAAAGGCTAAGCTGGAGTTACCAAGTAAAAGAGAGAATATACATTTGCCAATATCAAAAATGAAAGAGAAGATAATATTTGAAATCCTATATTAATTAATAAGATAGTATGAGAAAATTATAAAAGATTTTAGGCCATAAATTCAACAAATTAATAAAAACCACATTACTTAAAACAAAACAAACACAAGAAGAAAGAGAAAAGCTGAAGAGTCGTATGAGTGCATGTGTGTATTTATCCTAACAGATACAGGAAAACATTTGATAATTTTTAACATTCATTCATGATAAAACTCTCAGTAAAGTTAGAAAGACAAAGGGTATATACAGCAGATCTAGAGCAACCATATTTCTTCATGAAAGACTGACAAACTCTCCTTAATGTTTGGACAAGGCACGTTTTTCTGTATTCACTACTAAAAGTCTCAGCTAATGAAGTGAGCCAAGAAAAGGCACAAAGATTAGCTTTAAGGAAATAAAAGTGTCTTTATTCAGATGACATTATCATGCACATAGAATACCTTAAAGAAACTATACAAAAGTGTCTAGAAGTAATAAGTAAACTTAGCAAGGTCACAACACAGAAGATCATCATTCGAAAATTAGCTGCACTTCTATATACTAACAATGAGCAATTTGAAAATGAAATTTAAAAATTTCATTTATCCTGGCTTCAAATCATAAAGCTATTGGGGATAACTTTAATAAAATATGTGTAATATCTGCATACTGAAAGTTAAAAAAGATTCCTGGGAGCCATTAAAACATCTACATTCATGAAGAGATTTAGAATGTTCATGAATTGGAAGATAATCCTTTTAAGACACCAGTTCTCTCTAAATTGGTCTACAATTTCTATACAATTCCAGTCAGAATCTAGGAAAATCCTACCAGGCTGTTTGGTAAAAATTGATAATCTAATTCTAAAATTTATATGAGAAATTATATGGAAATTCAAAGAATGCATAAGAGCCAAAGCAATGTTGAAGAAAAAAAAGCAAATATGAAGGACCCATAGTTCTCGATTAAAGATTTACTTTAATTAAATATTGTACTTAATTATAATTCACTAGCCTCAGCCCTTACCTTACACCATACACAGAAATTAACTGTAGATGGATGATAGACCTACAATAAAAGCTAAATGCTTTAGAAGAAATCACAGGAGAAAACCTTTGCAATCTTGGGGTTGATAAAGACTCCTAGAGGCATAGTGGCCAAGATGGTGAAATAGGAAGACCCTAAGTTCTCCTCCTTCCATGGGCACACCAAAATTACAACTGTTTACAGAGCAACTATCTATGAGAATGATCTGAAGATGAGCATAAAAGATTTTTCACAAATGAAGATATAAAGAAGGAACAATAATGAGACAGGTAGGAGGGGTGGAAATGTGGTAAAGTCAAGACCCACATCCCTGGAAAGGTGACCCACAAATGGGAGGATAATCATAATTACAGAGGTTTCCCCCAAAGAAGGAGGGGTCTGAGCCCCACATCAGGCTCTCCACCCCAGGGTTCCTATTATCAGGAAGATGAGACCCCAGAATGTCTGATTTTGAAGGTTAGTGGGCATACAGGAGAGCCAAGGGGCCACAAGAAACAGAGACTTTATTTTTAAAGGGCATGTGCAAAATCTCACATGCTCCAAGTCCCAGTGTAGAGACAGTAATTTGAAAGGATACTGGGTCAGACCCACTTGCTGACCTTGGATAGTCTCCCAGAGAGGCAGGAGGCATCTGTGACTCCCCCATGGGGACACAGACTCTGGCAGCAGCCATATTTGGAAACTTGTTGTACCATGAGGACACTGGTGCTAGAAGTGGACATTTTGGAGTCCTCCCTCTAGCCTATTAGTGCCAGGGGGTTAGCTGCCCACCAGCAGGTCAGCACCAGCCTCAGACCACTCCATGGTCTGTGCAGCCAGCTGCGTCAGCTCCTAGCCCTGCCCACCAGTGGGCTGACACCAGCCCCAGGACTCCCTAGACACCCTACACTGCCATGCTGGAACCTGGCCCCACCCACTAGTGGGCTGGCAGCCTTCACACAAGGGAGGGCCTGGCAGCCACCTGGGCCAGGTACTAGCCTTGCCTACCAGCACACCCAAAGTAGTCAGCTCTACCAAAACAGAAGGACCTATGCAGCCCACAGAGAGGGTACCCCTAGAGCATATTTCTTTGGTAACCAGAAAGGAATGTAGTGCTGGGCCTCTTGGGGTGTTTTCTACATAAGGCCACTTCTCCAAGATTAGGCAATATAACTGGCCTATGTAATACACAGAAATAAACACAAAGAATTAGGTAAAATGAGGAGACAGAGGAATATGTTCCAAATGAAGGAATAAGACAAAATCTCAGAAAAAGAACTAAACAAAGTGGAAATAAGCAATACCTAAGATAAGATACCTGAAAAAACTTTCAAGATAATGATCACAAAGATGCTCAAAGAACTTGGGAGAAGAATGAATGAACACAGTGAAAATTTTAATAAAGAGTCAAAAAAAAATATTTTAAAAAATCCAAATAGAGCTGAAGAATACAATAAGTAAAATAAAAATATACTAGAAGGAATTAGATGATACAGAGGAACAAATCAGTGAATTGGAAGATAAGGTGATAGAAATCAAAGTTGAACAGAAAAAAGAAAAAAGTATTTTTAAAAAGTAAGGATAGTTTAAGAGACCTATGAGACAACATCATGCATACTAATATTCACATTATAGGAATCCCAGAAAGAAGAGAGAGAAAGAAAGGGTAAGAGAACTTATTTGAACAAATAATAGCTGAATACTTCCCTAACCTGGAAAGGAAACAGACATCCAGGTCCAGGAAGCACAGAGTGTCCCAAACAAGGTGAACCCAAAGAGGTCCACACCAAGACACATTATAATTAAAATTGCAAAATTTAAAGATAAAGAAAGAAAATTTAAAGATAAAGAATGAATCGTACAAGCACTAAGAGAAAAGCAACTAGTTACATACAAGGGAACTCCCATAAGATCATCATCTGATTTTTCAGCAGAAACTTTGTAGGCCAGAAGGGAGTGGCCTATTCAAAGTAATGAAAGGAAAAAACCTACAACCAAGAATGATCTACCAGACAAGGCTATCATTCAAATTTGAAGGAAAGACAAAGAGTTTCACAGACAAGCAAAAGCAAAAAGAGTTTGGCACCACTAAACTAGCTTTACGAGAAATGTAAAGGGACTTCTCTAAGAGAAAATGAAAAGGCCATAACTAGAAATATGAAAATTATGAAAGGAAAATTGTCATTGGTAAAGGCAAAGATACATTAAAGGTAATAGGGAGGTTAAAAGACTTTAAAATCTTTTTTATGCAAAATATGTAGTTAAGAAACACACAAAACAAAAAGATGTAAAATATGTCAATTGCAACAAAAAGAATAAAATACCTAGGAATAAATCTAACCAAGGAGGTAAAAGACCTGTACTCATGAAACTGTAAGACACCAATGAAAGAAACTGGAGATGACATAAACAAATGGAAAGATATACCATGCTTGTGGATTGAAAAAATTAATATTGTTAAAATGATCATATTACCCAAGTCAATCTACATTTTTAATGCAACCTTTTTCAAAATACTAATGGCATTTTTCATAGAACTAGAAAAAATAATTCTAATATTTTTATGGAAACACAAAACACCCTGAACAGCCAAAACGATCTTGAGAAAAAAGAACAGAGCTGGAGGAGTCATGCCTCCTGACTTCAGACTATACTACAAAGCTACAGTAATGAAAACAGTACAGTACTGACAAAAAACAGACACATAGGTCAGTGGAACAGAAGAGAGATCACAGAAATAAACCCATATTTATATGGTTAGTTAGTCTACGACAAAGGAGGCAAGAATATACAGTGGGGGAAAGACAGTCTCTTCAATAAACGGTGTTGGGAAATCTGGACAGCTACACGCAAAAGAGTCAAATTGGACTACTTTCTCACACCATATTCAAAAATAAAGTCAAAATGGATTAAAGACTTAAATGTAAGATTGGAATTCATAAAACTCTTAGAAGAAAGCATAGTAAGTGTGCTCTTTGACATTGGTCTTAGCAATATTATTTTGGATATGTCTCTTCAGGCAAGGGAAACAAAAGCAAAAATTAAAAAATGGGACTACATAAAACAAGCAAACACAAAGCCTTTGCACAGTTTAGGAAACTATTAACAAAACTAAAGGCAGCCTATTGAATGGGAGAAGATATTTTCAAATGATAAGGGGTTAATATCCAGAATATGCAACTCAACATCAAAAAAACAAACAACCGAATTAAAAAATGGGCAGAAGACCTGAATAGACAGTTGTCCAAAGAAGACATACAGATGGCCAATAGGCACTTGAAAAGCTGCTCAACATCACTAATCATCGTGGAAAAGTAAATCTACACCACAATGAGATATCAGCTTACACCTTCCAGAATGACTATTATCAAAAAAGAACAAATAACAAGTGTTGGTAAGGATACGGAGAAAAGAGAACCCTGTGCACTGTTGGTAGGAACGTAAGCTGGTGCAGCCACTATGAAAAGCACTATGAAGTTTCCACAAAAAAATTAAAAATAGAACTGATATATAATCTAGCAAGTGCACTTCTGGGTATTTACCCAAAGAAAACAAAAGTACTAATTCAAAAAGATATATGCACGCCATTGTTCATTGCAGCATTATTTACAGTAGCCAAAATTTGTAAGCAACCTAAGTGTCCATCGATAGACAAATGGATAAAGAAGATGTAGCATATATATACAATGGTATATTACCCAGCCATAAAAAATAATGAAATTTTGCCATTTGTAACCACATGGGTAGATCTAGAGGGTGTTATCCTAAGTGAAATAGTCGGACAGTGAAAGATAAATACCACATGCTCTCACTTATATGTGGAATCTAAAAGATACAAAACAAATAAACAAACAAACAAAACAAAATGAAAATAGACTCATAGATACAGAGAACAAATGGGTTGTTGCCAGAAGGGAGGGTTGGGAGGGTGGGTGAAATAGGTGAAGGGGATTAAGAGGTACAAATTTCCAGTTACATAATAAGTCACAGGGATACAATATACAGCATAAGGAATATGGTCAGTAATATCGTAATAACTTTATATGGGGACAGATGGTTACCAGACTTATTGTGGTGATCATTTCATAACATATGCACATGTCAAATCATTACGTAGTATACCTGAAACTAACATAACATTGCACGTCACACACAGAAACACACAGACATACAACTTAACCAAAAAACAAAACAAAACAAAATCAATTGGACGTCATAAAAATTTAAACTCTGTCATTTGAAAAGCATCATTAAGAAAATCAACAAGCAAACAGACTGAACAATAATATTTGTAATACATCTATCTGACAAATTATTTTGTATCAAGACTATATAAAGTGATCTTTCAACTCTAAGAAGACAAGCCAACGTAAAAATGGTCAAAAGATTTGATCAGATACTTCACAAAAGAAAATGTGCAAATAGCCAATAAGCACATGAAAAATGGTCAACATCATTAGTCATCAAGGAAATGCAAGTTAAAACTGTAACTGGTTACCTCTATACACCTGTTAAAATGGCTAAAATTAAAAAGGTCGACAATACCAATTGTTGATGAGAGTGTGGCATACTGGAACTGGAACTCTGATATTTCTGATGGTCACATAAAATGGTGCAACCACTTTGAAAAACAGTTTAATAGTTTCTTATAAAATTAAACATACACTTACTCTGTGATCAAACAATTCTTTTAAGAGAAATGAAACATATTTCTACAAAAAAGACTTGTAATTGAATAATCACAGCAAATTTCTTCAGAATACCTTAAAACTGGAAACAGTCCAAATGTCAATCCACAGTTGAATGTATAAGCCATTTGTGGTATTTCCGTTCAAGGGAGTACTATGCAGCAATAAAAAGAAAGACTACTGATACATTCAACACTATTATGCTACAAGATAGAAGCAAGAAACAAAGGGTTGCATGTTGTAGAATTTCTTTTATATGAAATTCTAGGACAGGAAAAAATAATCTATAGTAACTGAAAGCAATTAGTGGGAACTGGGCCAGTTGAGTGGAGTGAGGACAGATATTAACTGCAAATAGGCATAAGGGATCTTACTGAAATGATGGGAGTGTTCTCTGTCTTGACTGTGATGGAGGTTACACAAATGTACACATATAGGAAAACTCTCCAAACTGTTCACATTAAAATGGGTGCATTTTATCATATATAAATTATACATCAATTGATTAGGCCCTGTTAATTTTAAAGATTTGTAAACATCTAGTAATCAGGTTTAGGAAGATATACATTCAGCCACAAGAAGCAAATAGTTTCTGGACCAATATACTTTAGGAAGCTTCTTAAAATTTCCCCAATAACTAAATAAATGAATGTGGTAGAATGATATTCTTATATTAGTAGTTTTTCAAAATAACTAATCTATGTTCTTTGTTTTTTAGAATTTTGTTTATAAAATTGGATGCTTTTGTGCATGTTTATGTAAGCAAAAATAGAGAAAAAGACCAAATCTGGCAAAGAAGAGAGAGGTGTATCCTGTAGATTGTAGAAAAACCAAGAAGTAAGAAATAAAGAGCCCCATGGTGCTTGGTGACCTTGGGGTAGTTGCTAACTGTTGTCTCAGTTTCCTGATATGGTGCCTGAAAAAATCTACTTTTAGATGTCAATGAGAGGCCTATGTATAAAGTGCATAACAAGTCTAGCTCAGTGCTTTATTCACAGTAGTTATTATTTTTAAAAAATCTAGGACTTCTTTTGGAAAGGAGATGGAAACAGGAGGGAAGAGAAGGAAAGATGAAGATATCAGAGAAAGTTTCAGAGAGTAAAGCATGGTGACAGATGGAGAGGAGGAAAGATTATGGAGGTTGTACCAGATGGCCTCTGCTTTTTCAGTAAAGTAGGAAGGAAGGTCATCTGTTCAGAGTGAGGACGGCATGGTTGAGAATGAGGCTTAAAAAATGTAGAAAAATGTTAGAACACTTTTTTTTTTTTTCCCCATGAGGAAAGGGATATATAGTTCAGAGAGGCATAAGATAATGAGATCATGAGGAATAAGATGCTTAAAAGTGAGGTTAGGAAATAAAAGAGTATAGCAGACCCAGTGGCAACTTTCTCATAAATTTATCTGGCAAAGCTTGGACGCTTGGGAATGAGTGAACAGCCTACAAATGGTAAAGTAACTTATTTTGGGGATATGACATAATTTAGGGTACTGTAAGGAGTGATTCTAGTGTGTTAGAAAGGATCCCTTGAAAGTTACTGACATGGAGTCTTGGGGCCTGGGGAAGGCCCTTGAAGCTAGAGGTAGGGCGAAGAACTGGGTTAACTGAGATTGAGTTGAGTGCACAGTGTCCAGAAACGTGAAAAATTGAGGCAGCTGTTTCGAATGGAACAGCTAGAAGGTAAGGTGGATGTAGTGAGCAAGAGGAGCTCTTAAATATGGATTACTGAAGTTGGGTCAGTCTTAAGAGAAGATGAGTCTAAAGTGGTATAAGCAGAAAGGTGCCAGAAGTGCATTACTATCAAGGCCATAAGAGTTGAAACGGTTAAGAAAATTTTACAAAAGCTATGATTTTGGACATCAATGAAGATTCTCAAATTATTGGGCTGATAATTTAGAAAGAAAAATGTAATACAGCAACAGCAGTAGAGCTTCATTGAAGAAAGGTGAAAATAGTAGTTACGTGACAGGTCCAAGGCTGTGAAGAGGCCCTTAGAAGATGCCGTAAAATTTCAGAACAAAACATTTACCCAGAACTCAAGAGATGTGAGCTTGAAGCATGGCTCTACCACCGACAAGCTATTAGGCTTCCCAGCTAAAAAGTAAGGGACATGGACTCTGATATTACTTCCAGTTGGATCCAATAACTATGAATTCTAAGATGACACAGTTTCAGCTTACCGGAAACAAGCCATCAACTTAGAGAGATAAGCTACATGCTCATGCAAAATGAATTAAAAAGAGAAGTCACCATACAAGAGAAGTCACCATACAAGATAGTGTTTGGATGTTGAGTGAGTAAGCTAATTCTTTCTACAGATGTATCTCAGGATAAGAGCTCCATGCTAAGGTCACCACTTTCCCTTATAGAGAAATGAAGAAGCCCCATGCTCTTGGCTTCTGAACAAGACTCAGGATCATCTAATGTCTCTACCTCTAAGGCAGGTCTCCCCACTCAGCCTGGTGTTTAACTGGATGTCTTGCCCAAAGAAGCTCCAGGCCAGCACCAGCCCCTCACTCTGAGGAAGACTCACTGCAGAGATAGGAGCACAGCCATGGCCATCAGCAAGCCTCACCACACACCCCTGGCAGTTTGAAGGCATTTCCAGCAAAGTGCTCTGGAATCTGCCTTTGCCTTCCACCCACCACAACCAATGCTCAGTCTCTGCCTTAAACAACCACATCCACTTACCTGCTATGTCATTTTCTTTCCACTTCAACAATGTTATTATAATAGTTCAGGTAATTCATTATATATTTTTTAGCTTTATTGAGGTTTAACTGATATTCAAAAACTTACACACATTTAATGTATACATCTTGATGAGTTTAAACTTATTACCTTCTGAAGAGGTCTGAAGCCAAGCTCCAGGGAACCTGGAGTCCTGCTGAGTACAGCATTTATTAACAGAAATCTTATGACCTACAGAGTGACCATACCTAGGACAGACCCATTTTACTTCTGACATCCTAAACAGGGCTAGCTTCTGCATCGGGCACAGTGCTAAGGTCCATCGTGATATTAGGGGTCCACAAAAGTGTTTTAATTTTCATTTCTTTTAAAATAAGAAGAAAAAATGAATATGAAAACAATGAATGTACTATATTATAATGACTCTAGCCTGCATGATATTCATCTTTATACCATCAGAGTTGTAAAATATAGTTTTTAGTGGGGTTTTATGTTTGCTTGTTTGTTTTTTCTGGAGGAAAGGTCCCATGGAAGCAAAAGTGCCTAGAGACCACGAAAGTCATAACACAGCCATGGGTGTAGTCATTCACAGCTTGCTTTCTCCCTCTCAAAACTGTCTTAATTTCAATGATAGAATTATGTAGTGACCCTACAAATAAGAAAGAGGAAAGGAGAACCGAGGAGGTGCTGGAGACAGAAACTCTCAAATCTCAAATAAAATACAGATGAAGGCCTGTTTCAGACCAAGAGTCATGATAATAACTTATGGTCATTTGTAAACACTCTGTGAGCTTGTCCAACTCTGAGGTCTCCCTTCCATTCTTAGAATTATTCCAAGAGAAGCCAGTTCACCATCTGGAACACCAAAAAGGAGAAATGAGAGAAGAGGCGTGGAGATACTGATTCCATCCACCAGTTTGCAAAAACGCTCCCCCTGGGGCCACCTCCCCCGTGATCTGTCCCCACTTACCACCTTTCTCATCCTCTCTCCTATCTCCCAGGCTGACAAGTTTTGTTAGAGTTATTTTTGAGAACATGCTGATTGGCTCTGCCGCAAATTCTTGTTTTCCAACCGCTCACTGTGGCTCAGCAATCCTTCTTTTCGTCTCTTGTTAACTCTGTTTACTCCTCCTCTGATGAATGGCTTGGCATAGGGTAGAATGAAAAACAAGTCGGTCTTTCAATCACTCA
This sequence comes from Balaenoptera borealis, assembly GCF_965194805.1. Classification (NCBI taxonomy): domain Eukaryota; kingdom Metazoa; phylum Chordata; class Mammalia; order Artiodactyla; family Balaenopteridae; genus Balaenoptera; species Balaenoptera borealis. The sequence goes on along the minus strand of NC_138871.1, from coordinate 41,594,779 downwards.
GCAAGTCTTGGTTGAGGACCTACAGCAATGCCCCGGACAACACCAGTCCTGTCATAGACCTGACCTCAAATCACTCACGATGTAATGGGGAAAACAATGCGATTCACCAGTTCTTGTTACATGCCTACTATGTGCCAAGCAGGATGATGAACACCTAAGTATTAAAAAGATGAATTTGATGAAAAGCTCACTTTTCAAATATATGTAAATGGATCACTACCAAGCCAAATGTTGCTTCTCTTTAATTGGGGGATGGGGAGCTGATGACGCTGAGTTCACCTCAGGGCAGACTACAGCTCTGCAAATGTAGCCCAGCCTCCGCCATCTCTTTGCTCTTCATTTGGACCTCTTCCATCTGTAGACATTTCTACATTAAAACCAAAGTGAATGCAAGCTTATTTTTAAATCATTAAAACCCTTGGCCGAAACAGCTATCCAGATCATGTTGTTCCTTAGTTAGGAGCTGTCAGAATCATTTAAAAACAAAGCTGAGCAAAGTGTTAAATAAATGTACAAGAAGAGCAGGAGGGGCAGTTCAGATATCGCCAGGTAACCCAAATCCACTGTGGATCTAGGGAGAGCACATCTGTAGACTCTTGAGAGACCGCAATGCTGATTAGCTTTTTAATCTTACCCCAGTAAGGATGGAAAATTTTCCTGTTACTGAGAGACACAAGGAAACCATTATTTCTTTGTAAAGACAAATATCCATTTCAGTAAGTAATTTAAAGCACATACTGCAGAGAACATGTGTGGATATTTGGCATAGAGCTGGAAGTACTAATAAAATAACTTCTCTTTAGCTGGTCTATTTTAGACTAAAAGACAGAATTAATGGTGTCTCCTTTCTGGTATTTACCATATTATGGATGTTTACATTTGATCAACTGTTAGAAATAAAGAAATCTTATGCACATAAAATTAGGGAAGGAGGACGAGAGAAATCCATCACCATTTTCTGTCCTTCCTTAGAATTACTTCAGTATTTAACTACTGCTCTTGATATCAGCCTCGCTAATGACTCTGTCCTTCATTATTTCGCTATGTCTATAACTAAATAGCCCTGGGATTGTCTCAGTTGTACATATTTGGCTTTGACACTGTTTGCCCCTTTAGGATTTGATGATTTATCCTACAAAAAAATGTATTTATATTTTTTTGAATTTTATTTATTTTTTATAGAGCAGGTTCTTATTAGTTATCTATTTTACACATATTAGTGTATATATGTCAATCCCAATCTCCCAATTCATCCCACCCCCCCCACACACACTAATCCCCCCTTAGTGCCTATACATTTGGTCTCTACGTCTGTGTCTCTATTTCTGCCTTGCAAACCGATTCATCTGTACCATTTTTCTAGATTCCACATATATGGGTTAATATACGATATTTGTTTTTCTCTTTCTGACTTACTTTATATGACAGTCTCTAAGTCCATCAACGTCTCTACAAATCACCCAATTTCGTTCCTTTTTATGGCTGAGTAATATTCCATTGTATATATGTACCATATTTTCTTCATCTGATTGCCTGTCGATGGACATTTAGGTTGCTTCCATAACCTGGCTATTGTAAACATTGCTTCAGTGAATATTGGGGTGCATGTGTCTTTTTGAATTATGGTTTTCTCTGGGTATATGCCCAGTAGTGGGATAGCTGGGTCATATGGTAATTCTATTTTTAATTTTTTAAGGAACCTGCATACTGTTCTCAATAGTGGCTGTATCAATTTACATTCCCACCAACAGTGCAAGAGGGTTCCCTTTTCTCCACACCGTCTCCAGCATTTATTGTTTGTAGATTTTCTGATGATGGCCATTCTGACAGCTGTGAGGTGATACCTCATTGTAGATTTGATTTGCATTTCTCTAATAATTAGTGATGTTGAGCAGCTTTTCATGTGCCTCTTGGCCATCAGTATGTCTTCTTTGGAGAAATATCTAGGTCTTCTGCCCATTTTTGATAGGGTTCTTTGTTTTTTTAATATTGAGCTGCATGAGTTGTTTATATATTTTGGAGATTAACCCTTTGTCTGTTGATTGGTTTGCATATATTTTCTCCCATTCTGAGGGTTGTCTTTTCATCTTGTTTACAGTTCCCTTGGCTGTGCAAAAGTTTTAAGTTTCATTAGGTCCCATTTGTTTATTTTTGTTTTTATTTCCATTACTCTAGGAGGTGGGTCAAAAAAGATCTTGCTGTGAGTTATGTCAAAGAGTGTTCTGCCTATGTTTTCCTCTAAGAGTTTTATAGTGTCTGGTCTTACATTTAGGTCTTTAATCCATTTGGAGTGTATTTTTGTGTATGGATGGTGTTAGGGAGTGTTCTAATTTCATTCTTTTACATGTAGCTGTCCAGTTTTCCCAGCACCACTTATTGAAGAGACTTGTCTTTTCTCCATTGTATATCCTTGCCTCTTTTGTCATAGATTAGTTGACCATAGCTGCGTGGGTTTATCTCTGGGCTTTCTATCCTGTTCCATTGATCTATGTTTCTGTTTTTGTGCCAGTACCATATTGTCTTGATTACTGTAGCTTTGTAGTATAGTCTGAAGTCAGGGAGTCTGATTCTTCCAGCTCTGTTTTTTTCCCTCAATATTGCTTTGGCTATTCGGGGTCTTTTGTGTCTCCATATGATTTTTAAGATTTTTTTTTCTAGTTATGAAAAAATGCCATTGGTAATTTGATAGGGATTGCATTGAATCTGTAGATTGCTGTGGGTAGTATAGACATTTTCACAATACTGATTGTTCCAATCCAAGAACATGGTATATCTCTCCATCTGTTTGTGTCATTTTTGATTTCTTTCTTGAGTGTCCTATAGTTTTCTGAGTACAGGTCTTTTACCTCCTTAGGTAGGTTTATTCCTAGGTATTTTATTCTTTTAGTTTCAATGGTGAATGGGATTGTCTCCTTAATTTCTCTTTCTGATATTTTGTTGTTAGTATATAGGAATGCAAGAGACTTCTGTGCATTAATTTTGTATCCTGTAATTTTACCAAAATCATTGATTAGCTCTAGTAGTTTTCTGGTTGCATCTTTAGGATTCTCTGTGTATAGTATCATGTCATCTGCAAACAGTGACAGTTTTATTTCTTCTTTTCCAATTTGTATTCCTTTTATTTCTTTTTCTTCTCTAATTGCTGTGGCTAGGACTTCCAAAACTATGTTGAATAATAGTGGCAAGAGTGGACATCCTTGTCTTGTTCCTGATCTTAGAGGAAATGCTTTCAGATAGTCACCATTGAGAATGATGTTTGCTGTTGGTTTGTTGTATGTGACCTTTATTATGTTGAAGTAAGTTCCCTCTATGCCCACTTTCTGGAGAGTTTTGTCATAAATGGGTGTTGAATTTTGTCAAAAGTTTTTTCTACATCTATTGAGGTGATCATATGGTTTTTAATCTTCAATTTGTTAATATGGTGTATCACGTTGATTGATTTGCTTATATTGAAGAATCGTTGTATCCCTGGGATAAATCCCACTTGATCATGGTGTATGATCCTTTTATTGTGTTGTTGGATTCTGTTTGCTAGTATTTTGTCGAGGATTTTTGCATCTATATTCATCAGTGATACTGGTCTGTAATTTTCTTTTTTGGTGATATCTTTGTCTGGTTTTGGTATCAGGGTGTTGGTGGCCTCATAGAATGAGTTTGGAAGTATTCCTCCCTCTGCAAATTTTTGGAAGAGTTTGAGAAGGATGGGTGTTAGCTCTTCTCTAAATGTTTGATAGACTTGACCTGTGAAGCCATCTGGTCCTGGACTTTTGTTTGTTGGAAGATTTTAATCACAGCTTCAATTTCATTACTTGTGATTGATCTGTTCATATTTTCTATTTCTTCCTGGCTCACACTTGGAAGGTTATACCTTTGTAAGAATTAGTCCATTTATTCCAGGTTGTCCATTTTGTTGGCATAGAGTTGCTTGTAGTAGTCTCTTATGGTGCTTTGTATTTCTGTGGTGTCCTGTAACTTCCTCATTTTCATTTCTAATTTTATTGATTTGAGTCCTCTCCCTCTTTTTCTTGATGAGTCTGGCTAAAGGTTTATCAATTTTTTTTATCTTCTCCAAGAACCAGCTTTTAGTTTTATTGATCTTTGCTATTGTTTTCTTTGTTTCTATTTCATTTATTTCTGCTCTGATTTTAAGATTTCTTTCCTTCTACTAACTTTGGGTTTTGCTTGTTCTTCTTTCTCTAGTTCCTTTAGGCATAAGTTTAGATTGTTTATTTGAGATTTTTCTTGTTTCTTGAGGTAGGATTATATTGTTATAGACTTCCATCTTGGAACTGCTTTTGTTGCATCCCATAGGTTTTGGATTGTCATGTTTTCGTTGTCATTTTTCTCTAGGTATTTTTTGATTTCCTCTTTGATTTCTTCAGTGATCTCTTTGTTATTTAGTAAGGTATTGTTTGCCTCCATGTGTTTGTGTTTTATACAGTTTTTTCCCCTGTAATTTATTTCTAATCTCATAGTGTTGTGGTCAGAAAAGATGCTTGGTATGATTTCAATTTTCTTAAATTTACTGAGGCTTGATTTGTGAACCAAGATGTGATCTATCCTGGAGAATGTTCCGTGCGCACTTGAGAAGACAGTGTAATCTGCTGTTTTTGGATGGAATGGCCTATAAATATCAGTTAAATCTATCTGGTCTATTGTGTCATTTAAAGCTTGTGTTTCCTTATTAATTTTCTGTTTGGATGATCTGTCCATTGGTGTAAGTAAGATGTTAAAGTCCCCCACTATGATTGTGTTACTGTCGATTTCCTCTTTCATAGCTGTTAGCAGTTGCCTTATGTATTGAGGTGCTCCTATGTTGGGTGCATATATAATAATAATTGTTATATCTTCTTATTGGATTGATCCCTTGATCATTATGTAGTGTCCTTCCTTGTCTCTTGTAACATTCTTTAAAGTCTATTTTATCTGATATGAGTATTGCTACTCCAGCTTTCTTGTGATTTCCATTTGCATGGAATATCTTTTTCCATCCCCTCACTTTCAGTCTGTATATGTCCCTAGGTCTGAAGTAGGTCTCTTGTAGACAGCATATAGATGGGTCTTGTTTTTTTTATCCATTCTGCGAGCCTATGTCTTTTGGTTGGAGCATTTAATCCATTCACATTTAAGGTGATTATCGATATGTATGTTCCTGTTACCATTTTCTTAATTGTTTTGGGTTTGTTTTTGTAGGTCCTTTTCTTCTCTTGTTTTTCCCACTTAGAGAAGTTCCTTTAGCATTTGTTGTAGAGCTGGTTTGGTGGTGCTGAATTCTCCTAGATTTTGCTTGTCTGTAAAGCTTTTGATTTCTCCATCGGATCTGAATGAGATCCTTGCCAGGTAGAGTAATCTTGGTTGTAGGTTCTTCCCTTTCATCACTTGAAATATATCGTGCCACTCCCTTCTGGCTTGTAGAGTTTCTGCTGAGAACTCAGCTGTTAACCTTATGGGAATTCCCTTGTATGTTGTCATTTTTCCCTTGTTCCTTTTAATAATTTTTCTTTGTCTTTAATTTTTGTCAATTTGATTACTATGTGTCTCAGCATGTTTCTCCTTGGGTTTATCCTGTATGGGACTCTCTGCACTTCCTGGACTTGGGTGGCTATTTCCTTTCCCATGTTAGGGAAGTTATCGACTATAATCTCTTCAAATATTTTCTCGGGTCCTTTCTCTCCTCTCCTTCTGGGACCTCTATAATGTGAATGTTGGTGCGTTTAATGTTGTCCCAGTGGTTTCTTAGGCTGTCTTCATTTCTTTTCATTCTTTTTTCTTTAATCTGTTCCACAGTAGTGAATTCCACCATTCTGTCTTCCAGGTTACTTATCTGTTCTTCTGCCTCAGTTATTCTGCTACTGATTCCTTCTAGTGTATTTTTCATTTCAGTTATTGTATTGCACATCTGTGTTTGTTTGTTCTTTAATTCTTCTAGGTCTTTGTTAAACATTTCTTGCATCATCTCGAGCTTTGGCTCCATTATTTTTCCGAGGTCCTGGATCATCTTCATGATCATTATTCTGAATTCTTCTTCTGGAAAGTTGCCTATCTCCACTTCATTTAATTGTTTTGATGGGTTTTTATCTTTTTCCTTCATCTAATACGTAGTCCTCTGCCTTTTCATTTTGTCTATTTTTCTGTGAATGTGGTTTTCGTTCCACAGGCTGCAGGATTGTAGTTCTTCTTGCTTCTGCTGTCTGCCCTCTGGCGTATGAGGCTGTCTAAATGCCTTGTGCAAGCTTCCTGATGGGAGGGACCGGTGGTGGGTAGAGCTGGGTGTTGCTCTGGAGGGCAGAGCTCAGTAAAACTTTAATCCGCTTGTGATGGGTCGGGCTGAGTTCCCTCCTTGTTGGTTGTTTGGTCTGAGGTGACCCAGCACTGGAGGCTACAGGCTCTTTGGTGGGGCTAATGGCAGACTCCAGGAGGGCTCATGCCAAGGAGTACTTCCCAGAACTTCTGCTGCCAGTGTCCTTGTCCCAACAGTGAGTCACAGCCACCTCCCACCTCTGCAGGGGACCCTCCAACACTAGCAGGTAGGTTTGGTTCAGTCTCCTCTGGGGTCACTGCCCCTTCCCCCTGGGTCCTGATGTGCATGCTACTTTTTGTGTGCCCTCCAAGAGTGGAGTCTCTGTTTCCCCCATTCCTGTCGAAGTCCTGCAATCAAATCCCACTAGCCTTCAGTCTGATTCTCTGGGAATTCCTCCTCCCGTTGCTGGACCCCCAGGTTGGGGAGCCTGACCTGGGGCTCAGAATCTTCACTCCAGTGGGTGGACTTCTGTGGTATAATTTTTCTCCTCTTTGTGAGTCACCCACCCAGCAGTTATGGGATTTGATTTTCTTGTGATTGTGCCCCTCCTGCCATCTCATTGGGGCTTATCCTTTGTCTTTGGATGTGGGGTCTCTTTTTTGGTGAGTTCGAGTGTCTTCCTGTCGATGACTGTTCAGCAGTTAGTTGTGATTCTGGTGCTCTCGAAAGAGGGAGTGAGCGTATATCCTTCTACTCTGCCATCTTGAACTAATCTGCATTTATATATATATATATTTTTTTTCAAACTAAACATGCTCAGTTTAATTTATTTATTTTTATTTATCTTTGGCTGTGTTGGGTCTTCGTTCCTGTGCGAGAGCTTTCTCTAGTTGCGGCGAGTGGGGGGCAACTCTTCATTGCGGTGCGCGGGCCTCTCACTGTTGCAGCCTCTCTTGTTGTGGAGCATGGGCTCCAGACACGCAGGCTCAGTAGTTGTGGCTCACGGGCCCAGTTGCTCCGCGGCATGTGGGATCTTCCCAGACCAGGGCTCGAACCCGTGTCCCCTGCATTGGCAGGCAGATTCCCAACCACTGCACCACCAGGGAAGCCCCTGCATTTAATTTTTAAATGAATATTATTTTGTGACATGTTGGGGTTGATGACATTGAGGCACAAAAATAATTTCACTCTAGAAATCATATATCTTGGCACCTGTCCCTCATCCTGGCATCATGCTGGGCAAAGGGCTGATGCATTCGGTAGTCATATATATAGTCAGAGCAGGGGGCTGGCTGCTGTGATGGAAGAATCCTTATCTGTCCCTGTCATTACCTTCATGGAGCTTACTGTAACTTTTGGGTAGTAGATAAATATGAAAAAGACCAAATATAATATCAATTAGTGGAACTAGAGCCATGAGTAGAAAACTTAGAGTGTTGGACCTCGTGTGTGTGCCTAGCACCCTGCCTGGGTCCTAGCAGGTGCTCAGGAAATATTTGTGAAATGAATAAATAAATATTTTTTATATCCCATATGATTGCTCTGAGCTATCATATATTTGCATCTCCATTGGTAAGAATGAGGCTTCAAGATTCTCAACCATTTTTCTTCCTGGAAAATTGGCTTTTTAATACATACAGTTAACAAATAAGTATCAGAATAATCAAGTCTGCTGACCCTATGTCCAGGGAGACTTCTGAGATGGAAGATTTTCCTATGCGTTTGAGGTAGGGACTTTCAGTGAAACTTTTTAATAGATCGTCATATGTCATTGCTATGCAGAGACGCTGCCCCTCTTTAAATCTTTGGTGTCCTTCAGGGACTCTTCATATTAGCTTTCAAATCACCAAATATCATTTCACAAATAATTCCTTTTCTCTCATTTGTGACTATTTCAATGCATTGTCTTCTGGATCAAGCTAAATAGTTCCTCTCTTTCCTTGGCTTTTCTACCTTTGAAATTTTTGTAGATTATAATTATTCCTCATCTTGGCAATGGCTTCAATGAATTCTCCATTTTCTTTAATCCACCCAGATAACTCGATTCTTTTATGGGCTTAATCATCTTGCTGCTCTTGTCTGGAGTTCTTCTCATTGCTTTTCATTGGTTCTGAAAGGAGATGCCTCAAAGTGAACTCTGCACTCTGGTGAGATTTTTAAGGAGCAGATGTTCTCTTGGTATCCCTATGATGCAATTTTATTGCTATGTGGCTTTTTATGACATGATCAACAACTTGTGTTTTCTCCAAAACTGTGCCTAAAGCTTTGCAAAGCTTTACTTTCACTTACGGGTCTTCACTTTATTTGTATTTTGTGAAGAGGGAGAGAGAGAAAAAGAAGGAGGGAGACTGCCCACATGTGTGTATGAGATATAAGACAGAAGTGTCAAATGCATTTACATTTCCAGGGAGATGAGGAGGGGAAGGGCAATATATATAAAATAAATAAGCTAAAAGTACATATTGTACAACATAAGCGAATATAGCCAATATTTTATAATAACTATAGATGGAATACAACCTTTAAAAATTGTGAATTACTATCTTGTACACTTGAAACTTATATAACATTGTACATCAACTATACTTTAATTAAAAAATTAAATTCAAAAGAAGGGTAGATAAGCTCCCTAGTCTAAAAAAAAAAAAAAGAAAAGAAATAATTTCTTTGGACCCAATCCATTAGAGTTTACAGCTATCTAACTTAACAACCTTAAGAGCTCTGATTCACTCAGTAGTTTATAAAATATTGTTTTATAGATAGATATATCATTAGGTACATAGATATAGATATATAATATTTAATCCTGTGAGACAGAATTATTCCCATTTTACAGATGATGAAACCAATCACCAGGAGAGTCCAATAGCTAGCCTACTGAAGCAACGGTCAGATCTGGGACAGCCCTGGATCCCCTGACTCCCAAGCCAGAGCCATTTCTCCTCCAAAACAGCTGCTTCCTCCACCACAGCTGTTGTTTAGAGAAACCAATTCCAGTCTCAGATACTGCATATATAATAAGACATTATGGTAAACTTTATACTCATCCTCAAATACTGATTGTATACTTTGTTTTATCAGATTGTTTTGCAAATGTCAAAAGAGGGAATAAAGAAACTAGGAAACCGGAGTGCAGCTCATGTTTTTCTTTGCAGAGACCCCGGTGAAAGACCTGTATCATGAGCCAAGGACAAGCCCACTGCTCCAAGCTTTCTCTGGTAGAGTGAGAGAGACCAAACATTACCACGCTCTGGTGATAATAAAACAGAACACACAGCATGAAGAATACAATGATGATTTACCGGGTTGAGAGTCCCCAAATTATTAACAGGTTGTCTTTCCAAATGTTCTCTTGAAGGAAGTTGTTTGGAATAATGAATGCATGTTCTCGTGGCAAAAAGTCTTACGAATGAGGTTAAGAGTTTAGGTCTTAGCCACAAAAGCCTGGTTATAGATGCATGGATTATAGTACTAGGTGTCCCAGTGTTTCTATAGTTTAAAAAAAAAAAATGTGTTCTGGGATGTTTAGGACACAAATCTAAACCATAGCCCTCAAGCACTGCAGTAAATCAGGATCTCTCCAGGATCTCCAAATCACCAGCATCCAGGTGGAATCCTATGGCCTGAGGAAGGAGCTCCAGGGGTATAGAGACAGTGAGGGCCAGGAGAAGGCCCTTGTAGAAAGGAGGAATAGGACAGTTGACATTAGAAGCTGTTGTGAGGGCCAGAGACTCCTGCCAGGTAAACCTGAGGAGAGGTTCTTCCTTTCTTTGCTCTTGCCAGCCCTGAAGGCTGAGCCATCACCTCTGCCTTCTGCTATTTGCCACTTGTTGCTTCAAGTTTGCCTTTGGACAGAAACATTTTGGGTTGGAATACAGGCTCAGGGCTTCCTCCTCATGCTGTGTTCCTGAAGCCAGCACACAGTGATGCAAAAGGTTGGCTGTGTTGATACCTTTTCAGGTCCCGTTGCATAAAGATCATACCAGAGGAAACAGTCTTTGCCATGCTCTGCTCCCCTACTGCTCTACCAATATCATTCTGTAATTTAACAAGGACTTATTTAATACATAAACTTGCAAGATATAACTGGCTAAAATATCAGGGGCTTAGGTTGTGACTATTTGGAGAACTTATATCTGATATCATCTGGTATAAATTACCCAGATTAACATCCTTATTCTTTTTTTTTTTTAATTAATTAATTTATTTTTGGTTGCATTGGGTCTTCATTGCTGCGCACGGGCTTTCTCTACTTGCAGCGAGCGGGGGCTACTCTTCGTTGCAGTGTGCAGGCTTCTCATTGCGGTGACTTCTCTTGCTAATACCTGATATACTGTAAGTACTATAGAAGAAAGTAAAAAAGGGAGTGATAACCCAGATACAGTTAATATTAACAAGCAGTCCCCTCCAGTGGCTTTTCTTGAATCCCTTATGTATCCAAGATGCGTTTATATGTCAAGTGTCTTTACCCACCTGAGTTGTTTTGTTTTTTTTTTTAAATAATTTTCCAACTATCTTCTCATTTTTTTGGTATACGTTTGCAGTTTTTTCTAGCATGGTTTCTTGATGTCATCGTAACTTTATTATCAACTTTAGAAAAGAAACAGATGAACAGATTTAAGCCCTCCCTTACATAAATAGGCTCTTAGTTTGCAACTGGAGCGTATCCAAATTTTTCCCCTTCAGTGTCTAAAAAGATAGGTAAGAAGCAGTCAAATCCATGTCTGTCTCTGCAAAAGGGATAACGCAGTTGTTCTTCTTGTACAATTCCTATTCTCAAGCAACACTGGACTCTTCTTCTTTGATTAATCCGTTTATGTAAGGCTATGCAATTTTTCCCCAAAAAATGGTCTGAAATGATGAGAGACAGCGGACAGAATAAGAAGGCATGCCAGACTAAAGCAGGCATCTGCCCCTATATTTGTTACTTAGCCCCTCTGAGCTTCAGTTTCCTCCTTTGTAAAATGGATATAATACCATATATGATTTGGTGCACAATTTATAGTCACTGAGATCATGAATTAATTATTATTGCAATGCTTTATTTTACTATGTTAGTTGTGTTTTCTTTATTGGTTTTATCAAAAATCTACATTTATCCATGGAAGTATGCTATGTAGGTGAGTTCCATCTTTCATGTGTGGTGAGGCAGGAGAGGGTTGAGGACAGTTGATCTTAAGGAATGGATGGATTGCATGCCCCTCAGGAATGCCTCCATAGATATTGTCTTCCTCACTTGAACTTCTGATATGTCCTCAGAGGCAGAGAGCTCACAGCTGTGTTCCCTGACAAGTATGCAGTGTGCTGTTCTATGCCTAAGGTTTGTGCAGAAATGTAAGGTCCAGCAGTCATCCATACTGACATAAAGTTTGACATTCTCTTATGAATGTTAAAGAGCCTGACAAGGACACTTGGCTGAATTGAAGGCCATCTTTCCTTCCTGTGGAAGCAGTTCACAGAAGTCTTTGTAGTCATGGACAAGTTTCTCCTGAAGTGGTTTTGGGTCACCACTGGCACACAAACAAAAGTACAACCAAGACCCTGGTTACCTAGATCATAGAGCATGACTCTAATAATCTTAATCTAGACAATTTTTAAAGCAGATGTAACCAAATGCCTGCCTCAGTCATAACAAAATAAATAAAGATCACAAAAGGGAAAGCTATCATAGAATGTGTAAGTCTCAACATTCAGACTTATTACATACTCTCCAATGAGGATCTCTTGGTATTGAATATGTTAATTTGCTGTGTCTCCTCATTCATGAGTGTCTGTGGCAGCATTATGAAAAGTCAATGAGGTCTACAATGGTGAGTTTTCTGCTTTTAATTTTTCCACATTGATTATAATTTCTAAAATATGGAAGGATGAAACATATTCTGAATCATCTACTAGACTACCTTATAACTAAGTAGTGCCACATGATTTCAGTGCTCTGGTTTATCTGTGAGTTTACTGTCATATTGATCCCCAGTGATA